>NW_017729030.1:5470809-5502424 GCF_001723915.1 Gavialis gangeticus | reverse complement strand
CTGGCCTGTAGGTATGCTGCTGGTTCTTCCTCCCTAGGTGCAGTACCTTGTACTTGTCAGTGTTGAAACCCGTCCTGTTCTCATCCGCCCACCCCCCAATATTTCACTGAAAAATTCCTACTTGTACTTAATTATCCAAGTTAGAGTTTGACAAGCACAGATGACTGATGATCATGATCACTTCTAATACTTCGGATGGAAATTACAGGATAACTCAAACTTACTTGCAAAACTGAAAACATTATTGGATTACTTCTCAAGATAACAGTAGTAATTGTGATTACAATTTGTTTTTTTTATTAGAATCCAACTGCATGTAGCTACTTAACTGTTATCTTAATAATAATTCTGGATATAAAATGCACATCAACAGGTCTATTGCTTAATCAAACATCCTGTTATTCAGATTCCACTCTGGAAGTCACTGTTTATGTTTGCTCACAAACACAGAAATATATGAATGAAGGAGAAAGTGACCAAAAATAAAAAATTAAAAAATTAAACATTCATTTTGTTAGCACAAAACAAAAAAACCCCCAAAGCCCCACATTTTGTCTGTTAACTATCAGGTATAATTTCTCAAAGGTATTTAAAGAGCTTTCAGATGACAACAAACCAGAAAAACCTCACAGCTCTGACAGTTTTTTCCTTTCTATTCCAGTGATAATTACATCAATAAGTCTGATTCAGCAGATTTGTTGCTCTCCAATTCATTAATTAAAACAATTTTACTGCTACCACTGTGATTTTTCAAGGACATCAAAAACACATTCAAAATCAAAACAGCACACATCATCAGTTTTGATATGTACACAGCATGCTCTGCTCTCATAGCAAACCCACAATTAAAACAACATTTACAGCTTACACAGAAATGGGATAGTGTATTGTCTTTTTGAGATTTCTTTGTGTAAGTTCACACAGTAGAATATACTTTTTTTAGTGGAATTAAACAGCCATATTTTTAAAATATATTTAAATCAAAAAGAAAAAATTCCCAAAAGTTCCCAGAATCCATTTCTCATAGAAGGACCACATCTAGGGGGAAATCCTAATCAGTTACATAGTAGCAATCCAGTTTCTCAGCCTGTCAGGTGCAATGTTTCTGGTTGCCAAGTGCTTCAATTTTGTCCATCTTACATTCATGCATAATTTGCTTTTCAAATTTTTCTTGAAAAATTTTATTAAAGAGTGGAAAAAATATGGACATTGAAATGTGTACATAAAGCAACCCCCCCCCCCAACAGCTAACCTATTTAGCTATTTTCTACAAGGCAACACTTTAATTCTGAATCAGTAGGCACTTGCAGATTACCTTTGACACTTTGGAAATCAGGCAGTATGCAGTACAATATGTATATAGAGAACACTGTGAATTTTACACATAACAACAACTTTATTAATGACATCAGAAATAAATATCAGGACTCAATCCTGAACTATTTTTGTTGCATAACAGAAATGCTTTTTAATTGGATTAATAGCAAATTGGATCATATTATTTTTATATATTATATATATGGTTTAATGGTAATTGAGACAGGGATTTTTTCTTGGTCTCTTGTAAAAAGAGGAAGGGGTATTGTCAAGATAGTTAGTCTACCTCTAGCAGGAATTTATGCAGTGCTTTTTGGCATGGTATCTGTCTACCAGTGGATACCTAAAATTAATGTGCAGCCTCTCCAGTCTTTTCCCTTCTGTTGGAATATGCTAGACGTTGTAGGCTATGCTTTGGCCAATTGTTTTATTTGAGAAAATAGAAATAACAGAGATTTGCTTTTCATTTAGCCATAAACATGGTAAATATCCATAACTGTGCTTTTACCAACTCTAAAAATCTTTCACTAACAAAAAAACCTTGGCTAATGAAGAATTAAGCTTGCCATCTGGAGTCTCATGCCTTTCCAGAATGTCAAATTTAGTGGCATTCAAATGTCTGAAAACCAGGAAATACAGAATTAAGGAAAACACCAACAGAATGTTAACTCTGCCCTTTTAGTGCTGACAGTCACCACTGGGAGTTACCTGCATGCACTTCAGCTGCATTCATTTCAGCTGTATTGAATAGTGGAGCAAGCAGCTTGACAGAACTATGATTGTGATACGAAGTAGGCTAGGGATTAGTTTAGAGAGTATAACAAAGCTGTGATTATGATCAGGGACTATGAGGGTGCTCTGGCCCTCCATGTGTAATCGAAAGAAAGGAAATGCATGCGTACCTTGAGGTACCCGATATGCCTCGTTTCAGGGCTGAGGCAATGTCGATAGAATAGCACACAAGGGGTGACAAGGTTGGGCACGAGAGCTGTGTGGTTAATCATGGTTAAGTACAGTACTAAATGAAATGCTGCAAGTAAGCAGTGAAGGAGTTGTAAGTGAAGGTCAATGTCTTGCAAGTTTGGGATTGTTTTTGGGGAGTAGATTTAATGTTTGCATAGTAATCATTGGGAGCTGTAGTTTAGGACAGCTCATCTAAAGATAAGGTCTGCTTTAGCAAAGAGAAGAAGTTAGACTGAGCTACAGTTGTCAGGTGCACTATTCTGTGAGTGATGTACGTTATCTGCAAAGTATGAGTATATGCATAATCTGCTCACAGAGGGCAGCCTGAAGGTTGTGCTGGCACATACTGGCTGGCTGCATTTCCCCATCTTCAGAGGTTGGAGAAACGCTCCAACCTCTTGTCCTTCCCGAAAGTGAATTCCATGTTCTGGAAGGACAGAGCACCTCAAAGCAACTGAGTAGATACTCCTCTCTCTTTTTGGGTGCCAAGTTTCCTTATTTTTAAACACAAAATTGCTTTGTTCTTGCTGTTTTTAAAATAGAAGTTAGCCAGATCTTCAAAGGTATGTGGCACTGCAACACATCTCTGTGGGATGCCTACTGGAATCCACACCACTGAGTTGCTTGTCCTGGGTCCTCAGAAAACAACTGAGTGAAGAATCACCCAGAAGTCAAACCTGGACAAAAAGCAAGACATAGGTACCTACGCAGCTGCCTGCCTTGACAATGGCTACTCAGCACTCTGACTAAACAGCCCCTTCCTCTATTTTAGGATCCTCAGCTATGCACTCTCTCTTTTGTAGCAGTCAGCTTAAGTCAAGTATTCTTGTTCATTAAAATAAACAATATGGGACAGGGAAGACCAAGATTCAAATCCCTGTTGTGCCAGAATCAGAGCCAGGACTTAAACCTGCCTGTCTAACATCCCATGATAGTGCCCTACCCACCCTGCTGCTGGTTGTACAGAGGCAGGTCTCTCTCTCTCTCTCCCCTGTTGAAAACTGTTCCACTTCATACAATTTAAGTATTTAATCAGAGAGAGAGTTGCTATGAGGTCACTTGTGTACAAGTTTTAAGGTAAAGCCTTGTTCCTAAGCACTTAAAAAAGCCTGGGTTTCCTACATCCTATATGGGTACTCTACTGTAGGCCAGTGGTTCTCAACCTCTTAGCTTTCCCTCATTTCTTTATTATGGAAAAGTAGATCAATTCTGTTCCTAAGAACTTAGAAAGACCGCAGCAGATGAAAATATTTTTGACACTATTGATTCCTATTTAAAATCTATGGGTTTATCTTGTGAATCATGTATAGATGTTTGCAGACCTAACCGTCATAATACTGCACAGCACCCCATGGCACTTTTTAAAAGGATCGCACGGCACCCCAGACCATGGTTGAGAACTTGACAATGACTGCTGTAGGCTGCACCCCTTTCCCCACCCGCTTCTGTGTAGTATTTGTCTGGTTTAAGCGTGCACTGAACAAACTTACAGAATCAGCTTCTACTGACAAGATGGGCAGGGGAACTCTTAGTCTGAGAATCCAGCTTTGGAAAACCAAGGTTATGGCTCTGAGGAACTAATTCATGCTAGGGGCAGCATCAACCCTAAGGGTGGCTTTGTACACAATGGGCGTGTCTATGCATGCCCCTATGGCACTGTAGTTACTGCGCCATTATTTAGTACTTCCAAAAGGAGTACAAATGGAACAGTTGGAAGTACTAAATGACGGTGCAGTAACAGCCCATACTGAGCTGTACTGGTGGCACACGTTATTTTTAGCTGCTATGTCACTGCAGCAATGTGCTATAGTGAGGGAGCGCACTGCAACGGTGAAGTAGCTGCAGCATCACGGTTTGTGCCCACCAATGCTATGTCGCCATAGCGTGTTGTTATGGTGATGTAGCATCTCATGTAGACATGTCCAATGACTGTCAGAAATGTAGGTGTTTATGGGAAATATTTAACTACCTGAATGGCAACTAAATGGTGACTCTGAGTATATTAGTGGCACCTAAAGCAGCAGATGGGCATCTAAATACCTTTTTGGATCATTAGCCAGGTATATGTAACTTGTGGTTTAAAGTTGGATGTTGCTAGGGTGAGAGACAATACCACCACCTTGCTTTTACATGGCACTTTTTCTTCAGTAATCTCCAAAGTATCATAGAAAGGAAGTAAACTGGACTGGTGTTCTACACATGGAGAGGTACAGTGATTTACTCATGGTCACCCAGCAAGCCAGTGGCAAAGCTAGGTTTCCCAAATCCAAGACCAACCCAAGTTTTTTTCAGTGGGTGACACAGCTGCTATGAAATTCCAAATCGGTTCTTCCCCTTCTCTACCCTTTACGACAATGGAAATTTCTGTACAGAGCTACTGACAGGCCAGAGAGAGAAATCTATGTCCTGAAATCCTCATGGTATTAGATCAGTTACAGGAATTTTAAATCCATTCAGAACATCTGGGTACTCTATCTTCCCCTTGATGATATTATGAGCAAACTCTCCTTCCTGTCCCATTAAGCTTTTAGCACAGTATTTTGGCATGAAAAGTTGCTCCTTGCTTCCTGGCATGCTTTGCATTCACAGGCCGGATCCAGACATGCAGGTGTGTGCAGTTTGTGGCACTGCAGACCTCTTTGCGGTGCCACAAACTGCACACCCAGCACATTAAAATGTGCCCTGCACTGCAAATTTGCGGGGTGGGGGAAAAATTTGCTACAGGGAAATACCTATAGAAAACACTATGAAAAAAAGCAGCGTGGTGCACACCACAGGAGCACATGTCAACAGACACAAAAGCTCAGTCCTCCCAGGAGCCAGAGCATCTCCCTTCCTCTAATTCCACCCCAGCTCCTCCAGCTCCCTGCAGGAGTAGGGAAACAGTAATTTCCCCAAAGCGGGGCATTTTGCCTTGCACCAAAGCACATGTGGAGGGGAATGTGCAGCAGCACAAAGCAGCAGCACAAATTTGTGCTGCTCCTTTTTTGCTGCTGCAAGTGCATGTCCCTGCATGTGGGGATGAACCCACAAGGAGCAACTTACTGAATGGTTTTACACTTTCTTGTTATGTTACCTGAGCTCTGGTTGAGCTGATCGTAGCCCCATGCCTTTATCCCTGTCAAGTTCTCCTCTCTTGCATCTGTCAGGCCTTTCTAGCCATACCACTGGCCTATTCAACTTGCCTTCCAACTGCCACTTCTGCCAACCCCTTATTCCACAATTATTTCTTGCTTTAAAGAGTTTAAAATTTGTGCTGACCTCAGTCCCCACTCTCTCCCCAAACCTCCATATCCCAAGGCCACGTGAACACACAAGTGAACTCCAAACTCCCCTCAGATTGCAAGGCTGCCTTACATACTGTCTTCTACACAGAGGTCAGAGAGGAAGGTACACACCCTGTCCAAAGGATCAATGACATACCTATCCCAAGGTTCAAGGAACATAGCAATTTAAGTTCTACCGATCCTGACAAACATACAGGAAAGCAATGATGTGGAAATAGAAATGTCCCTGAAATGTCCCTGTTCTTCCTGTTGCCTAACCCAATTCCACCCTCCTACTGTTTTACCCCTCCACTTCCTCCTTTCCTTGACCTGAGACCCCCCCGCCCTTTCCTCTTCCCCACAGACCACCTTTCTCTACCCACCAAAACACTTTCTTCCTAATCCTTCTTTTTCTCAAATTCCCTCTTCCCCTTGGCTAGACAGCCAGTTATATGTGGCACTTTTCCCCTTTTTTGGAATTAGATTAAGTACATCTGACCTGCCTCTGTCACACACTGCTTTTGTCACTGTGCCTTCAGGTGTCCCTCAGATTTCTGCCAATGGACGGGTTCCAACTGAGATGGTCTGGGTGTAGCTCAGGTTCAACAGCAACAGGGCCCACACCCACTCTTGAATCACCCAGCCTATATGAATACTGGCTGGCTAGTCTTTCTGCGCATACATACTGTAGTCTATTTGGCTTCACCTAACCAGACCTGTTTTCAATGTAGCATTCCCAAAGGGGCAGCAGGGGCCTTATACTAAGCTGAAATATCAAAAGATCTTTTACTGCGTGAATTGAGTCATTGTTGGGGCCCAGGTCTGAGCAAAAGACCATTAACAGCATCAGTCAACATTAAGAAATGCTGCTTGGGGGAGGGGAGGACTGCATCACAGAAACCACTTGTTCAAATGACCTCTTTTTAGATCACTAACTCATGAGACAGCAAATCTTGGGGCAGTCCATGTAAGGACATAGATTTCAGAGTATTTACCAAGGAAAACCTTTAAACAAACAAAAAAAGATAACTTTACCATAATCCTACCAGCGAGTCTACCCCTAATAAGTCTATGATGCAGTGCACTGCAGCGCAGTGTACTGTACAGATATCTAAGCTAGCTCTATACAAAAGCAAAGGACAGGAACCTGAAGCACTCTAGGAATGGTATGATGGAGTTTCACAGGCACAAATTTATGTTTCTTCTCAGAGGCACGGGTTCTTGAGTACTCCTATGCTGAACCACAATTTGCAGGGTAGACATATCCAATAACACTTTCTAATTTTAAAAACTGTTTCCCAAGTAGTTTAAAAACAACAAATGAACAAAACAATCCTTACTAATAGCTTTACCAAAGACAGGCTGCAGAAATTTCAAAGCTGTAGTTGTAGAGCAAGCAAACAATATGTATATTTCACTGGCACAACCATTTAGATTACATGAATAAATACATGTATGTTGCGTTGAGTCCGTTGCTATGGAGACTCAAACTGCAAGCTAGGTGTTACATGAAGAATTTGAATAAAAACTTTTGTTTAATTAAATAAAAAAGAAATCTTTCCTTGTTGTTATGCATTCAGCAATAACCTAAGACAGTAAGATGAGTATACATTTCTCTTCTTCTGTCTGAAAAACAGGTAAAACTTTTTCTGAGAAATGCTACCACCATACTTAAAATTCTACAACCTGATTGTCTAGCAGCATTGTTTTTTGAATAAAGCCCTTAATCCTCCCAATACTATGCATGAATTAGTGTGGCATTAGTGGGGTCTTAGAAACAGGTATATTGCTAAGACTTTGGTAAGCCAAAAATAATGTCTTCAGGGAATTACTTATTCCACTATGTAAACCACTCTGCAACGTTTAAATTACCTTCTAATAGGATGGACCTGTGAGTATTATAATACCACACTGGATAAGACTCTGGTTTGGTAATACCATTAGCCAACAGAGACTGGAGATACCTTCCTGGGTGGAAACTACCTTAGCACTCATCTATTAAAATTTCAAAGCAGCAGCTTGTACAAAGTTAAAATGAAGGAGCAGCTGAGAAGGAAGACCAAGCTCCAATTCCTAGCTTTAAAAAGGGGAAAGCCTCCAAACATACAATTTTTGCACATAATTTGATATTTAAACCAGGCTCACAAATCCTTATGTAGGTCATAGCACTCAGTAGTTCCAATGACTTTAATGGGATTTATAAAAGAATGTCAACTGGACTATTGACTACTTATTGATAATCGCAAGTTCTTGCTCCTGATGAGGCCTAGAGATGCACATTTAGGACTGAAAAATAGGGCAACTGGAATTCAGTTAGGAGGCTTTTGATAACACTGTGGGGACATACATATTTCAGTAAAGATGACTGAAATATGTAGGACATAATGTAAATTTTAGCTTAGATTTGGGACCTTCATCACATTTATTTGTTATATTTCCAAAGTTTACTAGGAGTGCTATTAATTGGAGTGCACAAATCATTGAATTGCTAGCATTTGCACTGAAAGCAATGTAGTCAAGGTTTGCAACAAAAGAAAAATCAATGTATGCCATGATAGGAATTACTCTCCCTTTTAATTTAAACGCTATTTACATTTTATATTCTCTGGTGAGCATTTAGCTTATTGAATTTATCCTGTTTTTATAAAATATACTTTCAATTTGCATCCTCCATATTTGGTGGAAGCAAAATTGAGAGTAAGTGACAAAGAAGATTCAGTGTGCCCCTATTTCCATTGTATCTCCATTGAAATGAGAACTGTGACAAGGTCTGACTGATATATGTTCTTTTACCCCAGGGGACATCTAGGCCATCAAAATTTCATTAGCCTCACAGCAGCTCTGGTACTGTCTTTAAGTTGGACTCCTGGCCTCCCTATCAATAAATAAATCAACTCTAATCCCTTTTAGTGACTAAACTATTCTTTGAAGTGGTATCGAGATCATCAGACACTCTGCTTGCATAATGTTACCAATGCTGGATAATATGTTTTCCTAATGTATTCACAGTTATTTCACATATTAAAAATAAAACAAAATTCCAATTTTAAATACATGGAGGAGGGAACAAGAGAACGAGAATCTACTCTAATATTGACGGAATTCAATCACGTTATGTAAGGCTTTAAAAAATTGGACAAACAGTTACTTAGTTTTTAAAGTAACAGCACTGGTGTTATGCCAATGGTGTTATGGTATGGTAGCATTGGTGGTCAAGTGGTCGTAAGCTTTTGGACCAAATCAGTGTACTCAGCTTTTTGGCCCATGAGCCAAATGAGTGGCACATGGCAGGCCCACAGACCAAAACAAGTCCTGGGGCCCAGCACTGCCCTCTCCCTGCCCTGCATACCAGGTTTGGAGACCAAGGGCTTGGTGCCACCACCTCCTGGCACCCCACATTAGGATTGCGCCTTGGGGCCTGGTGCCACCCCTGCCCCCACCCAGTCCTGTGTGCTGGGATGTGGAACTTGATCCAGCATGTAAAACCTAGGGCTTCCCATGGGTCTGGAAATTTGGCAGCAGGGGAGTGGTGGCACTGCTCCCCTGCTGCCAAATCTCTGGACCCATGGACAGCCCTGTAGGCCAAATGACATGACACCATGGGCCAGATCACATAGCAAGCCAGGGGTTGAGCACCCCAGGACTTAAGTGAAGACCTGGCTACCTAGAGGGGCACTGTACTCCAAACTGAAATTAATTACAGCGAGGCCTTGAAAGCCCACCAGTTGGCACAAGTTCCAGAAGCACGAGCCCACTTTTGGGGAAATCACTGGGTTGCCTTACCTATGTTCTACACATACTATAAATCAACAAGAACAGCCCAAGCGAGCTAACTTTCCTTTGGGCACATCAGAAATGGAACAGGCATCTCACAATGAAAGTCTCCATTCCTCAGTTCGAGAGATGACCTTCCTCATAAAGAGTTGCTTCAAAACTCTAATGTAGAGCAGGATTCCAGTTGACTATCCTCCCCTCCCCGCCTGCTTTGCTTGTATTCATGTTCTTGTTTAACAAAGAGAGAATATGAAAGCCCTGCCTGGCATCCTCTGCAGTACAGTGTATATTTTGTAAGTGAGGTATAGGAGACTGTGAATCACAAGGGAAACATTACTCGTCATGAATATAAAGAAAATTTTGATTCTATTTCCTTTTTATAGCACTGGAGGAACCATGGTAAATGGGTACAATAAGAACTTTCTGTGACTTTTAGCTTAAAATGAAGACAGACTATTTTTTGCAAAAGAATACTAAGATACAAAAACTGCTAGCTGCCAAAGTGCAATATAGCTGTGACTGGGAAGATAACAATACAATTACCTCTGCTATCACAGAACTGAGCTGACAAGTTTAGTAAATTAATTTAAAAAATCCAGTCAAATAGCTACCTTTCTAGTATAATTTTAGCCAATACTTTTACCTGCTCCTTCCTTTTCCCCTTTATATTTTTGATATAGCAAGTCATTAATGAAATAGCTTCTTTTGATTTTGGTGTTGCTAAAAATCCTAACAAACAAAAGAGGAAAAAAAACTAGTGTAAGAGCGCTAAAGGTAACGTGTTTTCTTCTAATGTGTGGACTTAAACATTAATATTATTTAAGGTCCTAGTCAAGCACCTAAAATTTGGTTTAGGATTTTTAAAAGTTTTTCTTTTACAAAAGCTTTATTAAACTATGTTCATGCATCTAAACTAAAACGTTAGAACACAAAGAGTGCTATCCCTACAACATGCATGGTTGCTGTTTAGATTTTTGTGGTTTTTAATTGCACAGTAATCCAGTCCCCAAGGCACATAAAAGGCCATACTCCCCTCTTTAGGATGATTTCAATTGCTCTCATCAGCTAGCAAGTTTAAAGCATGATCAAATTTGTTCTTCAATCACTTGAGCCCTGTTAATAAACTATTCTGTGTGCTCACTCATCCATTCTAAGATTCTGCAACTTCTTTGAGATGTCTTCAAGAGGAATTTACAAAGACATCTTTGATTGCAAGCTGGCCTTGGGGATAAACTTTATCATCACTTGCTTTGCTACTCTACAGAGGATAACAGGTGACATGGTCTGAGATAAGTCAAAGCTAATCTTTTTTGGTGTGAGATTAAACTTTTCTTCAAAATTAAAGCTAAAACATGATATACACTGTTTGCATAATTCATTTACTAGATACCGAATATTGATTTTTCCAGAAAAGAAAAACATTATCCAAGGTCATTCCTTAAATGTTACTGTATTTGAATATATCAACTAGCAACCAAACAGAAAATAAAATGTTGAATTATACTTATACACAGTGAACTTACCATTCTCACTGTCGGACTTGTTTTCATGTTCGGTATCAGTCAGAGTGAGGGCTGAGTTGGAACGGCTTGATAGACAGGAACTGCGCCCTGATTTGACCCCCCTGCCCCAAAGTCTCATGGCATGCTCTGGAGACATCACTCCTTCATTTTCAGTATCAGCATCTGACCCTGCACTGATAGAGTAACCTCTGTGGGGGAGCCCCATTTCCGCACAAAATGCCAGTCCTCGACGAGTTGCTGGTTCACAAACTCCTAACTGCCTTAGGGTAAAATTCTGTCCTGATTAGGGGAAAAAAAGATAACAAAAAGTGAGAATTTTTTTAAAACGTAAAAATAAAAACTCTTACCATGTACAAGGTTCTCAGGTATCACATAAACTGTTTTATCAAAACTCCACATGTGTTATGATCAAGCAGATTCTTTTGTCTATACCATTTTGCAGTCCTCCTTTTTACTCTCTCTATCTTAGCACTTCTTTGTCAGCTGTTTAAGCGCATTAGAAGTGTTCTAAGGTAGGAAAGAAACATAACATGACCTGTAAACTAAAAAAGGCCAATTCAGCATATAATAAGGATTAAATATAAATGACAGATCTCTTTGCTTTACAAAAGTGTGAAAGCAATAACAAGTATTTGTTAGGATTATCTCCTTCTGTCTGGGATAAAATCCTAAACAACAGAATATTTTCCCATCCAGATGTCACTTGTCATGGCCAGAGAAAGGCTTCCCTCAGGAATAAAACAGTGTTCATTAAATGGGCCTAGGGGCTCATTGGTTATTAAATCTTTCTGCCTTTCAACACCCAAGACAAATAAAAATGCACTTTTTCCTTCAACCATTGTATGAAAGTCTTCAACACTTGATGAAATTGATTGCCTTTTCCAGACTCCCCTTTTTGGTCCCTATTCTTGGTATTTTACTGATGAAACCAGGCCAATATATTTAAAAATATATTTTTAGCCTATGTTTGGGAGGAGAGGGCAGAGCAAGAGACATACATGAATCCCCAATGATTGTATTAATAAATTAGGTGTAATAAACTCATGACACTTCAATAACTTAAAGTGTTTAAATTATGTGACACTCAAAAAATTACTGCTGTTTTTAATGACTATGTCTTCATCCTGCTTTTATGTCTGAAATCTTCAGACACATTTTATAATATATAGACACTTGACATGTTCCTATCCATGTGAATACCCAGAATACTCTGCCACCCCTGCTCCCAGCTATTTCATAGCAATGCTGGTCTCTAAAGTCTAGGAACAAAGTGAAATATTTGGGTGTACTGGTTCATGGAAGATGTGTGCATGTATAGAGCTCTGTCAGAATATATATATATATATTCTGACAGAGCTCTTGATTTTCCTTAGTTTTCTTTTGAATGTAAAAAGTGTATGTTAACAAGACTATAAAATAGGTAATACAATTAAAAGGGAAACCTATTACAAATGAGAGATTGGCAGTCTCAGAAGAATGAACATTTTCCAAAATGGTGAGAGTTAATGCCCCCAGACCTTGACAGGTTTTTAATGTGCCAATTAATTACTTTATTGCTGTGGTCATATCAGTTGTTGCAATCAGTTTAATCTCAGTCAGAACTGTAAATGGATTCTGACAGTGACATTCATAAATAATGAAAACTAGTTGCTACTATTAGCTACAAATCAAACAGCACTTATAGTTCAGTTGTGAATCTGAACTAAAATGCAGCTGGGGGAGGTAAATATAAACAAACTTAAATATTCACAGTGGCAAGTGAAGCGTATGGAAGTTATAAGTAGGATGAATCAGTGGATACATCAATGGTGTCTCTTGCCTGCTTAAATACAGTCATGCAACATGAAGTTTATTAATTTTAGTGAAAGTAGAAACAATAAGATAAGCAAAAAAAGCAAAGAAAAAATTACAGCACTAGGTCAATGTAGAAGCTGTAGCAACACCTATTTTGTTAGTTAGTAATTAGTGTTTCAATATACCTATTGGAAGAGGTGAACTATTCACACTGATTCTCTTGGTTTGATATGTTTTGCACCTGAGTCAGCATTGTCAAATGCGGTTTCCAAAAGTCATGAATCTATGTAAATGGTCTGCATATGGATCCAGGGGTTCAACTTTTCTTAAGGGTAGCCAAAGTTTGACCTTGATATATAATATCCAGTTTAAAATAATTATTTTATATGCAACCCATGAATGTGTATTTTTTTACAGTATATAAACACAAGCACAGTGTAGGCTCTAAAAAGCTGAATAGTGCTTTTGGAATGAGAAGGAAAGGGGAGAGGTGCACTGGGAGACAAAACTGCCCTTGACTTCAGTGATGTATGTTGCGCTTAGAGATGCCAGGAATCTCGTAATACCTCTCAATATACTGTGAGAACACGCTCATAGCAACAGTTACTATGCCTGTTGAATTAGGATACAGCATGATCCCTCCAATAAAATGTATAACTGCTGGTCAGCATGAAAGCAGGTGGGGCCATAGTCATGCATCTCCAAGTATTGACCTTTCTAGTTGCTAGAGAACCTCTTTGCATTCAGGAAGCTAAATTATAGTTGTTCTTGCACAGATGTGTTGTGTAGGAAAGACTGTTTGAGGCCTCTCTCCTTCCTAAACGCAGAGCTTCTTTTTCTTTTTTCTTTCTTTTTTTGGTGGTACAGTCATAATTTGACTTTGTACAGAGATACACTTACATATTTCCTATGAGATTCAGTTACAGGAACTCCATAACATCTGCCTACTTGTTAGATCCTTCCCACCCCATATTTACACTTGGTATCATACAAATGTAATCGGACCTAGACAGGTTACAAGGGTGGGCGGATAAGAATAGGATGGGATTCAACACTGACAAGTGCAAAGTGATGCACGTGGGGAGGAACAACCAGCACCATACCTACAGGTTGGGGAACTCCCTTCTTGTCAGTACAGAGGCAGAAAAGGATCTTGGAGTCATCATTGACTCCAAGATGAACATGGGCTGGCAGTGTGGGGATGCAGTCAGGAAGGCCAACTGTACCTTGTCATGCATCCACAGATGAATCTCAAGCAGGTCTAAGGAGGTGATACTCCCCCTCTATGCGATACTGGTCAGGCCGCAGCTGGAGTACTGCATCCAGTTCTGGGCGCCGAACTTCAAGAGGGATGTGGACAACTTGGAGAGGGTCCAGAGGAGGGCCACTCGCATGATTGGGGCAGCAGGGCAGGTCCTCCGAGGAGAGGCTACGGGACCTGAACCTGTTCAGCCGCCACAGGAGAAGGCTGAGGGGGATCTAGTCGCCTGTTACAAACTAGTCAGGGGGGATCAGCAGGCATTGGGGAAGTCCCTGTTCCCCCGAGCACTACCAGGAGTGACCAGGAATAAAGGTCACAAGCTGGCAGAGGGTAGATTTAGGCTAGATATCAGGAGGCGCTACTTCACGGTCAGGGCGGCTAGGATATGGAACCAACTTCCAAGTGAGGTGGTGCAGGCTCCTACGCTGGGGATCTTTAAGAGGAGGCTAGATGTACACCTTGCCGGGGTCGTTTGACCCCAGTACTCTTTCCTGCCATGGCAGGGGTTCGGACTAGATGATCTGCTCAGGTCCCTTCTGACCCTAGAAACTATGACACTATGAAATGATGCCAAAACACTGATTTTGGAACTAAATGGAATTGTTGCCTGAAACCATGACAGGATGGTTGTCTCCTGTATAGTTTTCTATATAACAAATAATTTTAAGAGTTGATGTGCATGTTTGCCAGTGAAGCTCAACTAACACCAAAAAAGCAATACCACATTGTCCACAAAAATTCTACATCTTTTAAAAAGAGCCCAAGTATTAAAAAATAAATTACGAAATAAATATTAAGTTGATCCAGAGGACAGTGACACGCAGTTGGGGTATGACAGCACTGGACAATAGAGGAGAATGAAGGGATTTTTCCCACAGGCAATGAAATATTAAAATTAAGATTCAACAGGTGAGCTTAAACCAAGAGCTCAATACATAAAAGCTATAGATAGAAGGAAGATCTCCCTCCCACTGCTCTAATGAGCTTCCAACTTACCCTTTCCTCAATGACTTCAGTATTACGTGCTTACACTCCATCATGGGCTCCCTTTATTATATATCTTTGTAATTCCCTCATTTAGCCCATGAAATACTAACTGGTACTTGCTGAAAGCCACAGAAGTGAAACAAATTTGGAGGCAGTAGCCAAATATCTGATTTGGGGAAAAAGTTGGAAAAAAAATATCGCTTGCAGAAATGCTTCTTAATAAGTTTTCTAAAGATCCCAGAAAGAATGTATGTGATATGGGATGATGACCTCTTTTATTGGACCAACTACATAGTTGGGGAAAGGTTCTTTGCAAGAACCTGCCTATGTCCTTAGACCAACACAGCTACAACGAACAACCCTGTGATATAGGATGTGGCATATGCAATTTCAAAGGGAATGGGGGGGTGGTTAAATATAATTCGTGATGATGGGACATTAGCTTAAACCTTAGCTATAGAGTAGCTACTACCATTCCACCATTAAATATACCACTTAGCTGCAAATTGATATTCACAACCAAGATAATTTAAGGACTGCTGACACTGCAAATTTGGCCAGTCAAAAGGCAAAAGGAAATCAAGGTTATAACTCTAAATTAACTTACAAAGGTCTGTACAATGATTGTTGTTAAAAAAAAGTCAGCATTTGCCAACAGTTAGTGTGACTTATTTGAGATACAGCAGTTACTTTCTATTTTAAGAGATGGTCTACGTACAATTTATACTCTGCGTTACCTGTGTTGGTTTAGAAATTGATATAGTTAAACACCAATATGATCCTCAGTGGAGATGTACTTAAATGGTACAACATACAGTAATATTCATAGACCTTTATGTAACTTTTTAAACTAACTGTAGGTAAAATTATATTACTACATGTGGACAAACAGACCCTAAGCACAGTGAAGTAATGACATTATGTTAGATACTGTTGGTAAATGCTGATTTTTTTCTAAAAGTGGAAACCTGCTGTACTTGTATATCAGATACATAGCTGTTCTTAGCTACGTAAGATATGCAGATACACCACCACCACATACATCCCAGATAACAAATACTGGCTATAGAAAAGTATAATCTCTGCAGGTGATTACCATAGCATGCAGGTCTTATGCCTCCTTGATTACAAAACTCTGTTTCCTAGTTTGTAGCTGTTTAATATTAGTACAAAGACATTCACTTAAAATGACAAATCCTAACTACAAGGTAAGTCCACCATATACCAGAAATAGCTAGTTACACGTTCCAGGAAAAGAAGTTACAGGAAACAAACAATACCTCCCAATTTAGCATACAGTACAATGCTCATCAGAAGCCTCAATTAACTTTTATCATGCGCTGGCCATAAATTTAAACTATTTTGGACTTGAGAGGTAATGAACTCATAAGCTAAACAGCCCTCAGAGAGAACAACTAGCTAAAAACTTATTCGACTTATAAACTGAAAGGAACTCTAACTTCATTTCTACTGATACCAACTGTGGCAGAATGGGACAACCTAAGTATCAAGCAGGCAGGTTCCAGGTCACTAATGGTTAAAAACAGAGTTCAGATTCATATTCAAAATCTGCACCAGTGTTCTAACTTACATCTCTGCTTTAAATTTTGTTCTACTTCCCATTTTTCCTACTCTTAATCTTTCTATTTGCATTCCTGTGCTCTCTTTATTGTGCCTTCTTCCATCTATCCGGTATGTAACCATTTCCTCCATGGAATACCCAATAATCCACCAAAGAAAGAAATATAAATGAATTTAGAAAAATAAATGAAAATACAACTGACAAGACATATGCAAAATAATACAGTGTCATTTTTTGGGGAGAAAAACAATCCTCTCCCCATATAATTGATTTCTCTACTATTACTTTGTCTCATTTACTTACCCTCAGTTCTTACATTTCCTAGTTCCCCTACCTGTCATGACCATTTTTGTAATATTTTTATTTAGTTCAGATAGCTGATCAGTACAGGGATTTTTCTATTTTTATGCATCTGTAAATTACCATGTACAACCATGTCCTCATAATAAAATATTGTTTATCATGTTGGCCCTGAAATATACTGCATTATCAGCAGTCATTTCAAAGCATTTTTGCAAGCATCACTTTTTTTTCTTCCTCTCCAGTCACCAGCTGAGAGATCATTTGAATTAATTCAGCTCCAGTCCAGTTATTTTTAATTTTCATAATCCTAGTCAAATACTATATGTAGCATGCACAAAAAGTTAAGAAAAAAAATCAAAGCTCATCACCTGTGTGTCATCCTCAATAGATCTCCTGAAGATAGTGTATACACTACACAGGTTTTCTGTGAAAACTCTGCTCAGCTGGTGCCAGATACAGAGTGACACTACATTTTTGAAATATTGCAAAAGAATTCATTGCTCAAAGAGTCATTCAAGCTTATAGAGGGTGGAATTCTACATGATCAGTAGCCTTACTCTGACTGTACTGGTCCAGGGGCAGAGTTTTGGCTTTTCAACTCTCACAAATGTAAAAGGCTATAAAAGAACAGCTGTAGTAACCCCACGATGGTGAGTATATGTTCAATATATTGTGTACTCCAATAAAGTAGAAACTAAGTTAAAGTCTATATACAAAATATGGACAAGAACAGATCCTCTACACCAAATGGCAAGTAAAATATTTATCCCTTTAATTCTCAGAGTACTGTATAGATAAGAATCATAAAGAAAATGCTCAGATGGGATGAATGGTGTCATTTTTGCTGTTAAAATGCAAAGCCAGATAGGGATTGGTAGCATTATTTAATAAGAATCCTCAGTGACCCCTGCCTTCCTTGTGGATAGGGGTCTACCCAACTCGAGGTGGCGGCTGGCCAATTTCATGAACAGATTATGGGACCGGCCGCCATTTTCACAGGCTTATTGTGGTGGGGCTCCCCCCTAAGCCTCTGATTAGCTGAAGGATCCCAGTGGCCCTGTCATCCCTCCTCCCTTCCCCCACCCCCAGTGACTGGTGGAGAGGAGCAGGGCTGCATCATAGGCAACCCTCTTCTCCAGAGGCAAGGGGCAGCAGCTATCTTGCATGCTTGCCTTCATGCAGGCGCCTTCAGTTGGGCTGCACGGCTGGAAGTATTGCTGGCTCCCACTATGGAGCCAACCTTTTATTTTTAGTAAGATCCACCTCCCCTCTCCCCCCCACTGGAAGATTTTGTGGAGATTGCTGAATTTTGCAATTTCTGCAAAATCCATGAAATAGCAATTTGAGTAGGTCCCTATTTACGGGAAGTTCCTGTGCTTCCTCTTTCACCCATGCCCATCTAAGAAACTCTCTTACGATAAACAGGGTCAGAATTTAAGGGTATGCAGAAATGAACAAATTAAAATAAAAGGGTGCAGGGACATGTTTCACCTCAGCTACACTGTGGCAAACTATGTGCGCCCATTCTTATCCTACAGTATATAAAAGCTAAACTACCATAGCTTAACCACATTTCACTGGGGCCCTTACACACAGGGAGAATGACTGAGGCCTTTGATTCCATCTGCTGTGGCAAGGACAGCTCCAAATATTTGGTGCTCAGGTTGAGACAGAGTTCAGGTGTCACCACTGAAAAAAAAAGATTAAATAGCAAGAGCCTATAAATACAAATAGAAGCAAGTCAAAGGGAAAAAATAAGCGGAGCTTACTAAGTATCTGTCTCGTTTCAGAATTGTCACTGTTTTTTTTAAGTGTACAGGGTATTAAACAGAGGAGAGAGAGGAAAGAATGGACAGTAGATGTGATACTTGTCCATTTTGTCATGCACCTTCCACAACATATTTACTGAACAACAGGAGTTTTCAAAGCTGCACCTGCAGAGACTGTTGCTTGCCAATGGGC
This sequence comes from Gavialis gangeticus, assembly GCF_001723915.1. Classification (NCBI taxonomy): domain Eukaryota; kingdom Metazoa; phylum Chordata; order Crocodylia; family Gavialidae; genus Gavialis; species Gavialis gangeticus. Next base: position 5,483,692 of record NW_017729030.1, on the reverse strand, counting down.
CAGAAATCATGTTGCCTTCTGTTGAAGAATGAAGACTGACAACCCAATAATAGGCTATACCCGTGTTTACACATCTTCTCTTTGATTTGGTGTTATACATTTGCACTCTTTCATTTTGGTTTTCTTCCCCTTCCCCTTTATAAAAATCTTCCCTTTCTTCTAAACCACTTTTTTCCCCCATCTCATCTCCTCAGTTCTGTAATATTTTTTCTCATGTTTTTCCCTTTACTCATGACATCATTCCTCCTCTTTTCCCCCTAATCTTTCCTTTTGTCCCTTTTTACTGTGATGTTACAATCTCTATATTGCAATCTTATCTTTCTCTTATGGAATCTCTTGATCTTTGCTTCTCCCACACTTCCCTTAGCTAACTGAAAGAGCTACACTTCACTAGGACCAAAATAGAGTACAGTCTTCATCTTGTGCTGCCTTTCACACATTGCTAGTTTGGCATAATTGTTTTTTCATGCAAACAAGATGCAGCACCATTCATTCACAAGGTAATGCATTCCTAATTAGGGTCCAGAGAAGGAAATGCTGTACACAATCTGATTTTGTAAATTGCCACACTCAGATATTTGTTTAAAAGCTGCCACTCAAGCAGTGCTTGAGAAACAGAAACAGCTACGTGCCTGCCGATAGCATCAGACTTCCTAATAGCAAAATGTGTTCCTTTTAAGGTTCTGCATACAGGATGAATTTTCTCTTACAAATGTCTAATTAGTCATTTGCGGTACAAGACTTGTATTACCTTTTTTCTCCATCGGACCATACCTCATGACAGCCATGAAGTATTGTAAAAACTGCCCTAGAGGGAAAAAAAATAGAACTTCTAACTGAATGGATGGTATAAAGCCAGACATGCACCTTATGACATATCCTAGCTTGGTACTCTTTTGCTTTTCTTTTCAAATTTTCCTTTTTCCCCATGAATGTAACCTCAATTTTGAATACCTCCCTCAGGGCTACATGCTCTAATATGCATTTCTCCTAAAGTTTGTGTAAATATATTGTCTTTTCTCCTTGCAAGTGCTACATCGATTCCTTCCAGTATAACCACCTTTCAGCAAAGAAAAATCTGAAGCTAATCCTTTCATTAGCTCAGCTTTTTCCTTTGTCCATTATCTAAACCGGGTCTGTTGTGAGTGTGTCCATGTGAATGCATATAATGACCAGGTAAGGGGCAAAGATATGGGAAACAGAAGACAGTGAGAGGATTGTAAGGTTTGGAGTATGACCAAGTGATGCAATGTTTGAGGGGTGAAGATTCATGTTTTTGCTATTATTACAGTGAAAAAGAAGTTTAAAGCAACTCTTAATATATAATTTAAAAGAACAGGTTTTAGCAACCCAGAGCTACTTGAATTCCTATTCCACTTTTCTTTGGATATGCATAGTGAGAGGTCTAGCATGCAGAGAAGGATGTTTTGAGCTAGGGTCACTTTTTTCAGGTCACACCACCTCATATTGCTTCTGTAGTTTAGGGTATCTGGATACTGTTAAAATCCCAGTTTTTTTTCATACGTTCAGCAGAAACCCACTGAGTAGGAAAATAACTCGATTTAGGAATTCACTTTTTTACTTCTGATGTTAAACAGTAATACTGCATCATCCCTCACTATCTACTTCAACTAACATCCTCACCAACTGAGCACTGCCCTGTACCCTAGCAGATAATTTGACCCAGACAGTCTTGGCTTCATGAAAAACATAAAGGCTAGGTACAGATGTGCAAAAAGCCTGAGGTGGAACTGATCTAAGTTACACAGTTTTCTGTAAGCGGTGGAGTTTAGATTGGCAGTGTATAGAACACATCTGACCTTTGGTGGGCAGCAGGGGAGCAAAACTTACACCAGGTTTTGCCATTTTTAAACCAGTCTGTGTGCACCAAACTTCTGTTCTGTTATGGGTATAGACTGGTTTTGTGTGCCAAATTTCTGTTCAGTTACAGATATAGACTGATTTCTGATCATTTATATTGGTAAAAGTGTAATGTCCATACCTGGCCAAAAGGAAATGTTAAAATGAAATACCCTTTCTTTTATGTTTCCAAATACTATATTAGATCTGTGTCAAACTCTGCTAAGAATTTCTACCTAGGCATAACATTTTAAGGTGCATCAAAGGCGCATGGTTTTACCATCACAGAAGCTGAGGAGCAGTGAAAACTGATTTATAACAGAAGGCCAGTTTCAAGCTTTAGTATGTAGTTGTAGCTATCTTCATTCAAAAGCACATTACAAACTATATAAATGAGAATCATTCAATAATGCTTTAATGGCCAGATTGTAGGAGACCATCACACAACAGTGGTGATGAGAAATCTTTTTCCCCCATACAATTTTTAAAATTTGGCTCCAGAATTGTAAAAATGGATTTGAACTTTGACAAAATATGTGCCAAATTTCACTGTAACCAGAAATATGTTGCTAAGAAAAAAAATAAACAAAAAACCCCCAAATACTCCCCATCTCTGAAAAGTACCAAAAAAAAAAAAAAAAAAGATGCCATTTCATTCACCTTTAAGGATTATTTTTATAAATATCAAAACCTAGTTCTTGTGACCATTTAATAGCACCATCTTAAAATATGAAGAAAAGAAATTGTCTGAATAGCTTAAAATAAGGTGGACACCTCCATCTGGCTTTTGCTTGAAGTTAATCAAAACCCTTTAAATATCTGAGTATTTAAGCATTCTCGGGAAGCTGGTAGAGGTTTTTCAAGAGGCAGATGGATAAGAATTAGATCAGGATGACCTTGGAGCAGCATTCCTGTACTCATGCAGGAGGCAGGGCCAGATTGAAGTCCCTTGAAGTCCCCTCCAATCTTATTTCTATGTATTTATGATAAAAGCCACCTTCACATATATCTGAGCTCGCATAAAATAAAATACGAATGTTTGCCTATGCATGGGGGGGGAGAGAGAGAGAAATATTTTTTTCTTTACTAATATAGTTATGGTCCCACATTTCTACACTTACATAAGAAATGCAAAGTGCACCTACAATCTAAATGTTACATGCTGTAACAGAACGAAGTGTGTGGGTGAGAAAATGATAGGTTCTTGGATTTAAAAAGCTGAAAATAATGCTCTAAAATGATAGCTGTGAGATATGAACTGCCCCAATACTTTTAACAGGGGAAGAAGGAAGTGGGGTTAACCCCAAAGTGGACATCTGAGGGACATCACCAGCACCAACCTCAAGCTGATACACATAAGCTACTGAGGTACAGGAAGTCTCTGCTGCCATTCTTGCTTCTTCTTGGGGGCTATTTTCACTCCTGGCAGGAAAAAGTGGCCTTCATTCATGTTCACTCCTGGTGGGAAAAAGTGACCTCCATGGAATGGACAGGGATCTCTGCCACTGCCACTCCAGATAAGGAGCAGTTTCAAAAGGCATAAGTGTCACGGGGCATGTCTACAGATGTGATTAACGCACATGAATAAACTCCAGAGCAATATGCTCCAGAGTTTATTTGTGCACAGCATGTGAAGCCAAGTCGGAGCAGCCTGGGCCTGCAGGGGACCCCAGGGATCAGCCTGCCAACCCAGGGCTGCTCTGAGTAGGCTCCATGTGCTGTGGAGGGGCTGGCTGAGGCACAAAAGTGTTTCAGTGTCACATAGTTGGCAGACTGCTCCCACGCTGAAGCCAGCTGCTTCGCAGCACATGGAGCCCAGCCAGAGCAGCCAGTCCAGGCTGCTGTCAGCTAGCCCCATGCTGAAGCACCCTGTGCCCCAGGCAGCTGGGGCAGCATCTGCATCTACACTGCTGCACACAAAAACTCTGCAGCAGGGTAGTACTTGTATTTTACTGCACAGTTGATTAGTCAGCTGTGCAGTAAACGTCGCATGTAGATGTGCCCATGGTGTGCTAGAGTCTTAATCTAGCCTTGATCATTAACTTCATGTAAAACATTTGAAGAAGTGTATAATATATTTATTCTAAAGTCTTATTTATAAAAACATTTTATTTTAAACCTTATTATTTGTAAGTTTCAATTTATTGTATTCTGCCCTCACTGGAAAGGATTTGGGAATGTATAGATGGAACAGGAAATGAAGACAACCCTGACATATCTAAGGATCCATAAGAAACAGATTCCAGGACACCTGCAAGAAGTACAACTCCTGTCATGCTACACCTTGATCCATCTACCCTTCCCGGTACTGTGATTCCTGGCCTTGCCCCTGCTCTGTCTGTACTCTGTAATCTCTGCACAGAGCGTAGTGTGTTATTAACTTAGGCTCTATCTGCTGGGAGAAGCCCCTTCGTACAGTCAGATAAAGCAGCTGGATCTATGGAGCCTCAGTTACACAAAGCTAGCATGGGGAAGGTTCCACAGACTTTGGGGTTAAGGGAAACATGCTCTGTTACCTCCACTCCACCACCTTCTTCTGACAATTTTGATTAAGTAATTAATACTGAGCACTTCCATAGCACCCTCCAATCCAATACATTTGATTAAGCCTCACAAACCCTGTAAAGTAGCTGTGATAAGTATTTCCATTTTACATGTGTAGAAAGTTAAATAGACATATTTCCCAGATTTGAATGAATAGGAATCAGTGTCAGAACTGGGCTTTGAATTCTGACAGCCAGCCACATTCAAAGCTATCTAAGCTTGGCTCTTTTTCATTTTTCCACTGTCTTTATCTATCATAAAATGAAGCAAAGTATATATCCTATCATCTTTAGCTCTTTCCATTTCTCACTCTTGAGTCAGCCTTGAAAAACCATGTCCACTGACCACACCAAAATTAAGAAAGGCAGAAAGTTAACAGAAGGAATACATACAGCTCTGCATTTGATCTGAGCGCCTCTCAACCAGAAAGACAAAAACTTGGCCCCTCTATAACAGGAGATCTTTGTGAAAATCTCTTATCCATGCTCAGAGAAATCCCTGGCCATTATGATCAATATTATGAGTAACTTGTATGGCAGCTGGGGTAGTTGAAGTGAGGCATTTTTCTCTAGAGTCAGGCTACACAAAATACCTAATCAAGCGTTCCACAGCCAATAACCAGAGTTGATTTTCCCCCAAAGAATCACAATTACCCTCCGTTGCTGAAGAGACAGGAGATCCATAGATCTTCCATGGGTCATGACCCACAAGAGACTAATTTCAACTGGATTAATGCCATAAAGAAAGTGTGCATGTGGCCGAGTGAGTGAGGGCTAGTGCTGGCTGCACTACTAATCTAATAAACTGACTCAATGTGCAGACTGGAAAGCCTGTCTTAGCAGCACTCTTTCGCTAATAGAATAACTACAAAAACCAACTGATTTTATCACCTGAAAACCAATTAACTTCTTATTGTTGCTTATAAATGTAACCAGTATAAAATAATAATATGATAATATTACTTAGTACTTACAGAACTTTTTATCTTGAAGGCGCTTTACAAACATAAACTAATTAATCCTCACAACGTGCCTATGAGGTGGGTAAGTATTATAAGAGAAAACTGTGGCAGAAGGTTATGCGACTAGCTCAAGGCCACAAACTCATCCAGAAAGTACTGGTGCTATTATTCTTCCCTGAGATATCCTCTCAAATCTAATGCAGATACTGCAGGGAGTCTTGCTCTGGCGTAATAAACATGAATCAAGCAAAATCACAATGAGGGTTATTAAATGGACCTGAGATTTGCCCTGTGGCTACAAATGTAGGATATAAGTTTAAAAGCTCTCCCTGATTCTAAGAGTCTGGACAAATAATGGTAGAGGCAATGGAAAGGGATTAATTTATTCCATCTCAGGAGGAGGGCATTAAACCACATATATCTGTTCATACCTTCTGGTAGGTAATCTACAACGTAGACTGGTTCAGTTCCAGAAAGAACCTCTTGCCTCCTCTGGTCAAAATGAAACAATCATCAATAAAGCAAGAGAATTAAAAAAGGAATGGCAGGGGCAAAATTCATATGAAGCAATGTTAAGATAGAGGTATAAACTGGTAGGTTTAAACACAGGAATTTAAGGTTAAAAAAGATGTGATTATCTAAATCTTTTAATCCAGCAGTTGACATTTATGGTGACAGAAAAAGATTAATCATTTTGCTCTCTAAATTAATCATTTTGAATACCTAATATTTAAAGTAATAAACTATGGAGTCACATTCATTAGGACCGAAGTTCTGACTGATGTTTTAGATTTCTGAAGTTAGAAATATTTGCCTCAGAATCATTCAAATTCTTAATAAAAAAAATCTTTTGGTCCCAGAAAGCATGTAATACCTTTTCCACCTCCTCTTTTTACAAGGTGGGTGACTTAGGTGCTGGGGAGATGGAAGACTTTTATTCTCACAAGACTAAGGACTGATAACCCCGATACTGATGATACACTGTCTAAATGACTTTTCATGACTTTGTTTGCTGGCACCCTGTATGCTACAGCCTTACCCTACTCAATGCTGTTTTTAAACTATTTAACTGAGCTTGCAAAAGAACTGTTTTTTAGAAGTCAAGATATCCGTCGTTGCTCTTATTTTATTTTCAAAGGGGAATGCTTTTGTGGTGAGATGTAGCAATGGTGAAAATCAGGTTTGCACTGTGTAAAAGGGTTATATAAATGGAAAACCCGGGGGGAGGCAGGGAACGGATCTGTTTGAACTTCTGAGAGCAGCAGCAGCTGCAGAAAAAACACCCAGTGATTCCCAGTTACCTGAGGACAAACTGGCCATCCAGCCAAAGGAACTGTTGGTTGACCGGAGTGATCATTTAGGTAACTGTGACTGTGGTATTATCTATATCCTATGCGTGCTCTGTTAATAAAGTCTCTGCTTTAATAATCAGGTCTAACCTTCTCTCTTTGTAAGCCAAAAGGGTCGGACATAAGTCTCTACATTGGGATAACTTTCCTTTAATGCTCATCCACAGCATTGGCAAAAACAAAAAAGCCTTTTAAGCCCCAGCCTGTTTTTCAAAAACTGCAAGTATTTATTGGTGCAATGAATGTAATTACTCAGCTGTTTAAATATCCTAATGCAAATTAGTGACATTAACACACCCAATTATGTATGTCACAAAACTGAAGGGAAATAAAGGGAATTTCAGCTGAGGTTAGTCTGAAAATAAGTGCCAGGTAATAAATGGTGATGTTTGATTAACACTGTTAACTGGTTCCTGCTGCCAGCTACTGAGACTAGTTAACTGCACCTGTAGGCTGATCCACATTTGAACAAGCCTTCAAAAGTAAAATCTAAACACACCCTCATCATATCTCCTCTGCTTTGGAGATTGGAACGTTTCTTATAAAAACTGTAATACTTTATGCATGATCCTATTTCCATCTGAAGCTGTCTTAATCTTCCCATCTGCACTTTGTTAAGTTCCTATAAAGAAACCCATTAACCTCAATGGAATTTGCAGAGGGCCAAAGGTCATCTTATATGGATCACAGTAGAGGGTCAGGACTCTGGCTAGTGACAACACATCTGTTTGAGAAGTAACACAACCACTATCTTAAGTTACTGATTTTTTAAAAAATTTTGTTAATGCTACCACTGACATTTAAGATGTACTGTGAAATCTTACAGGGGATTCAAGAAATACAAATTGAATATGAAAGATACAACCTCAATTATATTTCTTTTTTCAGAAAACAAAAAACAAACACGACAAAGATGCTTAAAGAGATTTCATCTGTATGCTAGAATCATGACAGAGTTTAATTTGAAAATGGGTAGCTTCTGGAAATCATGAATTTCTTGTTTCTGTTTAAAAGTATATTTAATATCATTATATAAAATAAAGCTACTGCTTGCCCATTATTTTTCTTAATATGCCATTCTAAAACATAGTTTTCCATTTCTTCTTATAACAAGTTAAAGAAGAGAGGGAGGTCTTCTCACATGTCAGCTGATCTGCAGCAACCATTTTGTGTGCCTGTTCTCTACTGTAAGTAGAAGCTGAACTGTAGTACTGTAACCCATGCAAACAAATTGTTAAATTACTGTTGTTTAGTTTCTACTTGCCCCATGATACAGCAGGAACATGAAACAGTTATTGGAAATCAGCTGATGAACTAAGCTTCCTACATTCTTTTAACTTATTATAATTGATATAATAAGTTGATTTCTCCTGAAAATACACACTTGGTTTCAAATCAATTGAGGTAATTCCAATTCAACCATGATTTCAACCCAAAATAGCTTTAAAAACCAAATATTTTAAACATTTACCTACATTTGCTCTAGCAATATAAATATTTGTCTTAAAATTGGAATGTATCTGTTTTTATATTTAATCTAAGCAACAGAAATAGAACAGACTAAAGTACAGATTTTATGGTCCACTGGAATCATAAAACGCACTTTATGCCTACATGACCAGAGATGGGAACTGGAGAATCTTCTTTATGTAACGGTATGACGAAAAAGGCCAAGTAGGATGAGTTCTAACCTGCAGTTCTGGTGGGGAACACTTCGGGGGGCTCAGTGTGAACATGTGTTGATGTTCCTGTAAACAGTTTCATAAGCAGGATACCTACCATATTTACTAGAATATAAAATGACCCTGATTATAAGATAACATCCCCATAATTAGATTCCATATACGGAAAATTAATAAACGTGATATAATTTTCCAAGTACGGATCTAATTATTAGAGGTTTGCTTTGAATTTGTCCCCTTCCCACTGCTACAGCAGGGAAAATAAATCTGGGGAGTCAGGTAGCCCCTGCTGTCCCTGAGCACATAGAAGTGAAGAGAAATTTGAAAAAACTGACCTTGAAATAAACATATCTGTAATAATTTGCATACAGTACCTATAGTTTTAGTTTATCCAGAATTGATGCCAAACTTGATATTAATTCAGGAAATCAAATCTTTGTCGCTCTCAAAATTGATATCCTGTTTGTAATTGCTGCATGTTTTAACACAGATACTCTCCAAGCAACACTTTTGTACCTATTCAATGAGAGTATAAACTACGCTTGATATTAATCCAAAACCAAAAGCCTCACAATTTACCATAAAATTAATTGGACTGGGCCCCAGCAGAATCAACAGCATTTCAAGCTATGGTGACTTCACAGTTCAGCATATGTGTGCATACTCCCGATACCTCCCACAAAGGCTCCACATGCTAATTAACCTCCCACTCATGACTGGAACTGGGTGTTCTTGTCATGAATCCTGGGATCCTCCAAAATTTATAGGCAGGTAAGGCATAGGGCAGCGTGGACTGACTTCATTTTAATGAAGATGGGATGCTCCAGGCTAAGAGAGGACAGAGGGATTTTGGGTAAACTGTTTGAAACCCCATTTGGTGATGTTTGCCAGACATTTAAGACTGATGAAGAAACAGGAATCATTGGAAATGGGAAAGAAAGGTGCAGCTCAGCTCTGGGAGCAAAGAGGAAGTAAAAATGTATGCAATGTAGTAGCTCACCATGACTTAAAAGAGTTGATGCTCAGGGGGACTGCAAGCAATGAACACTACTCTGTCTGATTCAGATGGGTTGTATTAACCTACTCTTGTGGTAGGACTCTATTAGCATATTTGCCTGCTATAGGCCATGTGTTTTATAAGCATGCTCAGTGTTTGCTGCATTTAATCAACTTCACAGTTTATTCTATTACTGAACACATATTGCCTTTGGTAGTAGTTAAAAAATAGGCAATGTATTTAATGTGGTTTCCTTGTAGAAAAATTAAAAACTAGAGGATTTTTTCCCCACGCTATTAGTGGGGGAACCTCATTTTGTATTCAAGTAAATATGGTATGTGCCATTTTAACCCCAGGGGAAGCTGGCTATCTGGTCCTGGCAGCAGGCCATAGAGATTGCTCTCTAATGGGTTCCCATGACATTATGTTTAATTTTATGGGGTGAATGTTAGTTCCTGTTTTGAATACTATAGTTATGTAGCAGTTTTGCTGTAAGGGTAGCTGTGTAGGAGAAAGTGAGGTTCAGAGACCTGGAGAGAAACAAATAATAGTTCCAGGGGGTACAGAATAGAGAGAAGGAGTAGTCTTAAGGAAGAAAGACTAGAGTGAAGAGAGTAACTGCTCCAGGGGGGACAGAATGAAGCCTGCAGAAGGGCAGAGGGAACTATAGTGACACAATAAAGATCATTTTGAGCAGGTCAGTTTTGCTGTGCTGTTTGGGATGGCAGTCTGACCCTCACCACTACCCTCTCTGAAGAACACACCTCCCTTCCTGGGAGATGAACAAAGAAAGAGGTATCTAAGGCAGGGGCGCTATTGATTGCTGGGGAAGCCTGGGACAAAGAGAAGCCATAATCTTGAAGCCAGTGGCTTGCCCTTTGAGAAGCCAGACCAGGGCTGACTTCAAGGGGCCCTGAAGGAAGGAGACCAAATAAAGTTTTTTCTTGAAGAATACTAAGGCATAGCTTCCCCTAAAAGGGGTGTGATCTGTGGCAAAGGGAACAGTTTGCCAGTATACAGTAGGATCCTGGCTTTGCATCTGTTTCAGCCTTTCCCACCCATGGTATGCAGTTGGGGCAGATTAGGAAATGGGAATGACAGAAATCTGATTTCCTCAATTATCTTCTTGGAGAAAATTTGGACATAGTTGGGAATTTGCCCTTAATACTTTTATGTTACATAATTTATGCACAAAAGTGGGATTGTCAAGGCCAGTAATGGTTAGTTTTACATATGAATTGGTAATTTAAAGGCAGTCGTTAACATTTTCTTTTTTGATGGAAGATTTCATTTCTCATTGGCTAACTAGATCTTAAACTGGGATCACAGTTATGTAGCTCAGTGGGAAATATGCATTTGCTAGGAAGAGAACAAAGATAAAAATAGGAAAATGTTTTATACCTATATATATTTAACAGTTTTGGAATAACCTTGGACACAATTTTCACAAGATGCTTCTGTAAAACCAGAAGCAGCAAATTCTTTTTAGTCAAGGATGAATCAAAGGAAAACAGTATCCAGGATTGCAAAACAAACCCTCAGTAACATGACCCCATCAAACCAACAGGTAGTCCCCACAGGTGCTAAAACAGCAAACATTAGAGGAAGCCAATAAGCCATACAAAGAGATTTGAAAGGCCAACCAGACAGGCTCAGATGTCACTACTGAGGGGAGAGGCAGGAAGGGGAAGCATTCCAGAGACTGGCATTCAGCCCTGCAGCTGTCAAACATACCCTGTGTTTGGCCATAGCTGTTAGCGACAATATTGTGTGCTCTTCTGAAGGAGATGGAGAAACACAACATAAGCAGCAATACAAGTATTTTGTGCCAAGTAACACTTGTTCCAGTTGGTTATTTCACTGCTATTTAAAAAGAAAGACAAGTCTTTGTTCAGAGACTTTCATACACTTTTTTTTTTTAAAGAAAGTATTATGACTTACTGCAGGAGTGCTTGCAGGGCACTTAAAAGAAAGGTCTGCTCTTCCAAATTCAAACCAAATAAAGTGATCAAAGAGTGATCAAAGAGGATTGAGCGTTTAAAATAAACTAGCACTGACCCAAAGTGTGAACATACCACTGAAAACAAGTGTAGGTATTTAGTGCATTCCTCTCACTAGAAAAACAGCAGAAGGAAGGGACCAGACTATCATACTAATAATCCTCTATAACATGATCTTTCAAAGGTCTTATTTTATTTTTAAAAATTTCCAGTTAAAAAAAATGCTTCCTCTAACCATTTTTCTTTTTCCAATTTTCCAATGAAAAATTTTTAGTCATAAAAAGCAGATATTTTTCAGCTTTTCATTGGAAAAAGATGGTTAGTAAACATTGGTGAATTTTTTGAAAAAAGGAAAGGAAATACGTTTATATCTTAGGTGCTCTTGAAAATATCTGGGGCTGAGGAATCTATCTATCCAACTCTAATTCTAGGTTCAGTTATTCCACTTGACAAACAACAACCCCACCCCCCAAAACCATTTTGATGTATTTCAGTGGAGTCAACCTAGAAAGTTATCACAGTACAGAAAAATTTATTTTCTACCCATGAAACACATTTCCCTTTTCTAAACAGACACACAAGGACAGAGCGATGGTTTAGTTCTCAGATGAATTCTGTATTTTTAGATAGCAGAGATGCAGCACTCTACGCCTTTAATCATTTTGATTCTTAAATTTATGTAGCACTAATTAAATTTGTGGGAATGAAGTCCTAGAAATTAAAATTTATATCCAAAGTTGGAGAGAGTAGAACATTCCTGATACTGCTAAATCCTTCTGGTCAGTCTATTCATAACATATAACAAAGTAGGTTGTTGCCTACGAAAACTCATACTTCTCTGAACCCGGTAGTCTTCAAGGTGCTACCTGTCCCTACCTTCTGCCTGACTTCAGAGTAAAACAGCTAACCACCTCTGTGCCAAACCCATTTGTGTCCAACCCTAGATGGAGGGACCATCTTTAGTTATAACCTTCACGCCTTTGCAATTGTTGATCTCATCATTGAGCAATGAAAAATGCAGACCAGTTAATGTTAGTAATTTTTCAGATCCGAATACCTGTCCATTAGAAAACAGACCTTACCATAAACCTATTTTGCCATGGCTACTTAAGAGCTATAAAAATGGATTGGTGACCCAGGTAGAGGGGAAGGACATCATATGTTACCACAAAACTCATCTCAAGGACTATCCAAACCACTCCTTTCCCCACAAAGCCCTTATTGGCTGCTTACAAACAATAAAAGCCCCCCAACAAAAACACGCTTTACTGGAAGCGGCAGCACATTAGTTCAACCTGGCTCCACAGCGTCTGTATAGACCAGACACTTCAGCAATGCTTTTTGGCACTTTTATCTAATAGCTGATTTAATCAGCTATTAGATAAAAGCACAAAAAAAGCTCCAGATCAATACAGGTGTTGGGTGAGCCAGGTCCAACTAATGTGATCCCTCTTTTGGGCATGTGGTGGGCTTGGTACAGGAGCAGGCTG
>NW_017729030.1:5464281-5465809 GCF_001723915.1 Gavialis gangeticus | reverse complement strand
TTGGGGGGGGGGGGGGGTTAATGTCTGTAAGCAGCCTGTGTGGTCCAGTCTGCTTGAGACAGTGTTGGAAATTTATTTTGATTTGTCTAGCATCTGTTCATAGCTTTAGGCATATTATCTGGAGAAAATGCAGATAAATCTGATTGTATGAGGAGAGGCAATATTATGGTCTAGTAACTTGGTCCACATACAGGCATTATATTTTGACTGAGAGAATTACCACTCTGCTTGTCGAAACTATGAGCATACAAACATTCATTTAATTTCTCCCAAGAGAAACATGCCCCCTCCAAGAGAAAGTTGTTCCAATTGTTGACCTGAAAGATCTCCCATGCAAGAGAAACTCTCTCACAGAAATGAATGCCTGTATGCTCCCCTCCCAGGAGGGGAGTGGAGCAGTGGGGCAATGCTCCCCTGGGAAGAACTTCCTGGTTAAGGGAACAGGTAGGGCACTGCTCCCAGACCAGAGTGGAGAAGCATCTAATCCTTGTCTTCCACCTGCTGCTCAGACTGGAGACGCCCTTCAGAAGAAATTAATCCTTGTCCATAGCCTTTATCATGGAGATAGAATTCAGGAGGCTGATATTCATTTCCCAAGTTTGTCACTTATATTGGTTGTCTGACTGTTGAAGTTCACTTATTTTCCCTGTGCCTCATGCACACTTAAAAATTAAATATTAGAGGTGTACTGATACATCGATCCAATATCAGATCAGTATCGATATAAAGAAAATTGATCATATCGGAAATCAGCCCGATGTGGCCAATAATTCAGCCAATAAATGCTTGTGCATGTGCATAGCCACAGCACAGCACGTAGAAGGCGAGGAGCATAGCCTGGCAGCTTGGAGAGCTATATGCAGCTGGTTAGTCTGTTATAGTGGAAGGGGTGTGGTGGGGGGTGCAGATCAATGCCCCCCGCACTGAGGGAGGGAGTGGGGCTGGGTCAGGCAAAGGAGTGGGACAAAGGACGGAGCCACAGCTTGCCCAGGGGTTGTGGTGCAGCTACTGCCACTGTGCATGCCCAAGGAGGGTGTGGGGGCATGTGCCCCTGGATCTGCATGGGGGGGAGGTGGGCTGCAGTTGCGGGCTAGGGCCAGGGTTGTGCTGGGATCTTCCTGGCATGTGGTGGGGTGGGGGGGAGGATTGAGCCAGGTTGCACTTGGGGTGGGTGTCAGTGACACTGGAAGAGGGCTACAGGGAGGACTACTGTGAAATTTGGGATAGCTGCAGTACCCCACATACCCCACTCACAGTGCTGCCATCATCTGCCCCTGGCCCTGCCAGGAGGAGCCCAGTGCAGGCTTGGCCCAACCCACAGCTATAGCCTACCTGCACCCCACACATATCCAGGGGGCACATGCCCCCCCATGACCTCCCAGGATGCACAAAGCAGTGGGAGCGCCACCCTCCGCACTCCCTGGATGAGCCACAGCTCCGTCCCATGCCCCACCCCACCTGGGCAGCATCAGCCTCAGCTCCTGCCCCATTCTTCCCACACCGCAGGGGCCTTGATCTGCCCCCCCTA
>NW_017729030.1:5448515-5459281 GCF_001723915.1 Gavialis gangeticus | reverse complement strand
ATCAGAAATTGGATCAGTATCAGCCAATACGCCTCCTTAAAAATCAGCTATTGGTATCATCCCCCAAAATCTCTATCGGTGCACCCCTATTAAATATAATACATGCATCTTTGCATATGTAAAATACTTTGAGAACAATAGATGCAATGTACTATGTAGTTGTAGAATCTTATTACTAATTACATAACTGGCATGACAATGACAATATACCCCACTCAGACAAGACATGTCTCCCTGTGCAACACTAACAGTACTGTGTACAGTGTTTGCAGTAGAACATTTGGCCTACCTTGTCTGGTATACTCATCTGCTTCCCTGTGGACCAAGTCTTTTACCCGGTTTCCATAAAGCAACCTAGAGGAATCATGATCGAATGCTTTAAGGGTTTCACTTGAGCTGTAAGATTTCTGTGTAGGCACTCTGCACTCCTCATTTTCTGCTGAAGAATTTGTGTAACGCCGTTCCTTGTCCCGTCTGCTCTTTGTTAGGGAGCAATAAGGCCTACGTTCTTTCACATCCATACTTCATTCCTTCTCTATGAACATCAGCCCAGCTTACTGGAAATTCTTTTCTACATTCAATTTATGTCCACCTATTGAAAAAAGCAACAACACATTAGACTCAGAGTTGAGATGGGCCTTAAAGTTCAACTAGTTCAAAGCTCATAGTATTTTAATACATTAGTAGTTGTCTAATAGCTGTGAATTCTCCATCTCTTTTTGGAATAGAAGTAAAAATCCAGGTCAATACTGTGTGAAACACAGCTCTCTGTTGTTCCTGCCACAATAGTTTAATTCTTTAGCAGCGTGCCTAGCAGATTAGCCATGAAACCACTGTTAACAATAGAACAAGTTACAATATACTTCTAATTTGCAGCACACAAGTTGGATAATTGACAGCATAAAGACCCAACTCAAATGCCACTACAAAAAATTAGCTTCCAAGCTTGATCTAAAACATTTCTAGCTTTTTCCCTAGAAAAGTGTTAACCAAAGTTTATTTTCATCCGCAAATCTGTTACCCATTTCTTCTTGTGAGAAACATGGAAACTATAAAGAGAAATCTCACTTTCCTCTATGTATTTTGAGCTTCTTTTATGAACATACTTCATTTTCATGTTTTCTATTTTTATTTATAGCTTTAGAAAAGTTTTATTTATTGAGAATCTAAGCCTAGTAATTCAGGACAAGTGATGATCAAAAATGGTTCTCTCTGGTAGTATGGTTCAGAGTGCTCTTCCTGAATAAGAACTATAATAATGCAAAATTGGTGTTTGCTGTCCCAATGTGAATTTGAAATAATTTTCCTTGTTCTCATATCTGAAAAGGTAGGCTTTCAAAATATTTTAAAAATCCTATTTACTTCTGAAAACTTGCACCATGGCTTTATAGTCTTTTCCAATATCCCTCAGTTCAGAGAACAATGCTACTCAATTTAACTTCGGAGATCCCATATGTAGCACTTGGTACTATATTTGGTTTTCCAGGAGACATATTGTTTAAAAAGAATTGCATATTCCTTTAAAACAAAATGAAATGTATTTAAAGTGAATTTAAATAAGCCAATGTTATATGTTTGTAAACCATTTAAAATATAAAAAAAACAGAGCCTCCATTTGAGGAATCAAATACCTGACAATGTCATGTTAACTAAAGCACCATTATTTTTTATATAACAAGTCACATGTTACAGTTCTTTCCTTTGTCTTCAGGAGAGAGGATATAATGAGATTTCTCTCCTTGGTACTCCTCATAGTTTAAAATATTTAAATACCACACTTAATTATTTTACAACGCTGAGTTAGTTATACTAGCAGTTAATTCTTTCGTGACAGAGAATTAAAATACCAGTATACTGTACATATCACAAAAGCAATATCAAACTATATTCTCACTCTGTTCAATGAAACCAAGGTTGCTTTAGATATATTCACCTAGTACATTTTTAAATATATTTAATTTCAAACAAACTAATTAATAGTTTCTCTTAGTATAATTCTCAGCAAGTATTTAATTTTTCACTAAATTGTAATTCATTTTTTATGACAGCCCTTTTATCACTATATCTGTTTTGAAGGGCTATAGAAGGTGCTCACATTTCTTGACCTATATGGATTTCAATTTAGGAATTCAAAGATAAAGTGCTACATCACATGGAATGCATAATTCTTAAAAAAGACCCAGACATTCTTCCATGCAAACAAATTCCCCTTTACATTAAGGATAATTGAAAATTACACAGAGAAAAAAATTTCCTTTGATGTAAAACTCTTTTTTCATGCATAAATATCAATTCATAGATAAAGATACAATGCTACTGTTCACAAAACTTAGGGATGCTGAACTGTGCAGGAGCATGTAAATACTTTCTGTGTGATTACTGATTATTTAAGAAGATACTACTCTTTTTATTTAAGAAATAATTTTCGAAACACAGTTAGCTTGATTTTTTAAAATCACAGCTGAGCTACTTTAAGTTTATTGATAAACAGCCATTTTAGGGCTTCTGGAAGCAGTGTGTAGATTTCTTTTATGTCCAGCATCTCTTTTTATCTGTATATTTCAAGATATCTATGGGTCTTTAATTCCTGAAATCCCTAAACTGTGCCATGAAGAAAACTGACATACGGTATTCACCATCAAAGATGAGATTAATTTGATTTTTTTAAACAGCCTTCAAGCTTCTGCAGCTCTTCTGTAAAATAAAGAGAGCCTTTTGCACAATGCTTTACATTACTATAGGTAGCTGAAAATCCTCCAAGATTTAATCTACACTGTAGAGTTAGCAACTACTGATCTGCCCCTCACAGAAGTCAATGAATTCAATACAACTTCAAAAGGCAGTTTTCTGGGTTATCTACTGCCTCTCCAGGATAAGAACGGGAAGGTTAAAAAAAAGAAGCTGTTTAATAGCACCAAGTTATTGGGCTATTTTGATGGTAATTACACTGCCCTTGTAAACAATAAAGACTCAGTGGACACCATACTTATGTTTTTCATAAGACATTAAGGCATTGATAATGCAAGATGCAAAGTGCTCTAAGGGCCTGATACTGAACCTTTTCAATTCAGTGGTAAAATACACATCATCTTCAATGTCCCTTTATTTCTGATGAGGTTAATTGGAGTTTAATGCTTAGCACCTCCTGGGCACTCAGCATCTTGCAGGATCAGGTGCTTAATAATAATTTTATTACTGGCTTAGGAGATGTATATCTGCAAATAACAGAAAGACAAAAAAAAACACTGGAGAAAGAAGTCAGAAGAGAGAACGATGTCTGGTAGATCTACCTAATCTAGGCAAAAGTAAAATGTTTTTTGCACTTTTTCAACTATGAAACAAAAACTGAAAAACTACAGTGATATTATGCATGTTTTCTGAATTCAGATGGGTATTTAATATTGAAGCCTAAGCTGTCTTTCAGCAAAGACAGGTCAAGACAAAGAAACCTTACAGTTGGCTTTCTAAAGCTTCTGGTCTAGGTTATTGTTACTTCTGTTTTTTTCTCTTCTTTTTAAAAAAATACTTTCCACTACAGCACTTTCTCATTATTGTGTGACATTTTCACCTTGTCATATTATGAGCATCTTCAGACATAAGATTTCTTTTTTTCCGCTCAAGACGACTGGGAATTTTTTCATCAGACCAAACCACTGATAAACAAAGTGCATGTATTCAAGCAGCAATTGTCAGTTACTGTATCTGCTCAGCTCTTTCACTATAAGATTATCTATAGTAGTTACAGTGACAATACATTTCCCAACTAAAGTTCTCAGCAAGTTTAAGTGACCCCTTGGTCAATGAACTCCAACATAATATATAAGGGGTCACTTTTATAAAAATTATTTTCTGTAATATAAAAACTGCATTCCAGTGGGAGTTAGATGAATAAAGTTATTATACTTCTTATAAAAAGCACACATAAAATAATAAGGACAATACAGAAGCTCAAGAGAACAAAATGATTCTAATTTGACACATGAACAGTTTTCTTAACAAACAAGGTTAAAGTTTTAAGCCTAACAGAATGAAACCCATTTTATAACGCATTACAAAAATATTTGCCTTCATCTGCAACTAATATTTTCCCCATATGTCAATATTTATGATCTATCAAATTGCTTTATCCCAATTAATAGAACGGAAAGAATATGCTGTAGTGTAATATTTACAGACATCTACTAAAATCATTAACCTGCCAAATGATATTAAAATAGCCAGGTAAGATACTGTTGCTTTTCAAAATAACCTTTTCTATAGTATTTCCATAGATTCAAAATTTTATAAGGACCTGGAAAATCTGGATCATGACCATAAAGCAAACATGGGTCACATTTTTCATTATGGTATTTAATTACTTGGGGACACAGTTTTGGTGGTTTTCTTCAGTCTTATTTATTATAAAATACCCTGCCACAGCACTAGATTATAAGATGGACCAATCTGTGTAATAATGTGTGTTTGAAATGCTCTGGATATAAAGGCAATAGATTGCTTTATGTCCATCTTTCAAGCTGCTAGAACAATGGCTCTCAACCTTTTCAGACTCAAGGCACCCCTCCAAAACTTCCAAATTTAGCATCATCCCATTTAAAAAACAAAATTTCATTATGCTATTAATTATAATGTATGAATATTAAAACATTATGAACATATTAATTATCCATTGGTTATATCGCTATAATTATATTATATTAATCTTGCTGCTATCGCTGCCACAGCCGGGTAGAACTGCAATGTGTACCTCCTACAGAGCCAGGCTGGAAAGCAGCTGTAGTAGAAGCACATGCTCTTGCTGCAGCCCTTTCTGGTCTCCTGGAAACAGGGGCACATGGGGCAGGTGGAACGGTTCTGGGTGCCTCTGTTTTCAGGAGGCACACTGGAGCCTAACTAAGTAATGCTTCCTGCAGAAAGCGCATCCCTGCCTGCACTACAATTTCAGCTCCAGCATGCCTTCTGAAAACAGAGGTATATGGGACAATTTCACCCCATGGCAGCATAGCAATGTCTCTGGCAGGTTCTTGCTGCACCCCAGTTGAGAACCATGGTGCCTAGAGCCTTTGTTCTAAGACTTGGTTTATTTGTATATTGATCATCACAGTATCTTTTAATCTTTTAGATAATACAGCCAGTGGAATACCTTTTTTCTTTGATTAATACGGGGAAAATGTATATCAATTTTGCTGCTGATACAGCAACTCCTCTCATATACCATGTCAAAGTCCTATTTAAAGATACACATTCAACTGGGGATATCCATCACATAAGTTGTAAACACAGCCCAACTCAATTTTCGTGACAACTCTCAACTGGAGCTCTCAAACCAATTCACTATAATAAAGAAGCTTACATTATGGTCATTTTTAAGAAATATTGTTTACACATTACCTTTTTAAAGGTTAATATAGAGGATGGAGTGAAGAAGGAAGGAAAGAAGGAAGCACACAAAGGGGGGCTTGAATGAGAAAAGCTGAGAGATATGGAGAACAATACTGTATATAGTAGGTGTTTGGAAATAGTATGATGGAGGCAGGAAACGAATAGATAGAAATAAAAAAAGATAAAGAAGATGAGCGAAGGACTATATATTACCACTCAAACCTTGAGTTCCCCTTTTCCATTATTTTATATGAATCTCTGAAAGGTTTATTATAGATAAAATTTCTCCTTACAAATACATGCTGTATTTTCCCTGTTGGTAGTGGCTAGGAGAAGTAAACCTCAAGAAATCAATCAGAATATTAGACTCGGGATTACATGGGTTTCCCCACCAATCACCTAAGGTCACTATTGCTGCACACATTATAAACAGCACAGAAGAGCATTTATTTGAGCGCAAAATACTTATGCCATAATTTTAAGGGACTGCTTCCTGCGGATCCACAAAAGGATCACAGCCAAAGGATCACTTCTAAAATAGGCAACAAAACTGCACTTGCAAAGAACACATATGCCAATGGGTCCTTGTGGATGCATGCACCCACCCTCATACAGGTGAAGGTCACTGACACACAAAACTTTTTCAGATTTCTGAGAATATTTAGCAGAAACTATTCCTGAGTTCCTTCACTCTACTGGAATATTTTGTTACACAGCTAACCAAATGGACTATGTAAAAACACAAGCACTTCATCTCCTGAAGTTCTCGAAGAGAACTCTTGTACTCGATTCTGTACGCAGCCTAATCATAACAAAACCCAGAAAACTCATGAGACATCCCACATACAATGGCAAAGATCCCTGTTGTTCTTTAGAGCAAGGTAAAGGATGATGGACTTGGATATGAATAAGGTTGGAAATGTAGCAATGTTTTACTTTTAACTTACATCATAAAAAAAATTTTAGTATTAGTTATAACTTACAGTTTTATACAAACAGGCATATTGACAAATCCTTTTCCCAATTAAAATGTTAGGGCATGAAAGATGCCCTAAAGACTGTTCTTTAGAAAAGATGCAACAAGGACCACATTCACCTTTTTTGCCACCAATATGTCACTGTCCAATGTCAATTTAAACCTCTTCTTCCCCAATATGAACGATATCAGGGCACCATGTAGTGCTAACAGCGCTTTCTCATTGTTTTCCCTTTAAAAAAATGAATTCTGCACTTGCAATGAAAATCCTTTCCCCAAAAAAAAACAGTTCTCCCTCTTTTTCAAATTAATGTAATTCATTTTGTTTCTTACCAACAGTCTTCATTCTTGTGCCATCTCATTGCTAATTAGCATTAACACTGACTTGATATTATCTACATGAAAAAACACCCAATTTTTTGTTTCATTTATTTAAATTCTCCTTCCTTAGTCCTTTTGTATGATGTCAAGTGTAAGGCTTTTGAGGCAGAGTCTGTCATCTCTGAAGTGCCATATGCCACTCTATAACTAAATAATTACTATTTGAAAACCTGACCTATAATAGAAAGATGTTCATATTCCATTAAAAGGCCAAAAGCCATTCTTTCTACTACACTCCTTAACCACCTAGCATGCTGAGAATTAACATCTATGGAGCTGGATAGGAGAATAAGATTTATCAGTTTATTTTTGGCTGATAAAAAAGAAAAAACCTATATTATATCACTTTTGTATGGTGGCAAACACATATTATAGCATATATTTTAATTGCTGTGATGTAAATTAGGCTTTAGGGTCATGTTACAAAGTGTTAACTGAAACATCCAGCTACAACTTTAGCGTGCCTGCAGGCCTTATAAATTATTATAGGAAATTGCTGCATTCAATGCAATAGTTTCAACACTGAGTCCCCCTGAGAGTTATTACAGTTTGGCAACAGTATGCCAATTTCAACTTGTATATAATGCTCCTAACCCCCACCTCATGTTTTATCTAAAGAATCTTTCCAGTATGTACAGCACTAAAAGCATGAAACATTGGGTGGATAAGCAGCAAGATAATTGATGAATGAAAGAGTCTAACAGTACTTTAATGGTTTATGCCCTTTGCTACTTAAAACCTACCCAAGCACAAATTAGTGAAAAGAGGAGAAGAATAAAATTATTGTAATTACCATGGGAGGAGAATAATATGGAAAATATTACGTCATTACATAAGTTAATTTAACCAGCCTCTTCACTTTCAATGCTTAATTTAATTTAGACATATCTAAAAAGAGACAGTGGAAATGGAAAAGGTCCTCTGAAGAGCAAGAATAACAGTCTTAACACATGCAGTATTGGGAAAGGAACAATTTAGAGTCAAGGGGACAATAAAATGGATTAGGATTACTTAGATGGAAAGAGATGCACAAGGACACAGGACACTGGTATTTGAGATGACGAGGTAGAACAAGGTAATTGACAATGGGAGAAACAGCACATTCCTAACAAGATATCTGCACTTTTTAAAAGTAACATATAAATCACTTGGTCGAACGAAATGCCACAGAACATAAACAAAACAAATCATTTAAAGACTGAAAAAATACTTCTTTATAAGAGAGTGTAACAGTTTAGGTGACTGAGGACCATTGTGATGCCCCCTAAAGGCTACCTCATTCCTGCCAGGCTCTCTCCCCTCCCCCCATCTCTCAAAGTCCCGCCTTGCTTTCTTGCCTGCCACATCTTGATGGAAACTTAATGAAAGGGAGGCTGTCCTCAGAGACTGACAAGCCCAAGGTACTCCCTTTTCTCCAGTGGGTGACTCTCCCCACCTTGCTTGCCTTAAGGACTTAAGTTGTGACCCTCCAGCCACCCCCATAGTCACGTATCCAGTGGGACACTTGTCCCCAAAGCCACCAGGCCACCTCAGGCCTTTACTCTGTTGTTGGGGCTTCTGACTTGCAGGTTTGCACCCCTCTATTCTAGCTGGTCCTAGAGCCAAGGCCCACTATTCCAGACTTGGTTTCTGGGCTCCTTGTCTTGCCTTCTGGAGCCTTTATCTCTGCCCCACCCGGGCTCCAGGCTTCCTAACCCCATTCACCTCTCCAGGCTCTTAAAACCTCATGCTCTGGGATCCCTGGGTTCTCTCCACCCTTTCAGGTGCTGTAACCCTGGGCCTAAGCTCTGCCCCTCTTTGGGTTATCTCTTCCCTTCTAAGATTATGCTTGGCTCCCTGGC
Source organism: Gavialis gangeticus (assembly GCF_001723915.1). Classification (NCBI taxonomy): domain Eukaryota; kingdom Metazoa; phylum Chordata; order Crocodylia; family Gavialidae; genus Gavialis; species Gavialis gangeticus. The sequence goes on along the minus strand of NW_017729030.1, from coordinate 5,450,704 downwards.
CCCCTGTCTGTCCCTTGAGTCTGACTCCCAGCCAGGCTCAAGGAAATCATATACCACTTAGGCACTAATGGGATCTTCCAAAACCACCCCTTTCCAGTTCCACCCAAACCACTGGTTGCCTACCAAACTTCTTCTGAGCCCTGAATCAGGCCCCTCTGGCTGTACTCATGAAGCTCCCTGCCAGGCAGTCATTGGAAGCAGCCACCTCACAGCTTCCTCACCCTACTGCCTCCCAGGTCTAACTCCCTGCTCTGGCTCTGGCTTATATACTAAAGCCCTGGGCATGTGCCTCCCCTGTCAACTGACTTAGCCACACAGTTGTTCCTTGATCCTTGCTATGCTGTTTGCCTGTGTCTGTGCTACAGAAATCCTGCCTTTAAAGGGGCACGCCACTTTCCAGTAAAAGGGCAAGGGTTCCCTGTTACAGTGAGATTAGCACTCACCACTTTCTATGGCTAGAATCACAAGACAAAATTATAATAATCATCAGTCCTCATGTGTCAGACACAGCCTGAGCGCTTGCTGAGGTCAGTAATAAGTTTCCTTCCATGATATAGTGCTGAGTAAATAGTTATATTAAGGCTTTCCCAGAAATCACCAGGCATTAGTTAATGTTTTAAATTAGATATTCAACTAATGCATCACCAGGCTTCTGTAAAGTCTATTCTTCTGTGAATGTTGGTTACAACTGCTAATTTAACTGCACAACTTCCAAAAATAAGATTATGCTCATTATAATTCTCATTATATATGGAATGCACATCCTCCCAAGGATCGCAGTATTGATGTAGTAGAGAGGCTTGTGATCTTCAGAGGAATGTTGTCTGGAGTTTTGTAGTTTTATCAGTCACCCATGGCAGCGAGGCTGAGAGTGAGGTTTTCAGACTAATAGATACTAAAAAGTCCTCAAGGGCAGAGCAGGTGGATAAAGAAAGAATAATTCACAATAGCTGCAAAGGTGGATGAAGGCTGCAGGAGAACAGAAACCTCTGGTTGTCTAAGTTTTCCCTACCATTGGATTAAGCTTTCCTTCTCACAAATTATCATGTGGTTACAGATGTGTAATGGCATGCCCAAATCAGAAGATATTCACAAGGATCTTCCTTCAATAGCAAAACCTATGGCAATGGGTATATAGATATAGGGGAAGGTGCTAATCATTACTGGAAGCCATGGACCTACATGGAGATGATGATTATATGATGGTTGTTTTGTACTAGGAACTGAAAACAGGTGTGTATCATGGATGCATCCCCACTCAAATTATTAACACCTGACTATGTAATACTGTGTGTCTGGGAACACTGCAACATCCATATCACCAGAGCTAGGATCAACACAGACAACTGCTGCATGGATCACTGTTTGATATGTTCTGTGACGTCCATTTGTATTGATGGAAACAATAGAAGCAACCAAAGATGACATTCTATATCAAATCCTTGAAAAAATCCTGCTAAAAGTGATCATCTCCAGCAGTACTTCAGTGAGAAAAACAGCTCCCTGACAACCTTAACACCACTGATCCCTGGAAGAGCCTCTAAGAAGACATGTATGAGGTATACAAAGAATCTCTATGCTTCTCCAGAAAGAAACATCAGGAATGGTTTGATAAGAATAATAGAAAATTCAAGCTCTCACTGACAAAAGAAGATAAGCCTTCAAAGCCTGGCAGAATGACATGAACTCCAAACAGAAGCAAGACACATTCAAGCCAAAATCCAGAGGAAAATTCAAGAACTAAAGAACAAGTGGTAGGAAGACAAAGTGAAAGAGATTTGAAAGTTTTCCTATGGCTGCTACATACATAGTTTCTTTAGCACAACCAAAACTATCTATGGGAAAGCACATACGAAACCATCTCTCTGAGGTCCAAGAATGGAAAAGCACTCCTTAAAGACAGCTCTGCCATCAATGTGCAGTGGAAGAAGCACGTTCAAGAGCTTCTGAACCAAAGTTCTGACGTCAGACAATACAGGTTTCCCTTGATTTGTGTGGTACATGCGTTCCCAGAGAATGGAGCATAAATCAAACTCACATAAAGCAAACCCACTTCCCATGGCGGTAAAGAAGGGAGGGAGTGAGACTGGGACTAGGGAAGGGTCAAGTGGAGGGGTGCTGTTCCTGGGGCTGAACAAGGGAGCAAAGCAGAGGGAACTGTCTGTGGGTACGTTGTGGGGGGGGGGGGG
>NW_017729030.1:5437477-5448343 GCF_001723915.1 Gavialis gangeticus | reverse complement strand
GGGGGGGGGGGGGGGCGCAGCTCTTGCTGCATCAGGGGCTGGGGTGAGTAGGAACAAGCAAAGCCCTGGGGGCACAGGGTGCAGTGCATCTTGTCTGCATTCACCCCAACCCCTGCTGCAGTGGCCCTGAGAGCTGCCGGCGCCAGCTGCCTGTAGGCGGTGGGTTGCATTGTGCTCTGCCTGTCCCCCCCGTGCCTGGGCCCCGCCTGTCCCCACTCACCCCAGCTCCTGGGCTGTGCCATGCTGTGGTGCAGGCTGTCAGTGTTGGCTGCTCCCGGGGCTGCTGCAGTAGGGGCTGGAGTGAGTGTGGACAAGCGGAGCCCTGGGTGGCATGGAGCGCAGCACAGCTTGTCCGCATTCACCCCAGCCCCTGCTGCAGCGGTCCCAGGAGCAGCCGATACCAGCTGCCTGCACCACGGCACACCCCAGCTCCTGGGGTGTGCTGAGTTGGGACAGGCAGAGCCCAGGCAGAGGGGGACAGGCGGAGCACAGTGCAGCACAGTGCCTCCAGGCAGCTGGCACCGGCCGCTCTGGGGCCACTGCAGCAGGGGCTGGGGTGAGCGGGGCCCCGGCCCCATGGCCCTTTCCCCTCCCCCCACAGACTTATCTGCTTGGGGGGGGGCACCTATGCCGATCACATAAGACTGGATTTACCTCACATATAACCAATTATAGGACTAAAAATACTGATTTTATAAAAGCCAATTCACATACACAGAACCCGCATAAATCGAGGGAAACCTGTACTATTAAGCCATTCCACAACACTTCACATAGATCCGCTGACTTATCAAGCCTTGAAAGTAATTCATCTGATGAAGAACAACAAAGCATGTGGCCGTAACGGAATACCTGCTTACATTTATAAGCAAGGTGAAAAAAACTCTCTCACCGACTAAATGTTGTTATTATGAAACTCTGGAAACATGAATGGATTCCCAGTGACTTGAAAGATGCCAGAATCATTGCCACATTCAAGAAAGGAAATAGATCAGACTGCAGCAATTTTTGTTTCTATTGAACATATGTACGTAACTGGGAAGATCCTCACCTGCATTCTTCTCAACAGAGTCACTTTCCTCATGGAGGGGATTCTATCCAAGTCTGTGTGGTTTCAGACAGCTAAAGGAAAGGTGCCACAAGCAACACTGAGATCTTTCTGTGTTTTTCATTCACATGACTAATGCCTTTGATTCAATCATAGGCCCTATGAAAGATCCTGATGAGTTCTGGATGCCTACCAAAATTTGTTATCATTATCAGACTTCATGGCAGGAACCACCCTAAGCAAAGGCTTGTAAATGGCGTCTTCACTATTAGAACTAGAGTCAGACAAGGATGTGTGATTGAAGAAACACTCCTACCTATCTCACAGCTATTCCACATCTCATTGCCGATCTGGATTTAGCCATCTGGACTTAGAATCCAGTACTGCCTGGATGGGAATCTCTTTAACATCAACTGAGTATGATTCATATACAAGAGAAGCAACACATCTATTACTGATCTTCAGCATGCTGACAATTGTGTTGTATGTGCCTGCTCTATTGAAAAGTTCCAGGTCACTCTTGGTTATTTCTCTGAAGTGTATGAAATGCTTAGATTCATTGTCAACTTCATAAAAACCAAGATTCTTTATCAATCAACCCCAGACCAACTAGCTGCTCCTCCACATTTTACAAAGTAGAGGAAAATCCTTGGAGAATATTATTCCCAAAAAGTAACCATGGACAACTATTTCAACACCAGATAAAATTTTTTAATGCTGCTTTTGGACTTCTCTGAAACTGTGTCTTCAATAAGCATGGCCAAGGAACCAAACCAAGCGTCTCATCTACTAAGCTGTTGTTATCCCTACCCCATTGTATGGATGTGAAATTTAGACAAGAGAAACACCTGCAAGTTCTAGAAAGCTACCTTCAGAAATGTCTTCATTCTTTTCCAAATGATGTGGAAGATTTCCAAACAACAGCATTCTGGCTCAAGCAAACACCATTAGCTTTGAAGTCTTGTTTATATGGCACTAGCTCTGTTGGACAAGATGTCATAAGGATGCCTGACAACAGGCTCCAAAAACAGGCTTCCAAAACTCCCAACTCACCAATGGTCACTGTTTTAGAGCTGGGCCAAGGAAGAGAATCAAGGATACCTATAAGACCAATCGGAAGAAATGCAATATTAACATTAATACCTGAGAGACTTGAGCACTGAATTGTCCCTAACGGCACCATAATATATAAAACATTGATCATTTTGAGCAAATTCACCTCACTATGAAGGTGGGCAGATGAGGGAGACAATGGGAAGAGCTGTGAATTGACATCATCAGGTTCTACTCCTTTCTTCCAGGTGTGAGATCAGCCTCCTCAGACTCATTAATGACTTCCTTATTTACTGGAAGACTGTCATCCTCATATAGAGAAACTGCTGATGACAACAAGAATGCTTATATGGTTATATTGTTGAAAAACAAAGCAAATTTAGCTTTGTAATATATTTTACAACTAGATTAAACAGAAGTCTATATGCAAGACACCATGCATAAAACCGAGTTTATGAAAAAAAATTAATAAAACCCCTCATCCACAAGAATGCCACAATTCACATAACTAATCACCCATAAAACCTATTACAAACAAATACTAAGAAAAACTCGAAAGGCATACAAGAGTGATGAAATTTCCACTTCAATGACTGATAAAGTGAGATATGTCAGAAATCAACTGAGCTGGAAAAATGACACTCTGAAGAGGTGCTTAGGATGATCTGTAGCCATGGTCTACCATTAGTCAAACTGATGACTCTTAATACATGGATATTTCAGATCATCATATCTAGAAACTCACTTCTTAATAATGGAAGTCTGTCTTCTAGCATAGAAACTAGGAAGTATGCCTCCAAAGTCAGCATTCTCAAGAAAAAAAATGACCTGTCAGACAAGCTGATCACAAACTGAAACTTAAAAAAGCTCTTTAAGTCGTCATCTAACCCTACATTTTAGAATTAGAGAAAAAACACAAAATGCTGAAAGCTCTTTCAAGCATTTTTTCCAGCACTAGTCTCAGGGCAGCAGAACACTCATCCTTGCTTACTATAGCTACACGATGCATTATTATTACTCACTAGTAAAACAGTTTCATTGTTTGTGTGATTGTTCAAAGCATTTTCCAATTAAGAGCCAGATCAGTTTTATTATGGTGTTCATGTTTATTTTGCCCACCATATCTAAGTAAAGAAAGGTGAAACAATTGACACAGTCAGGCTTTATTGCAATTTGGAAAATCTGTGAGCAGCAGGGAAGGCACTACAGATCTCCACCTTCAGACTCAGGAATGTGACACTGTGTCATATGCTCAGCTCATATTTTTACAGTACAATAACAGAAACTGAGGACATACTACTATAGAAAAATGTACTGATCATCATGGCCAAGTGAATTTTCAAATTCTGATTGCATTCCTTTTATAAATAATGAAGACTTTTCACTCATAATAAACCTATATTAAAGAAAATAATTCATTAAAAACTGGACACAGATTGAAATTCAACTCGTTTCCTTTTTAATCTGCTTGACTTCATTTTTCCTATAAAGATTTAACATTCTGGTTGTAAGAAAGGCACAATGAGATCAGGAACAGGACTTTCCTCATTCCAACACAAAGGGACTAGCAACAGGATCGTGAGCATGACAGCCTGTCACATTTCTTTTCTTTTCATTTTTGTCTTTTGAAAGTCCAAAAGAAACATTAAACATACCACAAATTGTAACAATAATTGCTTGCCTACCCCCACCATGCCAGTGCTAGTTAGTTTCTCCAGAATACTTTGGCAAGTTATATCAGCATATACCATATTTTCTTGCATGTCATGCCTCTGAACATAATACACACTGTGTTTTTGAAAGGCAGAATGAAAGAAAAAAAAGATTTTCCCGAAGTTATGGCTGTATATAGCAGACACAGAGCCTACTCTTCAGCTTATTCACCCTCCCTTTTCCGCTCGACTAAAGATGAAACCCTAGTTACTCCTATAGACTGATCTTCATGAATGGTTCTATGATTTTGAAGAGATAGTCTCTAGCGCTGTGAAATGAGAGACATAGCAAAACAGGAGCAGCTAGTAGACAGCAAAATTATCTTAAGGGTTGGCTTGATTAGAGTAACATCAAGACCATTAAGAAACAGAGGTGAGCATGAACACACTGGAGTGAAGAACAACAAGTCATTAGGTCAAGTGACTCAGCTGCCTGAATAGTATAGCAACAGCACTGCAGAGCAGGAATCAAAGCAGGGTGCTTTTATCTTCAGCAGCAAATTAGCTTCCCCCCTTAATACATGCACATCAAATTTGGGAGGGCTGATTTTGGGGGCAAAGTGCATATGTATGTGAAAAGACATGGTAAGTACTAGATTACATTAGTAATTCTTGTTACTGCATTGGGTACTTTTTCTTTCAGGTTTCCAACTTTTCTGTTGCCCACTTCTTTACCATCTTTTCTCTGGCATTGCCCTTTCCATGTTTTAAACAAACACTTCCAGATAATTTCACTGTCTCTTAATCAGTCCCTTTATTAATTCATCTGCTACAGAGCTCTGTGCGCCAGGCTGAAGCCAGATTGTTGCTCCAGAGACAACATGCAGCCCCAGACCTGATGTGCAGTCCAGACTGTGTACTGGGTCAGCCGCAGCATGTGGCTCCAGAGCTAGCATGCGGGGTCAGACCTGGCACATGACCCTGGAGCCAGCAAGCAGGGACAGATCTGGCATGTGGCAGCAGACAGCCCTGGACCAGGCATGTGGTCACAGACTAGGCACATTGGCTCTGACTCAATACATGACTCCACATCCAGCACATTGGCTCTGACTCAACACATGATCCCAGACATGGCACACTGGGTCCAATCCAGTTCCAGAGCCAGTGTGTGGGGCTCAGACTCGGTGTGTGGCCCCAGACTCAGCATGTCAGGTCAGTTACTTACTCAGCATGTCGGGTCAGTTACTTACTCATCCTTCAAGGTAAGAATTTGTTTTTCTTCAAGCTATTTGTAAAAGTCAGAATGTGTATTATATTCCAGGGCATGATATAGGCAAGAAAATCTAGTATACATGTATTTTTGTCTGTTTTCCTTTTTCCCACCCATTCTTTCTTGTAACCATAGTATTGTCATAACATGGTATTAATGGATACATCAGGAATTTGCACACACAAAGTTTCAAAATACCTACTTAAACTGACATTAATATTATTCCTTTTGCTAACTTTGATTAACTTCAGTCAGTATTTAAAAATCTCATTGTGGTTCCTTGTCAAAACAAGAATGTATTTAACCAAAAACAAAAAAAAGAAAGAGAGACCAAAAAACCCTAGTAATACAGAAGAAATTGTAAGTATTTTGGTTTATATGCAAACATGTGTTTGACTGCATTACAAAGAAGAAGATCAGGTATATTGAAACCTGCATCAGAAAGCAATTTAACAGAGTTATTTTTAAGGAATGGGTTCTACAGGTTCTATTTTATACTTCACACTTTTTAATATCCACTGTTTATTTAGGGCCTCATCTGCAAAATACGCTGAAGTCAGTTTTAGTCTCTCAATTTTTTCAAGGCACCAAAAGCCTGCTTGTTGCAGCAGCAGTCTTTCTACTATGCTCATCTCTGCTGTGGCTTCACTGAGCCAGGGGAGATTACAGGGAAGTAGCATTAAGAACTCTCTCCTGCTGTCCTCCTCTTCCCCCCATAATCCCCACCCTGCAGGTGGCTGCACTGCTGTGACCCCACTGCTGGTGAAACTTCTACCACTGGAAATCCATAGCCTGGATTTCTGCTGACAGAACACAGTAAGTGTGTCTGAGTACTGTGCATTACTTAGTATTCTCAGCTCCTTATAACCAGCAAAACCACTGCATTGGTATTCAAACTCATTCTATATAGTTTGTTCTTTGACACATAGTTAAGTGGCTCAGGACCACATGCTTTCTTTCAGGGCTTGCTTTTTTTTTTCTCTACTCATTTCCACTTTGATAGAATATTCAGAATTTCATCCAGCTACATACTACATAAAAGAATTCTGTATCAAACAATTCAATGTGGAATTCTAAAGGTGACCTTAAAGCTTGGTGGTCTGTGTTTCTATAAAAGTATCTTAATAAAATGAATACAAAGGTGATGTCAAAACAAATGTATAATTAACCAGAACTGAATAATTAAACTGCATCATTCAGTTTATAATGAAAAATAAACTGTCTCCTGAACTCTCTCCTTTATCCAGAATTAATTTTTATCATGAATTCTACCATACTGTCACATTAAAGGTGATATTTCTCTATTGAATTTGCACTGTATTTTCCTCTAAATGTATTAAGCATTCATTGAAAACACTGGACACTGCAGACCGTACTTTATCTACAGAATAGATAAAGCAAGAACAGCATAATCTTTCCCATAGTGATACTCATCAGTGCACCTCAGTCCTGCTTCAAGGCAACCATTGATAGATTCAGACATGATTGGCCTTATTTCTGAAATTCCCATTGAGTTTATACACCTACCATTATATACACTACATTATATTTCTAGTCCCATTTTAAAATGAAATAAGTGACATTCCCACCTCTTTCCTTGTAAGATTACTACAGAAACTTAAATAACTTGATTTGATCATTTTTTCTGCTATCCAATTAAAATTTTCCTTAGCTAATTTCAAACTATTACCAGTTTTCATTATTACCGCTTTGCTACAGTTAACACTATAAACTCTTTTCTGGTTAAAGATTAACTTTTCTAAATGCTCTAAAATCCATATACTTGCATGGGTTGCCTTGAATTTTAGTCTATCTCAGCAATAGCTGCAAAAAGAACTAAAACACACTGAAAAAGACAGGAACCCTTCACTCCCAAATTCTAATTCACATGAGCGATAGAAAGAGAGAGACGGAGGATGTCATTACATCCTTAGAAGAAAAGCCCCCAGATTTCTGGGAGGAGGTCTGAGCCACCCCCCACATCATTTGTGTTGTACCCTCTGAGGCTCCATCCTTCTCATGAAATCTCCATCTCCATCCTGTCCCTACTACCTGTGTGGTAGCTTGAATCAGAAGAGACAATGGTAAAGGGGGCCCAGACCTTGCAACACTTTTTCTTCTGAGGCTGATGCTCCAAACCCTGCCCTTCCTCCCCGCTCCCCACCACGTGGAGGGCCCAAAAAAGCCCTGTCTCTCTGTACTGGGTAATGAAAAGCATACACCAAGTTCATGATGCTATGGCAGGGTATCCAGTAAAACATTTTGCTGGAATCATTACATTACATCAGCTAGGACCCTGAAAAAAATATCACTCTCTTTAACTAGCACAGGTGTGCCAATGTAGATGTAGCTATACCTACAAAAGAGTGCATTCATCAGCTGAGTTTGTCAAATCGTGGAGTTGGTAGAGCAGAGGACTCCCTCTGTTGGCATACGCTATGGTCATAAACAAATGAGAGGCAGGTGTGCCCAGCGGTGGAGCCCTACTGGAGCCCTGGGAAGATTCACACTGAGGGAGAATGGGCACTGCTCCATGCACGGTTGTGGGTCAACCTGAAGGAGTGCATGGAGAAGGTAGATATACTTGGGGCTGCAACTTTCCTGGAGTGCTGGAAAGGCTCCAGTTATGGGAGAATGCCATCCTCATGACTCATCCTGCCGATCAGCTGACTGGGGACATTCTCCCATGGCAGGAGTCCTGGGACAGTTGCAGCTACTAAAGTGCAACCCCCCACCATGCATTTTTCCAGGTCACCCCAGGAGTGCACAGTGAATGAGGTAGATGTGCCCTGAAAGGGTTCCAGCTTCAGGGCACTGCCCCTTCACCCATCCTGCCAATCAGTTGACTAGTGGGACAGGCAGGGAGCAGCCTTCTCCCATGGCTAGAACTGTAGTACAGCCCTGAAAGTGTTCCAGATGCTAGAGAATGGCCCCAGTCTGTTCACCTCTCCAGGTCACTCAGGAGGGTGAATCTGTCCCACAACAGCACAACTCCAGCTGTGAGACATCCCCCTGCTCATGCACAGATCAGTTCCTGGTCTGGACAAGGGCAGGAAGTAGATGTCTGAGGCTGGTTTCTGCCAAGCTAGTGTAGGAAGGGAGGTATCTTCCAGGTTGCAAGAGGGAGACTTCCTTGCAGAAGAGTTAATTCTCTTCTGCAAGAAATCCCTCGAACAGCAGTACATTCTCCCAGTACACATATAATGCCTGTTCGTAGCCATTTTCTTCACTGTGGGGGATTCTACTGACAGGGTTAAGCTGGTATACTATAGTGGGAAGAAGCTTTTCTAATGGGCAAGCCATGAGACTTGAGTGTGGATCTGAGAACACCCATGTCTGATATATATCAGAGGCAAATTTAGGGGGTGGAGAGGGAGGAGTGAAGAAGGGAATGAAAAATCACAGAATTATTGTTTCAAGCTCTATTCATTTCTTTGGGGTTCTCTCATTCAACAGAAAATGCTGAATGGGCCACTTGACACCTCTGAAAACCTGTTTCTGTTTAAACGTTGACTCTCATACATCCTCCAAAATCAACATGTTTGCACACGTGTCCTTGAAAATTGGTGTCCCTTGGGGATGCAAGATAGCATTCACATTCCACAATTTGGGTCATTTGAAACAGGGGTTCCCAAACACAGACCTCCAGAAAAAAAAGCATTTTTTAAGTTGGTTGAATCTATCAACACTTTTGCTTACATCTATGGAATCAAATCATGACTCCAGTGAGGATCCAAAGCATTTCAAACATTATCATTCACAGGTTAATGTATGGTACTGAACACATTATTCTGCAGAGATTACTCTCAGACCTTCTAAGCCCCTCCTGAAGATGCTAGGATCCAAAGAAGCACAAAAGGGGAGTGCAGCACATCTCTCTGACTCTGTCTCAATCTAACCCTGAGGCAGGAGCATCCCTAACCAAATCATCCTATACAAATCCATAATCTAACCTCTTGGCAAAACTGTGCAGTCAACCCTGACATAATAAAAGACATAACAACCTAACCTGCCACAGGTAAAAAAGGGAACCGGCCAATGTCTGGCTGCTGTAGAAGTTGTTAATATGTGCACATGACATCCAAGGAAGAGGGCCATGCCACCCACTACAGGGTAAGGCAAAACCCCACATAGTACATATCAATCTGACCATGGGGTAACATTTCTTTCTGACCCAAAATATGGAGATTGGTCTGACCCTAAGTGGAGGGATAAGACACTTTAGCCAGGAACCACTGGGTTTAAGTCACAGCAGGGACACTGGCACAGCCCAGTGAAAATCCCCAGCTTTCGCTGCAGACAATACACAATACCATTGAGGAAGGCTTTAAAAAAATTCCCCTGATGTGTAGCAGGAAGGGGGGCGGAATTCCCTCCAAGCCCATGCAGCAAACTAGCAAAGCCCAGAAGCATGGGAAGTATCCATAGAAGAACACAGCATGTTCTACACCTAGATCATCACCAATCAGTGACTGTCCAACCTTTTTTTGAACACGTCTAGTGATGGAGAGTCCACATCTTCCTTAGACAGTCTATTCCACTGTCCTACTGTTCTAACAGTGAATAAGTTTTTCCTGATACAAAATATAAACCTACTTTGCTGCAACTTCAAGCCACTGTACTACTCTTTGCAGTGGCAAGAGAAAAGAGTAGTTTTCCCTTCAAGCCCTTCATGGAAGCCCTTTAAGTATCTGAAGACTGCTATTATGTCCCCAGCCACCAGTTCCAAGACTACAGCCTGTGCAGAGCTTGGACAAAAAATGCATTTTCAATCACACTCTTATAAAGGGCAAGGCTCATACCTAGACATGTTTGTAGGTAGACTGAATATCAGAAGACACAGCTCAGTCTGTCTCTGCCCTCATAAACTTCATCTCAGGACAGTCAGCCAGGCTATTCAGGTTGAGTTCCAGGTAACAAGATAGAGCTTGAGAAGAGGTCATCTCCACATAGCACTTTAAACAAACATAGTGTATCACATTTTTTAAAATAGCTTGAAAAAAGCTTATTGAACACTTCCTTTGAATTTAAAGAAATAATTCATTATCTCATAGAATGTAGGGAGTGAGGAATTCAGGACTGAGCAGGTTTGAGCTTATTCTCAAACATACAGTAGTTACCACTGAGAAATCATTTACCACGCCTTATCACACATAGTAGGGTATACATCTCAATGACAGTGATACATGAACCAGTTAACTTTACTGTGACAAGGTTCTTTCGGTAAACCTGGTATCTTTTATTAGATCAACTCAAACAATTGGAAAAATTCTTCTTTGCAAGCTTTTGGGTACAAATACCCTTCATCAGGCTGAGGAAGTATCACTTTAACTTTATTTTGGCATCCCAGAAATGTCTTTGCATTTCTAAAACAAGAAGCATTTTCTAACATACTCAATTAGCATGTCTCAAATAGAATGCACTTCAAATGCCTCCATGACTGTCCTTTTTCTCACCTTAATTCAAGCTTTCAATACTCATATCTTCCCTGGATTATGTCTAATAACTTTGTTTACTGAATATGATGCTCCATCATACTGTTTTCCAAAACCTAGATCTTCCACACTGACTAAAGTCCAGCCAAGTCTGTTAGTTAACTGATATAAAATTCCCTTCCTAGAAATATTTGTCATCTTATGTCTTAGGAAATTCCAAAAAATTCCAAAGATTTCATTAGGCATTAGACATTAGGGCTAGAAGGGACCTCGGAAGATCATCGAGTCTAGCCCCCCGCCCAAAGGGCAGGAAGTCAGCTGGGGTCATAGGATCCCAGCAAGATAAGCATCCAATTTGCTCTTGAAGGTGTTCAATGTAGGTGCTTGAACCACCTCCGATGGCAGGCT
>NW_017729030.1:5434324-5436467 GCF_001723915.1 Gavialis gangeticus | reverse complement strand
GCCAGTCCATTAAGGATGGCCTCTTTAATAAACTTTTCTAAGATCATCCCCAGGATAGAAGTCAGGCTGATATGCTTATAGTTTGCCGGATCCACTTTCCTCCCTTTTGTGAAGATAAGCACAACATTGGCCTTCTTCCAGTCTTCGGGCACTACACCAGAGCGCCAGGAGTTTTCAAAGATCCATGCCAGAGGCTGGGCTATGATGTGCACCAGCTCCTTGAGTACCCTGCAGTGTAGATTGTCAGGGCAGGCTGACTTGAAGCTATCCAGCCTCTCAAGGTGTTCCTTCACAAGATCAGCATTAATGGAGGGCAGGGGATCTCCCTGACCCGGACCTCCCTGTCCCATAGCGGGCATGGGTGTCCCATACCTCTGACCTCTATATAAAAAAATATCAATAACTGTTTAAAGCATCAATAGTACTGTCTTACCAAAATCCAAACACTTCCAGATGCTTATATACCTTACTGAATAATTGTGTGATTTTATTACTTCTGACCCCATCCTTCTTTTCCCCAGTCCATTCATCCATAATTATCTCTGGTATCATACCACATTTAAACTATGCTTTTTGGGGGAAGGACTTAACTTGTTTTAAAAGGCATCTGCCATATTTTCAGGTACAGGAAGAGAAGAAGCAATGACCATAAACATAAGTTATGCCTTTGCTGCTAGAGAAGACTTTATTATAACAGGCCAAATATGTTGGTATTTTTTCAAAGCTAGAAGCTGTAACAGTTGGACACTGAACTGTGGAAGATGGCTTGTCCTTGTCTTTTTCTTGGCTGGCAATGTATCCTTTTACCCCTTGCACTCACTGTCGATTAGGATTTACCAAAATTTACCAAGATTTTACTTAAATTCCACATTTTAAAGTAAGATTTTTTTCCCCTCACAATTAGCTTCTTAATTGAGACTGATTTGGGTAAATTATAAGCATTTAGAACAAGGTTTATTAAAGCTGTTCCTGCCTGCATGAAATATGAACGCAAAGCTAATGCTTGTTTCAGGACAATACACCAACACAAAACAGACAACAAGTCAGCATGTATGCTCAGGATTATTTCATATTTTCATGCCTCCCTCTACCATACCTTCATGGCGCACCTCCTGTAAAAGCCTCCTACGGTAATGGAAGTGGTATGATTATTACGGATACAACTTATTGCTTCTAATCCAGGTCATACAAGAACAACATGGGGTAGTGTTCAGAACTGAGGACTAGGAGTTAGGTACTTACAACAACATGTCACGTTAGCCATAGAAAATTCTACATCATTCAGGATAGGTACCTTCAATCCAAATACCATCATGGTGCTGTGTTACATGAATACTGGGATATTAATTTCAACTATAAATTCTAGTTCTCACAGAATAAGAGAGATATACCGCACTCCTAAATATTCCCTCACAAGGACCTCAGTAAACAGCATTAATTTATATCACTTCAATGTTGCAGTCAGTGGATATTATTTTCATTAAGAGGTAAAATCTTAAGAAAACTATGAAAAATAAATATAGATATAAATACTAAACTTATCAGATTCTAACAAACTTTATTGCTTTGTTTCTTTAATCTGCTCAGAGGAGGGGCAGGCTGAAGTGCTCTGGGTCAGGATACAGGGGGGTCATGGGGAAAGGGACTTAACAGTGGGGTTCTACTACAGACCTCCCAACCAAGAGGAAGAGCTGGACCACGACTTCTCGGGTCAGCTTGCGGAGGCACTTAAGGCAAAGGATGTAGTTGTCATGGGTGATCTAAATTACCCGGACATCTGCTGGGAGGAGCAATCAGCCAGGTCAGACCACTCACGGAGGTTCCTGGCCAAGATACAGGACCTCCACTTAACCCACGAGGTGCACAGTCTTACCAGGGGGAATGCCCTGCTGGACCTAGTCCTGGCCACAGGCAATGACCTGGTAAGAGGGCTCCAGGTCCTCGACCACCTGGGCGATAGTGATCATCGCTTGCTGGAATTCACCATCCAGTGCAGGGTGTCAAGGGCCTGCAGCAAGGCAGTAGCCCTAGACTTTAAGAGGGCCAGCTTCAACGAGTTGAGATTAGTGGGAGAGGCACTGGGGTTCTCGAGAGCAGGGGAACTCAGTACCCAAGATGAGTGGTTGTTCCTTAAGGAGACGAT
>NW_017729030.1:5403177-5429324 GCF_001723915.1 Gavialis gangeticus | reverse complement strand
CAAGGATCAAAGATAATAAAAAGTCCTTTTTTAAATATATAGGGAGAATGAAGAAGGCACCAGGTAATGTGGGGCCCCTGCAAGATATGCTTGGCAATCTGGTGGTTGCACCAGAGGAGAAAGCAGACTTCTTTAACAAATTCTTCACCTCCATTTTCTTGTGTAGGGACCGGGACTCCCCGACTAAGATTCCAGACGGACATGGGAAAAACACCACCAGGCCTAAGGTTGGGGAGGACCGGGTTAGAGAGCTTTTGGAGGGGCTGGATGTGTTCAAATCAGCAGGTCCAGATGATCTCCACCCCAGGGTATTGAGGGAATTGGCAGGGGTTATTGCAGGGCCCCTGGCACGGCTTTACGAGCACTCATGGTGTTCTGGAAAGGCAACGTGGTCCCCATCTTTAAAAAAGGGAAGAGGGAGCACCCAGGCAACTATAGGCCCATTAGTTTTCCTTCAATCCTGGGGAAACTCTTTGAAAAGATTATCAAGGAGCACATCTCTGATGCGCCAGCAGCAGGGATGATGCTCAAGGGCAACCAGCATGGTTTCATTAGAGGCAGGTCCTGTCAGACAAACCTGATTGCCTTCTACGATCAGGTCACAAAAGCAGTGGAAACAGGTGTCGCGGTGTATGTAGTCTTTCTGGACTTCAGCAAGGCCTTTGACACCATCTCCCACCCCATTCTCATTAAAAAACTAGGTGACTGTGGCATTGATGCCTACACAGTCAGATGGATTGCAGATTGGCTGAAGGGTCATACTCAGAGGGTAGTGGTGGACGGGTCTTTTTCAACCTGGAGGGAAGTGGGCAGTGGAGTCCCCCAGGGCTCAGTCCTTGGGACCACACTGTTCAATTTCTTTATTAGTGACTTGGATGACAGGGTGAAAAGAGGCCTGTTTAAATTTGCTGATGATACCAAGATTTGGGGTGAGGTGGGCATGCTAGCAGGGAAGGACAGATTACAGTAGGACCTGGACAGGTTACAGGAGCGGACTAACAAAAACAGGATGGATTTCAATGCTGACAAGTGCAGGGTGCTGCACTTGGGCAGTAGGAACCAGCAGCAGACTTATAAGCTGGGAAACTCCCTTCTCAAGAGCACGGTGGTAGAAAGAGATCTTGGAGTCATTATTGACTCCAAGATGAACATGGGCTGACAATGCGAGGTCACGGTCAGTAGGGCTAACCGTACCTTGTCGTGCATCCACAGATGTATCTCAAGCAGGGCCAAGGAGATGATCTTCCCCCTCTGGAACACAGCTGGAGTACTGTGTTCAGTTCTGTGCGCTGCACTTCAGGAGGGATGTGAACAGCACTGAGAGGGTCCAGAGGAGGGCCACCTGCATGATCCGGGGACAGCAGGGCAGACCCTACACAGAGAGCCTATGGGACCTTAACCTGTTCAGCCTTCGGAAGAGAAGGCTGAGGGGGGACCTGGTGGCCATCTATAAACTCACTAGGGGGGGACCAGCAGGGTTTGGGAGAGAACTTGTTTCCCCTAGCGCCCCCCAGGGTAACAAGGAATAACAGCCACAAGTTGTTAGACAGTAAGTTTAGACTAGACATCCAAAGGCACTACTTCACAGTCAGGGTGGCTAGGATCTGGAACCAACTTCCAAGGGAAGTGGTGATGGCTCCTACCCTGAGGGTCTTTAAGAGGAGGCTTGACATCTACCTGGACAGGGTCATTTGAGCCTGGTTTTTCTCTCCTGCCCAGGGCAGGGGGTTGGACCTGATGATCTATAAGGTCCCTTTCAACCCTTCTTCTATGAATCTATAGTCTTACCCGATTTGTTAGATACAAGAATATTTATATAAACCCAGTTACTACATTATGAGTTTAAAAGGTTTGCTTTGTTACACACATTTGAAACTGACTCTTGAGATTACCTGCAAAAACAGCAAATCCTTCTCACAGAGCTTCTTTGTTCCATTATGGCTTTCTTGAAAATGTGTGCTAAATATTAACTTGCACCTCTTTGACCCAGATTCTTATATGGGTAACAAAAAGTGGAAGCGATTTTAACCAATCCACAGGAAAAAAAGCCACCAAATTCCCAAAGACACTTTTGTTAAGGGAACCCTTTGATGTGTTACAGAATCAGACATTTTGACAAAAAAATTCTTGTCTCTCTGCTCTGTTGCTGCCACCACTACTAACAATTATATGCTTTCAGTGTTGTGAATAATTCAGAATCTCATCTGTTCCATTCAGTGTAAAGACAATGTTGAGAGAGAAAGGTCACTCTTTTTCCCCCCCAACCGCTGGCTTTCCACCTCAACACTGCTCTGATTGCATGATACACCTAGAGTTTGACATGCTTCCCCTGACAGCTCCTTAACAGCAGTTAGTCTGTTTAGCTTAGAGTATGAAAAATAAAAAGGGCACAATGGAGTGACAGATTTCAGTGGTTATAAACACAGTATCAGCATTCAGGTTTTGTGCAGCTATTTCAAGTACTTGATGTACAGTAAGCCTACGCTTAATTGCAAAATGGACAGATATCAGTCCGCATGTTGCATCAATATCAGCTTGCCTGGCTACATAGTTAACAGTGTAAGGTTTATTAAAAATAAATATGAAATATTCCTGTTTATACCAAAGACTCTTGTGACTAACCCCCTCTAGGTTTGTTTAGGAAAACCCCCTTTAGGCTTTGCTAGGATTGCAAACTCACTGCCATTTACTCTTTAATCTTGTGATAAAAAGTAAACTAGAAAGCTGTCAATATGCATACCACATATTGTGATTTAATTTGAAAATGATGATAGCTGTCAGAGTAAGACAGTACCCACTGAAAAAAAAAACTAATTTTAGTGCTCTTTTTATTTTTCCTTGATAGCAATTAAAGTCTCTAGGCCTAAAAAATTAATATTATTCTAAGGGCTTATATACTAGACAGATATTTCTGATTTCTCTTGTGTAAAGCATTCATTATATTCATTTCTTGTCTTTGAGAAGAAAAATGATCTGTTACAAGTTATTAATGAGGAAATGCTTGAAGTTTTACAAAATTGATACATTATACCCAATTAAATGCTGGCACACTAAAATATAGATACACTTAACTGTCTTCACATCATAAAGAAAACCCAGTTTAATATTTTCTTACATGTTTCAGGAAACAGGTAGAAGTTTGGCAGCAATGCACTTTTTTAAAGCAAACTTCATCCTTTTGTTTGTTACTACTGACGACCAAGTAAATATTTCCATTTTTTGCTAATTCCATTTTAAACTCAGAGTTACATTTAAAGGCAATTTGTAAATGGGAGTGGGTAAAGGATTACACCTTAGTTTTATTGTGTTCAAAGAAGACCTATCTTGCTTTGCTTTGTTCCTTCTTTGAAAAGGAGTTTATTTTCTGAGGAATTTTTAATTTTCCCTCTCCTCTTATTGATACATCAAAAATGTTAAGTCCAAGTTTCATAGATTCACAGATTGTTAGGGGCTGGAAGGGAACTGGTAGATCATTAGGTCCAGCCCTCCTGCATTAGGCAGAAAAGACAACGGGGGTCAAGTGACCCCAGCAAGGTGACCGCCCAGTATCCTCTTGAAGATTTCCAGGGTAGGTGATTGCACCACCTCTGGAGGGAATTTATTACACAGTCTGGACACCCTAACTGTGAAGAAGTTTTTCCTATTGTTAAGCTTGAAATGGTATTGCAGGAGTTTGTGGCCATTACTCCTGGTTTTCCCCAAGGGTGCCCTGGTGAACAGTTGTTTGCCAAGCCCTTGATATATTCCCCTGATATAGTGATCAGCTGCTATCAAGTCCCCTCTCAGCCTTCTCTTTTTCAAGCTGAAGAGCCCCAAAGTCCCTCAACCTTTCCTCGAATGGCTTGCCTTGCTAGTCTCTGATCATATGGGTGGCTCTTCTCTGGACTCTCTCGAGCTTTTCCATGTCCTTGTTGAAGTGCAGCATCCAGAACTGGATGCAGTACTCCAGCTGTGGTCTCACCAATTTCAGTTGTGGTGCTAGTCAGTTTGGCACCACTGAGCCTGTAAGTATGTTGGGAATTATTCATCCCCAGATGGAGCACTTTACACTTCTCAATATGTTGAACTTCATCTGGTTCCGATCCGCCCAACTTGCCAACCTGCATAGGTCTGCCTGTATCTGCAGCTTATTTTCAAGTGTGACCACACTCCCCCATAATTTGGTGTCATCTATGAACTTGGACACTGAGCTCTTCACCCCACATCCAAATCATTGATAAAGATGTTGAAAAGCACTGGACCAAGCACAGACCCCTAAGGGACACCACTGGCCACTTCTCACCAGAACAACACAGATCCATTTATTAGAACTCTCTGGGTCCTACGCTGCAGCCAGGATCCTACCCACCTAACCGTTGAGCAGTTAAGCCCACAATCCTTTAGTTTTCCCATGAGACCATCATGGGATACCAGATCAAAGGGCTTTTGGAAGTCTAGGTATACAATGTCGACCTCCTCTCTCTTATCCTGGTGGTGAGTTACCTGGTTGTAGAAGGAGATGAGATTGCAGTAGGACTTTACGTTGATCCCAAGCAACAAAGATAATGATTTTTTTTCTCTGATTCAGTTGATAGGATAGAAGCATTCTGCTTTAAGAAAGGACACCCTTTCTCTCACATTTAAAAGTCAAACACAACTTGGGTAGCCATCATATTACAGTCTAACCATGCCTGTTACAATAATCTCTCAGGCTCTAGGAGGTATAGGCTTCAAAAGTGAAAACAAAAACAAACAAAACATTTATTAAAAAAGCAGGTCTTCATAATGTAACATAAGGGGACAAAAAAGGCCACAGAACCTTTCATAAGTTGTCTTGAAAGGGAAACTCTAAAAATCTTTGCTAAAATCTTTAACTATATGAAAATTTGCTTTAAAGTTACGTTATAAAAACACTGAGCTTTGAAATAGTTTTTTGCAAAAAAGGCTTATACTATTTTAAATCATTTGGAACAGTAAAAATTATCATAGAATCATTAAAAAGTAGGACTGGAAGGGACCTTGAACCCTCTACCTGAGGCAGGATCATCCCTGTCCAAACCATCCTATACAAATCCATTGTGTAACCTATTAAATTAACTACAGTCAAACCTGACACAACCACAAGGCAAAACACCCTAACCTACCACAGGTAAAGCAGGAGGGCAATGGAAGCCATGTTAACTATGTTAACTTCAGAAGTACTTCCAGGTTCAGACTGCCTGGCCCATACACTAATTCTAAGACTTTCCTTTATTTTTGAATGGGATCATACAGGCTGTGGAAAACTGCATCCCGAAGCTCTGGGCAGATAAGAGAGCAGACCCACTGCCACTTCCCTGCCTTGTCCACAATTCTTCAAAAGATGAGGGCAGGCAAAACAACTCTAAGCCCATTTCACACACACACACATGAACATGTGTGCGTAAGCGTGTACACCAACCCACATACCTGGGGCATTTGTAGATGACCAGGGGATTTAAATTGAAGCAGTGTTTTTTTTAAAACACCACTTCAATTTACGGCAAAGTAAACCTCTGTGTCTTATACACCTGTGTCCTTACCTGCCTCTCTGGCAGTGTGGAGGACACAGTGAGCTGCTGGCGGGCCAAGCAGTTCCTGAGCTGCAGGGGGGGAGGGGCTGGTACTTCCCTCCACGGCAGTGGCGGCGCACTCCCAGGCAGCACCCACCTGCAGGCACCCAGCTTGGGCGGCCCTGTGGGGCACCACAGCTGCAGCCAGAAGCACCAAGCCCCAGTGCAGCTCAGGCAGGCAGGCAAGCAGGCAGGCTCCAGGGATGAAGAAAAAAAAAAAAAAAGGTCATAGATTCGTAGATGCTAGTGTTGGAAGGGACCTCAACAGATCACTGAGTCTGACCCCCTGTCTGGGCAGGAAAGAGTGCTGGGGTCAGATGACCCCAGCCAGCTGCCTATCCAGCCTTCTCTGGCTTGCTGCTTCCCCCCCAGTGCAGCCTGCCTTCCTGGGCTGCTGCTGGGCTGCCTGCTTGGGCTGTCAGCACAGCTCCTGAGCTATACAGAGCCCAGGGATTCCCTCCACAGCTGTAAGGTAGCAAACTAAAACTCATCAGAGGTGTTTTAGCTTGCTGCACCTCAAAGTCATTAGCTATACCCCAAAGTCATTTAAGGTGCATTACACCACCAAATTTGCTACAATGGCTTGAATTAACACACAATACACCACTGAATTTACAAAGTCATGCAAACAGCAACACCATTAAAGTGGTGCAAAAGGGCATTTAGTCAGCTTTAATGTATCATCTACAAATGCCCATAGTTTACAAGAGCTGCCTGACTGCATTGACAACAGAGTAGAAGGATATTAGCTGCAACCTCCACAAGAGTGCAGCTGTAGGCACAAGGCCTCTGCATGAGGTCATTCTGTCTACCAGCAATGAAACACCTCCCACAAAGGTTTTCATAAGTTAATGCAGCTATTTTTCAGGAAAAGTAATGCAAGCATGCAGAGAACTGAAAATATACACAAAACTACTTCAACCAACATATGACAAGACAATATGATGAAATATGCTCAGATAACAAGGGCAGGGGGGCTATCTACAGCAGACATAGCTACGTCCTCATTGAAAAGATAATAGTAGTAGACACTCAGCTAACCAGTTTATCTGATGGCTTTATCTTTAAAAAAGTAAGTAGACAGAAAACTTCCAATTAGTTTATAGGTATTTTGTGTAACAAAATTCTAATGAAGTTCTGTGATATTACTGGGCCATATCCAATACCTGGATTTTCTCTGCTCCTGAAGGTGGCATGCGACTAGAGTGGAAGCAGAGACAGGTCACCAGACAAGCAAGTTAGTAAAAGGGCTCTATCAGCATGTAATTTAAGAGTCCTTGGCTGTAATTAAAATTGTCCTCCTTTGAGTTCTATGCTTTCTGTTCTACTGTATTAAGCATTCATATAGCTAGCCATTCTTCAACAAGACATATTTCTGTGGACTTGGTTACTATTATTAATAGAATCTTGATTAAAAAAAAACCTTGTAAACAACCACTGCCACCTATTCTGCCTAAAGCTAAGTTTACACTAGGACTTTAAAAATCAGCAAGGGATATGATTTTTGTTTAATTAAAGTTTCTCCATTGGCAAAAGTCCTAACATAAATGCATTATGCTGACCAAAACTGCTTTTGCCAGAAAGCTTATTTT
Organism: Gavialis gangeticus; assembly: GCF_001723915.1. NCBI lineage: Eukaryota > Metazoa > Chordata > Crocodylia > Gavialidae > Gavialis > Gavialis gangeticus. The sequence continues at coordinate 5,422,162 of NW_017729030.1, read as the reverse complement.
ATTCTGGAAACTTGTGCATAGCATCACCAACAAAACTTTTCTAGTATAGACTTGGCCTAAGTCAATTTTTATTCAGGTTTAGAATGCAGACTTTCTAAATCTTGTATTACAGGATTTTAGACTTTCCTTTACCTTTCTCATACATTACAACCTTGACTCCTTGACAAGTTACCTATAGTAAATACTTATAAATGTTGTTGTTAAACCATGGCCAACCACATATTCAAATGCAAGATAAACACTGCCAAGTTCTATATATAATCTTCTCTTGTTATTTTTTATTTTTACTCTCAATTGCTTGTACCAAGTAAATATGAAATAAATATGGATGTCTGCTTAACAATAAAGCAAACTAGAAGAGACACTTTGGCCATGTACATACTTTCAAATGATCTGGGAGAATTCTCCTAGGTTTGTTTTTTTGCTAGAAAATCTTGCCTGGAGATGCCTGAAGAAACGTTCAAATGCTGAGCCCTTGAAGAGCAGAGCTTTGCAGTATTGACAGAGTGCAGCCAGAGGGCTCCTGTTCACAGATCTCAGCGTGCTCTGCAGGCTCCCTCAGTCTGCTCAGTCAGCAGTGCATAGGGCATCCCTGATTGGCTGACCCAGACTGCTCAGAGTGAGCTTGTGTCTCCCTGCAACACAACATGGGATTAACAACACGGCATGTTCTGCTGTCTGCTTGGCTAGAGGCACACTCCAGTGAGTAACACACTGTCTCCCTGGGAGAAGTGGGGGAAGGACAGTGGGATATGAGCAAAGCATCCTGGTTTACTGTAGGACTGTGATGTGACTTTTCTCAGAAGAGAAGGAATACAGGCATTTGCTCTCCCAGGAGAAACTCTCCCAGGAGTGATTAAACCCTTGTTGTTCCTGTTATTTTTCTTCTGGAACAGCCGTTTTTGCTCAGAGAAAATTCTGAACATCTGTACACTTGTTGTTACTTTTGGAAGAGCAGCGACTCTCCCAGGAGAAACTGAAAATGTATACATGGCCTTAGTTTTATTCATACCTTACAAAACAAAGTTTTAAGAAAACTGCTAAATAGAAAAGGAGTTATCTAAGCTTTTGGAGGGTTGTAGAAACCAATAATATTTACACAATATATACCAATAAATAACTCAAATTTACAAAATAGCATAAATATATTTTGCATGTTATTGCACATTACATTTTACATTTACAAAATGTTACATTTTATACTATTTTATACTGACTAAAATATAAAATATGCATAATTCTATAACAATGTGTACTGAATTACTATCCTGATCTTCACCACACAGTTCAATTTTCATTAATTTATTCATTTCGTCATATTAAAAATAAAATGAAGAGGTACCAGTTAAAAGTTTAAAATAACCTGTGGTAAATTTGGTAGGAAACTGCCCAAAGGAAATTAACTGAACTAAACAGTAAAAGTTAAGGTATGCATTTTAGAGACTAGACAAATGCAGAACACATCAGCTCTAAAATACTTAGTGCTGGGTCCAAACCTACAAACACTTACTTATGTCCTTTACTACTCTGAGAAATTCAATGGAAGCCAATGAAACATGACTGTAGTTATGCAACACACACACACACACACACACACAGAGGCACAACAATGTCACAATACTTTTTTTCAAATTCATATTTGTAATGGTGAAAATTCTATCTTACTGACTAAATAAACCTGCCCCCCATGCTCAATTTCTTTATCCTATTTGTACAGCTGTTTATTTTATTCCTTTCCACCTTCTACCCATTTCAACAGGGATGCTACTTCTGTCTGTTACTCATTCTTTCAATACAGATCAAGGTGTTTTACTTACACCTGCCCTGCTTTCTGTCAAGTTCTGGTACTGTTGCCGATGTGCATATACTTCTTTTTAAAAGGAAAAATTATAAAAGTGTAAAATGAAAAGTGAAAAAGGTGAAAGAATGAAATGAAAAGGATAATCCCCTTGATGCATAGGGAAGGGCTTAATTTGCAAACTAAAGAAAAACCAAGCATTTCATATTTGTGAATGTAACAAAGTAAATTTAACTGCTCCCTTTTTCTAGAATGTTTTACAGTTTTCTAATATTCTTACCTTGCTCCTCCTCTATTCACAGCATCCTTTTTCATTAATACAACATTGGTAAATAACTAGATTAAATTTCTCTGGAAGAATATTAGAAGAGACATGGTCTTCACAGATACATAAGTACATAACCATTCGAAGAGGGCCCAAGCTGTCTACAAATATCTAGCTGGTCAGCTAGATATTAAATTGCTTTCAAGGACCTCTCTAGGTTCTTATTAAGGATATTCCTGGGAATGAAATATCTCCAGACAGAGGAAGATATTATATTCTCAAGTAGCAAAATAATTCTCCTTCAGGAATATTCTTAACCCCTTACCTTGTAGAGCTTAATTCAATTATTAAGAATTGAAAATAGTACACTAAACTCTTTTGTCAGTTACATGGGTTTATTTACCAGTGTTTCAAATTTGCATAACTTGTATATAGTCTCTTAAATTTCCATGAAAAAGCAATTCAACTGGGGAATTTGGGGGCCATAGATACAATTTCCATTTTTAGAGTATGATTTCCATAGAAATATTATATTGTATGCCTGCAAATTGTTCTACCACTGTAGGCAAGTTTGCAGAGGGGAGGAGAAGCTGAAATTGAGGACATGCCTGCTGCATAAATAGGAGCCCACTCTTACATGCTTTGAAAACTACTCTTCTATTTTATGAACTTTGACTGGTAAGGAAGGAGGCTCTAAGCCAGGCGTCGCAAAGTCTGGCCCACAGGCCAGATTAGGCCCATAGCCAACTGTTTCCCAGCAGCCCCTGCCCACATTGCTGCGGCTGGTTTCCATGGAGATCCAAGTAGTGGTGGCGCCATGACAGTGCAGGGCTAGGGTTTCCATGGAGACTGGCCCCAGGAGCACTGGCAGGGCACTTGGCTAGGTGGGGAGTTGCTCCAGGGCTGAGGCTGAGATCTTGTGGCGGTGACAGCATGGTCTGGAGCTAGGGCAGAAGTGTGATCCACTGCCTGCACATCCCAGGCAAGCCCCACCCAACCCTGTCAGCATCTACATGTGCACTGATGTGGAGTAAGCAACTCCACTGTTGGATAGTACTTGAGTTTACAAGTACAGTAAAAGCCCTGTTATCTGGCATTTCTGGCTGGCTGGCCAGACGCGGGGGGGTGGGGGGTACCTTTGCACATGGTGGCTGCTGCGAGCACCCACCACCCTGTGCTGCCACTGCCATCCCTGCCCCAACCCCCCTGTTCTGTTTGTGGCCACCACCACCCACCCTGCTCTGCATCTGGCCGGAAACCTCTATGCCTCAGGTAATGGGCATTTTTAGATTATTGGCACCCTCCCATTCCCCATTCACGCCAGAAAACAGGGCTTTTACTCTACTAACCTATGGTGGAATTAATTAGTTTACTTCGTTCTAATTGCACCACATGTGTAGATGCTGACATTTTACCACAGAGCTAATTAGGCAACTTCAGTAAATGTCTCGTGTAGATCCTCCCTGTATGTGGCAGTTAGCTAAGCAGAGTTCTCAGGACAACATTGAGCAGCTGTGGGCTCAGTTTGCCTGGCAGGAGAAGTGGTGTGAGACATATGAGTTGCTGGCATCTCTGAGCAACTTCTGAGAATGACAGGACTGCTGTAAGTCAAAGTGAGTTATAATGAATCTGCCAGCTTTCTGACTCCATATGAATAAAGGGTAAAATTGCCCAAGTCATAGGTCTATATGTCTCAATTCTCTACCAAAAATTCACTTATTTGCTCCTTTCCTGGAAGAGAAAGCAAAATTTGCCTAATATGAATATAAAACTTAGATTTTTAGGGAAAAAGACTGTGCCCTCTATCTATTCAAACCGATTCTCACACTCCATGTATTTGCCAAGTTTCACTTACGATTCAGTGGATGCAATTCAATCAGGCAAAGGGGAGCGTCTTTTAGGCCCATATTACATACACAGAACTTAGTAGTCCTTTTAATGCATGTTGTTTCTGGAGAATAAACACCTTGTGGTGCTTCAAAATTTTTTGCCTTGTTGACATCAATATCAAATTTGCTCAGTTTGCAAGTAAAATATTTTCTCCTAGTCTTCAGATAACAAATATGCTCTATAAAGTAAGATGCACCTGAATAATCCCATTGCAGTCATAATCTGAAACAATAAGTACATTGTGTAAAAACCAAGAGAGGCTAATTAGAATACAAAGGTGAGGACAAGGGTAAAATTTAGCTTGCAGATTCCTTAATGATGAAAGATGGACAAAGCTGAGCTTGATATCCATAGTAACTTGAAGTCAGCTCATGGCACTGGCTGCCAGACTCTCTCCTCTTCCATAATAAGTACATTATTAGGGAGACAACAAATACCACCCTATTATGTTAATTGCCCAAAATAACTTTTCAGGGTGAAACCACACCTTAGAGGTTACTGCCCCTCTGAAAGCAGATACACAAAGCAATACTGTTCAGTCTTAAATACAGAAGAAAAACATGCAAGAAAGTTAAGATAAAGCTTGAAAAAGGTTACACATTTATAATTTATAATGCAGGCCAGCTTGTCTGTCTGAGGCTGAGTTATAACAGGGGTGAGCAATTATTTTGGCTGGAGGGCCGCTTATGAGTTTTGGTGAGCTGTCAAGGGCTGCAAGGATAGCCCTGCCCCTTGACAGGTGCCCCACCCCCTGGTCACCATCTTGGGACCAGAAGTCCTGCCCCCTAACCCCTGACATTATTATTTAGGCTAAAAAGTATATTTGTTATCTGTCAGACAATATTAACAAATACAGTCCACAATATTTATTTATGCATGTTACTTATTTGACCATAAAGGCTACGTAATAAATAATACTAGTATACTTACTGACAATAAAAGACTTAAGTGCCTACATCTAAATTTGTGATCCCAACAATATTCAACCTCCAGCTAACCCCAAGTGCACACAGGTTTACCAATCATTTTCTTGTGCAACTTGAATGTTCCCAAGGCAGTTGCAGTTCTGCCTTCTCCACATGCTCAGAAATGTTCAGTTCTAATCTCCAGGCACTAGCTGCTTGTTGCCCAGGTCTCATTGCTATCTAGAAATTAGATGGATAACTACTGTATTTACTCAAATATAAAATGATTTTCCCCCTCCCCCAAACAACATGGGGGAAAAAAATCCTCATCTTATATTCACATAGAAGAACGCCTCATTAAATACATGTCTATCATTAAACTGCTTCCAAAAGCAGTATGTGCTCAGTAATGGAAATCAACTATGAAGTTGATTAAATGCAGGCAACACTGAGCATGACTATAAAACATATGATCCATATTGGGCAAACATATAGATAAGAACTTGCCACCATGAGAGATTACTGTAGCCCATCTGAAAAAAATACATGGTAATGCCTATTGTGCTCAGCCCCCCTCAGCACCGACTCTTTCTAGGTATGGTTAGCTAGTACATCACATACATTTTGACATCCTTTTCACAATCAGATCTGAGCTGTGCCTTTCCTTCCCATTTCCAATGATTCCTGTTTCTTCATCAGCCTTAAATGTCTGGCAAACATCACCAAATGGGGTTTCAAACAGTTCACCCAAAATCCCTATGTCATGAGTCTTTTGGCTTTGGACTAATATCATGCATAGGTACTATGCACTGTACTATGTATAAATAAGTACAAAAGTGCTGCTTAAGTGTGTTTATGGAGTACCTGTGCTAAACCTTGCAGCAGTTTCAAAAAAGGTAAAATGCATCAATGCTAAATGAATTGTGTCTATGAGTACTCATAGTACAAAGTTAGTATTTCTGAAGTTACTTCTCACTTCCATGTAGTTAAGGAGAGCATAGTCAGACAATAACGGAGGCAGGGAAGGTACTTCAGGGGGAAGAAGCTGGGGGGCAGAGACCAAGGGCTCACCTGACCCCCCCAGTTCTATTTTCCCTGCTGTAGCAGTGGGAAGGAGACACATTCAAGGCAAATCTCCAATAATTACATTGTATACCCAAAAAATTATAACAAATTTATAAATTTTCCATGCATAGAATCTACTTATGGGGGGGGGCAATCTTATACCCAGGGTCATCTTATAGTTGAATAAATGTGGTATTTAAGTCCCCCAAAGGGCCTGATCCAGTAGATATGCTTCAAGCAAATCAACTCACACTGACACTCTAGCTATTAAGCTAGAAGTTATGTTTATCTGTTCATTCAAGTAGGTACTCTTCACTCCTGCTGAAACTGAGGTAAGTGCAAGATTCATGGGACCACAAGGCCGTTGCCACCACATCTTAGTAATGGGGAACTCAGCTTGGAGAGGGGAGTCCTGGGTCATAGTCCCTGCACTGCTTATGCATTTTATATTATATAGCCATGGGATAAAATAAAATAAATCTTGGAGAGACCAGAACTGATGGCACCCCCACCAACTGAATGCCTTACCAACTGGGCTACAGAGTTATGCACCTTGAATGCATTATTTTTGCCCCCAGTATTCTTCCAGCCCTTATTGAAGCCTGGCCACTGTGCAACATGAAGTGTGAATGATGCCCCCCAATCTAGATCAGAATCTGGAGGTCTGGGTGCTCTCCTGGGAGCTGCGAGATGCAAGTTTGAATCCTTTCTGGCTGAGAGGGGTACTGAATCCAGGTCTCTTACTTTATGGACAAATTCTCTAACCACTATGCTATTATATAAGCAGACAGACACTACCACATCTCCTTTTCTAGATTCCTTTTGAAGGGACTGAGACTTGCTGATGGAGTGCTTAGCCTGAGAGGAGGATTCCACGTTTTGGATCTCAAGTGGATAGAGACTTCTCTCACGTGGCCCTAACTCAGATACTTTGCTCCAGAAAGGGTAGGAACTGCAGACACTGTGCTCAGCACTTCTGGTTTGCTTGAAGGCCAAAATCACAGGAGAAAGTTTTTTATTCTGGAATCCTACAGATATACAAGTCTATTGTCCCACTTGAAGTATTTATGAAGTACCAGTATAACCCAATTTGAGTTAACTGCCATTCAAGCTGCCTGTGTAAATAACAGTCCGGGACAACTGACCCTTGTTCTTAGCCTCAGAGGCTCCCTACTCATTGAGAAGTGCCACTCTCTCCCCAAGCAATGGAAACAGAAGGCAGGCACATAAATATGGAGTATAATCCAAAATCCACTTTTAGAAGCCTGCCTTGGAGGCTTCTTAGTCCTTTGCATCTGGCTCAAGATAGTTTTACTTCCCTGCCCCCAACACTGAATGGATAGCATATGATTGACAAAAGCATTTAATTAAACCTTTTAGATTTCACTTAGTTGCTTCATTATCAATGCTACAAATACTCTATTCTCATTAGATTATCATGCCCACATATTAATTACTCTAAAAATGAAGTTCTATATTATGCATTTTTATGTACAACATTGACCAGAAGTAGTGTTTTACAAAGGATGTATTGATGCCAAGATTATAACAGGTGGTAGTCTTGTGATCTTGGCAGTTTTCCTTCAGAAAAAGGATCAAGTGATAAAGTAATGTTGTGATTCATAAAGGCCACTGTGCTAGCAACTCAAATCAATCTGTCTTTAAGCTGTAACTTTGGTAGTGTTATACTGTAACACCTAAAATTTTCCATTGTTAACTGCTGGATCCTCTCAGTACACAGCTGAAAAAGAAAAGACATGAGAATATGCTGAGCTATAATTAGCATATTTTGATGACTTCATTGTATTCCTTCCTGATTGACAACTGCTTCTCAGAAAAAGATAATCTACAACGACTAACAGCTTATTTGACTTTCAAGTGAGTCACTTTGTGTCTGTTCAGCCCAGTTGCATTTATTCTGCCCAGCTTCACATTTTATTTTTACACTGAAGAAGACACTGCAAAAAGGAATAAACCATACACACAAGGCAAAGACTAGCTGTATTTAGACTTTATCTATTTAAAAGCATGCTCATAAGTGATGACACTTTGATTACAATCAGATCCCTTTCAAAATGTATATGAGGGTAACTAATATTGAGGTTTGAAGAGGCCTTTTAGAAAATCTATATATGCGTTCTTAAAATAGAAACCCTGGAAAGGATAATATGAGACACAGACCAGATTTTAGGCTAAAATTTGCAAAAGAAACCTATTTGTAAAGCCACCACTAGGTTCAAAGAAATAGCTACAGATTTTCCATACCTCTGAAAAGTCAGACCAATTTCTTGGATTTCAGAGCCAATGTAATACAGAAATGTAAAAATATTGGTCATAGTTCCTTTCTGTTTTGAATGCTGAGAACAATGGGCATCAGAATTAATGCAGCTTCTAGAAGATCCCTACTCACTTCATGTACTGTCCAGCAAAAAACCCTGTATTTACAGACTGCTTTATATTTAAGGAACGCAAACAGGGTAGACAAATTGTTTTATGCAAGAACTGCCAGACTTGAGATTCATACATTAGTCTAATAGGTACTGTACAGCTTTAAAACTTACACTCGTGAACAATAAACTACCTTACACTGTTGTACAAATCAAATATTTGCTTCAGTTTTAGTGAGTGAATTCCACTGACCTGTAATATGGTTATAGCTTTTAAGTAACAGGCGGAAGCTAAAGAAAAGAAAAAAGCATTATGATGCTTATTATTTACAAAATTATACCCATTTTCTGTGCTTTCAAAATCCTCATTGCCTGAGTTTCTCTTCATTTATTTTCATTTTAAGTTTTGCAGAAAAGGAGCTTCTTTTTACTAGGACACACAATATTTAAGAATACATAGATACAAGAGGAAAATAGAGTTAGCATTATACCGAGATAATGTGAGAGACCTAAAGTGCCTAGTTATCAAAAGGGAGTAAGTTGTCTACAACTGGACATATCTGCAATTAACCTACACCAGTAATCTTTACAGGAAAATGCATAAAATATACTTCTACCATATTTGTTAGTTGGGAAACCAAAACTACAGTTTGCTGGGTGGGTTTTAGAATTGCATGTACAGATTAAGTGTACAATTATGAACAGCATGGGACTTCTATTATTTAAAAATATATATATATATCTGGCCTGACTTCCTCCTTTGCGATGATACGGGTTTTTTTGCTCCCAACAGCTAGAATATGCCTTAAGAGTATTTGGGTAAGGCTTTATTTCTTTGGTCCTTCTCATTAGTCTGACCTTTCCCTTTACAGATAGAATGATTTGCTGAAGAACAAATTTCAATGTGTTTTAGCTGAGAAATATGTAGACACTGGGTGCATCTACATATGTAATTAATGCGACTGAATATACTCTGACTCATTTTGAGCCAGAGTAATCTAATCCCAATGGCACTGTCTACGCATGCATTTAAGTGCAGTAATTTATTGTGCTGCCAGATACCATTTGTATCTGGCAGGGCTATCCCCCAGCACAGCAAATTTGTCTGCTGCACCCTAATTGCCATGTATGTATAGATGGTGATGCTCTACTGTGCAGATTAGTCTGCTGTGCAGTAAAGTATCTCATGTAGAGGCACCCTTTTTGCAGCAAATAGGTCCCCATATTTTCATGGCACCACCACACACACCCTGCAAAATCAGCTACAAAGCTTGGGTCAGAACTATGCTGCAAAGACCATATGAAATGGTCTCTGACACTAATTGGACCACAGACCATGTATAATACCTGTCTATGTCTTAGATACTTATTTTTGTATAGAATTATATTTTCAAAGCAGCATTTAAAATAAGACAAGTACACATTTTATATCAACCGCTACATCTTTGCTATTGGTAGTTTAATATAAAATACTGTTTGAACTACTGAGTTTATTTCTACAATTTTATTAATATATATGTGTGTGTTTAGAATTGTATGCCAATACTGAATTCCAGTACAAAAGATTACATGACACTTAAGTACTTTTCTAGACTAGAAAGTCCAATGCTAGCACTTGTTATCTAAATTGTTCTGATAGCAAAGCTTTAAAAGTTAAGTACAAATGAAGTATACTTTCTTTAACTCTTATTAAACTTCTTAGGCTCCCACCCACATTTCATCTTGACCCATTTAGCCGATTCTAAAGCAGTGCACCTCGTCTATGCTAGGCTAAGTTAATTAGCAAGGGTTTAGTTAGCATGTGTTATTGTGGACAAAGCTCCCTTGTGCCAGGGCTGGGCAGGAAGGAAGAGCTGGTGAGTGGAGGCAGGAGGGTAGTCAGTCTTATCTGGTTTGGTGACTCAAAGACCCCCACTGCTGCTGCATCCATGTACCTGGATCCTACATATGGACAGCACAGAGATGCTCCTGCTGCAGTAAAGACTTTGGGGAATATGGGGGTGGCCATTCTGGCATCACCTGTAAGTTGGTGTTTGGGGCTGGTACCCTGCTCCCCTCTAGCTGAATTACAGCTTAACATGGGCTGTAAATAAATTTATCTAGACTAGGATAAAGTAATTTATCCTAGTCTAGACAAGACCTACAAGAGTAAATTTTAAACAAAAACAGCAGAGGTCTTACTGTGCAGGTTTCTGAACTCCTGTAACCTAATGTTTTCAATCTTAAAAAAAGACTTGAAAAAGACTTCTGCTTACACTGATATATCTATACAACAAAGGGAGTTGCTAAACTGTAATATTGCTTATGAAAAAGTTAAAGGAAGGAACACCCTGGCCATCTTAAGTATTTCATACTTTAAGAAGGCTGAAGACTAGAATAAAAGCCAGATTCACCCTTTAACCTGGTTAATACTCCTATTTACCTATGTAAAAAAGATAAATGAGTATTTTATGCCTTAACTTCTGACATTTTACCACATTTTAAAAAAAAGTCTCAGAAAATGGGGGAAATGGACTGTTATGGTACCTCACCTGGCAGCAATCTACTGTACTTAAGAGACCACAAGTTCACAAATGGACTTTGAATTCTAGTTCCAGGTCAGTAAAATGCTGCTGCTGAGTTTTGGGAACCAACCTCCACAAAAGGACAAAAAAAGGGTTTCTGTCTCAGCTATTATAATCTCTATGTATTGAGACATACCATTAATGTGTTCAACATAGCATTTTCCAGACTAGCAGAAAGGATGTCAAGATTGGAATAAATCAATAGTTTTGAAATATTTTATGCATTATTGCTTTATATCCTTAAGTAGTCCCTTACTAACTTGTTCAAAAGGCAAGGCCCTGCTCTGAGGAACTTATAATCTACTTATAAAAGTGAAATGCCAGCTTTTTGACACCTTAAAATGTCAAGCCAACATACATCAAGCCAAAGATAGACAAGTAATTTCATACCATACTGGATTTTGCCCTAATCTTAGTTGGAAACAAAATTTTAGTTTTAGTTAATAGTAACCCAATTTAGGGGGTACAAGATGGTGTAATAAAGAAGGCTTAAGATAGATTAGTACCATTTACCTATGTTGATATAGATATTACTATTTATTATTGAATTCTCTAATAAGACCTTTTATTGCTTGAGTTTACTCCTATTACCAGAACTGCTAAAGTATCTTATTTCAAGTGTTGGGTTTCTATTGACATGACTAAAAGAAATTCTTGATTAAGCAAAAGAGAATACCTGTTAGTTCAAGTCATTTAAGCTGCTTTTCAATTTAAATTCAGAACACTCATTCTGAAAACCTACTATAACCTAAGCAACAACTTTCATCATAATTAATCATGTGTACTAAAGCCTACTAAAGAGGTATTCAATTACTTCTGGAAAAAATTACAGGTCTGTATATACTCATAAAGTGTTAAAATACACAGTAGCCCAAGTATTTAATTGGAAACATGGTTTAACAAAATGAGAAATTTACATTCTGAACTGAATTGAGACATAAAGGTCTCAACAGTATCCTAGGAACTTTATTCCTTTTACCATGTAAATATCTAGCTAAAGTTTTGAAATAATTTATGTAAAATTAAACTCAGCTGGCCTCAAAGTTACTGGATTGACTTAGTGATTCTAGAGGGGTTTCTCATGTGTGTGTAACCTTGATGCTCTGTGATATGAAATGACTGCTTTCTGGATAGAACTTAAGGTGGATGGGGGGAGGGGGAGGGGGAGTTGTTTGGGTTTGGTTTGGATTTTTGTTGTTTGTAATTTTTTTTAATGATAAATATCTAATGGTTTGTGGTCTATATGTCACAGACATCTGCAGTTGCAGTCAACAGATGTATATATGTTGCAACCTACCTAATTTAGATAAGAACTGATGAGCTGGACGTTCCCCAGTAGAGGAACTGAATTTTGATATTCTTCCCATCCCTTGGCATGAGCTAACCCAAGTCTGCTAACCTGCCAGGCATGTTGCAAAACCCACATTTTTCCCAGGTCCTGGGGAGGGAGGATTACACGAAAGATTGTGACTGTACAGTGCAAATTAGTCTTTTCCTATGCTGTTCTGGTGGCAGCTGCTGTGTTCATAGTTTCATAGTTTCTAGGGTCGGAAGGGACCTGAGCAGATCATCTAGTCTGACCCCCTGCCATGGCAGGAAAGAGTACTGGGGTCAAACGACCCCAGTAAGGTGGTCATCCAACCTCCTCTTAAAAACCCCCAGGCTGGGAGCCTGCACCACCTCACTTGGAAGCTGGTTCCAGACCCTAGCCGCCCTGACCGTGAAGTAGCGCCTCCTGATGTCCAACTTAAACCTTCCCTCCGCCAGCTTGTGACCGTTGTTCCTGGTCACTCCTTGCAGCACTCGGGGGAACAGGGACTCCCCCAGCACCTGCTGATCCCCCCTAACCAGTTTATAACAGGCCACAAGATCACCCCTCAGCCTTCTCTTCGTGGGTGCTTGCATTTTAACATATGGTAAAGACACAGTTATCTACAAAATAGGTGTCACAATGCCTAAATTTAGGGTCCTGGAATTCCATTTTCATAGTTATTCACCTAGATAGCACACACAATATATAGGGAGGGACAGATGTCTCAGAAAGGCAAGCTGATAACACCTGGAGGCTGAATGGGGAGCCACTTAGAGCTACTCAGCAGGTAACATTTAAGCCTCGTGGTATCTGAACTTTGGTCCCCAAGTCAGGGCTGCAACGGAGGTGTCAATGTCGATCTGGATTCCAGATAGAACTCTCTCACTCTTTTTTTAAAAATGCTGCCAGAGGAGGAGAAGATGGTGATAGTACTGCCACTCAGCTACCTACTGGTCAGAGGATTTGCCCAGGAAACAGGAATTCTGAGGCAAGTGCTCTGCTCGGAAGATTCAGACACCCTGCCTACCTCCCAAAAGAGTTTCCCCTAACCTGTTAGCTTCAAAACAGGTTAGGTGGGAACACCCTCTATTCCCATCTGTTTTCTTTCCCTCTATAGTTCCTGAGCTACTGTGCAGTGAACAATACAAGGCTTCTGAAACCAGGAAGAGAATAAGCTACAAGGAGCATGGATCTACACTTGTGCTTAGGGCATTTATCTGGGAAAGGGAGTTAACAGCCTTGGTCCTCAGTACTGGGCCTGACCTGCTCAGCAGGACAAAAGATTTTGATGGCAGTAATGCTGCACATAGCTTTCCTGTGGAAGAAGTTTTCTAGAGTCAACAATGTTGAATCATTAGTAATGAACTTATTCAATTTGGACAAATCCAGTGACATTGGTTCACTTTAAAGTTGCTTTGGCAAGCAGGTCTCCAAAGCCAGAGCTGGACTTAGAGACAACCAGACAGACAAACAGGCCCAAAAAGCCCACTTGACCAGCAGAAATGTAAGCTCTATCACAACTGTAGGTCCAATGATGCCTGTCACACAGGTCTTCTCTTCATTTTTTCTCTTAAGTAGCACTGACTATAAAACACAGTTTTCACAGAACAAACAGAAAAAAAAGGGTTAAGATAAAGTTTTATTAAAATTCATTGACATTTTGACAAGAATAAATTGAAGGGTGCCTGGGGCACCTAGTTTTGCTGGAAGAAAGGGGTAAAAGATTGCTAAATGTCCTCAACAAATGCTACTCATTTTCCAGAAGTTCACAGTGCAGGCACAGGTAGGAGTGTGCACAAACTGCTCAATAAAGCAGTCTTTTACAATTTACACCATTTACATGTTTATTTACTTACTAACTGCTGAGTATACACATTCAAATGATCTGGAGAATTCTCCCAAGTTTGTTCTCTTGGTAGAGAAACTTACTCAGAGCTGTATGTACAGACACTCAAATGCTGAGGCCATGTACAGTAACGAGCTTGCAGTGCTAAGACTGTGAGCTGGGGGAGGGGAGGCTAGGCACACAGCTCAGTGTTCTCTGCAGGTTCTCCTAGTCTGCCTGCTGACAGATAGCAGCAGTGCATAGGGCAGCCCTGATTAGCTGACCTAGACTGCCCATGGTCAGCCTGTTCTCCTGAAGCACAATGAAGGAATTGAGAAGCGGGCATGTTCTGTTCCCTGCTAAAGCAGCAGAGTCCAGCAAGTGACATACTGTCTTCCAGGGGAGAGGAGAAGGGAGATGCCAGAGGACTATATTTTCTTCTGAGAGAAGCCACAGCCCATACAGACATTTACTCTCCCAGGAGAAACTCTCCTGAGAGTGATTTAACCCTGGTTGTTCCCAAATTATTTTCCTTCGAGTGGCCATTTTTGCCCTAGGAGAAGAAGCCTGAATGTATACCTGTATTTCTCATGGGAGAGCAGCAACTCTCCCAGGTGAAACTGAATGCCTATATGAAGCCAAAGTCACCAAACTAAATACCAATATATCCTCTAGGGCACACCCAAGTATCTATTTTATTTACTCTGGAAAATATAAGGGGCAGCATGCAGTATTATAGTTTTGTTAAAAGCCAAATGATAGAAAATAAAGCAAATTTCTTTACCTTTTAATTTAACCAGCTGTTATAGCTAAGTAAATTGGTATAACTGCTCAAAGAAAGTTGATTAAAAAGCTATTTGTGTGTAATTTCAATAGCTCACACCTCAAACATACATTAATTTGTACAGTAAAGACCACTGATGAAGCACAAGAAAAATGATACATGAGGACTCTGGGTGCACTGATGTATGAATACTTTACCTCTGATCCTGAAACTAATGGAGAATTATTAGAGGCAAAAAATAGTAGAGTTTTACTTCTTTGTATGTAATAGAAGATCCCAGAATATGGGGGTATGTGAGAACTGTGTGGCAACCTGGATGCAAAAGTATAAAGCAGAGGTCCAAGAGAGGTCCTGGAAATATGAGTGGAGTTTTCAGCAGAGGTAGAGTTTAAGGTCAGACTGCACTATGTAGTAGTGTTGACATTCAAGGGTCAAATCAGATTTTTAGATAAAGGATATGTAAGTGGAGAGAAGTTTGGGATGACACCAAGGTTATGAATGGCAAGTCTAAACAGAGAATACAGGGAGAAGTTGATTTGTATCCAAGAGAAAACTTCTGTATGGGGCACTTCAAGAGAAAGCCAAGACAAGCAGAGAAAGGAATGACAAGTTACTAAAGGTGTCAAGAAATATGCACAGTCGAGAATCGTCAGCATGTAACTTCTGTTATAGGCAGCAACAAGATTAAGTTAGCAGAAAAGAGCACATGTCCAGGAAGTGAACATTGTGGGTGGAACTTCAGAAACCAGGGGCCTTGGTACAGAGAAAAAAATTAAGAGAATTTGTTAAATTTTAAGATAGCTAGAAAGGTCCCACAAGCTTAAAAATTAGGAGTTAGGAGATAGAATGAAATATGAGAAGAAAAACAGGTGAGGAAAGAAAGTGAAGATTAGAGAAACAGAATTAGTGTAAAATTGTGGCAGGAAACTATTGAGTGCAGTCAACTTTATCATGAATTATGTCAATCTTAAATATAAATTCCCTGAACCTACATGGCAAAAGTGAGAATTTAACACTAACACAGGAGAATGTAACCCTAAGCAGACTCACTTTTACTACTGTATGTTTTATGATAAAACTGTTCTCTAGTTGGAGATTATTATATAATGCCTTTTATAGAAATGGTAGCGTTAGAGTGATACTGTTGCTGTGATGGTCCTAGAATTAGGCAAGAGGCAAGGCTTTTGGGGGGTGATATCTTGTACTGGACCAACTACATAGTTGGGACAAGAGTTAGACAAGGTTTTGAACACAGATGAAGAACATCTTACATTCAGATGCTTGTCTAACACTATCCCCACTATGTAGCTGGTCCAATAAAAGATATCACCCTAAGAAATCCTTGCCTCTCTTTTATAGAAATGACATTTAAAAAATTTATTAACTTAATAACCTAAGCCAACTCTTATAAAGCAAAGCAGCAAATGGGCAAGCTCACTGCAGTGTTGGCTACGTTTAACCTTGTATTTAAATGATCTGACTAGATAGATCTATGATAAGTGAAAATACCAGATGTCATCACATATCAGCAATAATTGGTGCTGTATCTTGGAAGAATCACCCCAAATTAAAGAATATTCAGCAAGTGTCTTTGATCAAAGAACAACTCAGTACATGCCAACATTTCTGTCTTCTCAGTAGTTAAATACTAGTCCAGAGGATTCTAAGATATATTTTCCCTTGTTCCTGTCAAACCAAAGATTTAACAGAACCTAGTTCTTCCTTCCAGAAATTAATAAGCATCACAGAACACATTTATAATGTGACAAAAATCACACTGCATCATCAACTAATTCACACTCAAGGAGGAAAACAAGGCAACCCTCTTCCCTGTTTTCTGAGCTACAGAATTTGACAAGCAATGACATTCTGAAGAATTTTAGATGCTTTACAACCCAAGCTAAAGAATTCACCTCCTGAAATTGCACTGTCTGGAGTACAGAACCTTCACAGTGTTCCTTTAACTCTGCCTAGCTTATGCTCAGTATTTTTTTTTAAGGCATATGAGTGTTTGATATGTCATTTGCATTGCCTGGATCACAGTATGGAAGATCACTGTCCATTCCAGTTGATATCAATGAATTAAGCAGATGAGGTAAAACAGTATGAACAGACCTGAAAATGTAAACGCTACCAGATATTTTCCAGCTTCCTCTTTTCAAATTATGTAAAAATGAACCCAACACCCAGAATAAGGGAAAAGCTTTATTTTTGTTGCAGAAATCAGAAAAACAGAAAAGGGAGGGAAAATCAGGATTAAAATATTATACCACAATGATTATGTAAGTGACATAATAGACATAATTACATGGTACTTTACTGATCTTTGTTGTTTAGTCAGATGATACACTTTTCAACCTGCTATAAAAGGTGAGTATTAATTGCCCCAAATAATTTAATATTTAGTTAGATGTCAATTCAGGGAATTCCAGATATGTGTTACTCCCTTTCCCCACCCCCACCCTCACTTTCCCCAGAACTAAAAGCCATTTGTGTAGTTTCAGAAAATTCCAGAGTTTACATTACTTTCATTAGGTAGTTTTAGGGTTATTGAAGATGAATTGATGCTTGCTCCCAAGTAGAATATTTTCATAAGGCTGTGCAAAGCTTTGGTTCCCGATTCGATTTGGAGGAGATTCGGCTCTATTCAGTGGCCAAATCTCCACATCTGAATTGAATGAGGAGACCCATTAATCTCTCTGAATTGAATTAGCAGCCTCTGATTCAATTCGGAGAGATTTGATGATTCAGACATAGACACACCTTTATATGTTTTTTCTACATACCTCAAGATACCAGGTGGCTAGTGAACACTGAGATGGTGGGGCAGATGGAGCATCCCACAGGAGCACAGTGGTGGGGGGGAGGGGGGGGCTCCCAGTGCGCTCAATGGCGGACCCAGAAGTGGACCAGAAGCACTTCTGGTCCAGTTCCACTTCCAGGTCTGCCATGGAGTGCACAGGGGACTGCCCCCCAGCTTGGCAACTGGTGCCTCCTGGGTCTGGTGCCCCCCATGGCTGATCACTGAGCTGCAGGGATAAAGGGGTGGTCTCCTGCACGCTTGGCAGTGGACCAAAAAGTGGACCAGAAATACTTCCGGTCCACTTCCGGGTCCACTGCTGAGCACATGCGGGGCCCACCAACACTCCTGTCAGACAATCCATCCGCCCCACCACCTCAGCATTCATGAGCCATGCCTGATACCTCGAGGTATAAGGAAAAAAAGCATATAAAGCTGTGTCTATGGCCGAACCGCTGATTCTCCGAATCAGAACTGAATCTTCAGATTTGGATTCAGCTGAATCGAATTGGGACAGTGATCCAAATCAGCTAATCTAATCACTGTCCCCTAATCAGGCTGAATCCAAATTGAATACGACCCGCTTCACACACCCCTCATATTTTATCCTTTTCGTGGAAGTGTATCACAAGTCAGCTACTATGACTGCATTCAGCACAGAATAATTTTTCATGTAACATTGTTTCTATTGAAGCAGCTCTAAAGGCTAAAGCTGTTGCAATTTCAAATTACCACTGCCTTGCACATTCTTCAACATGAAATAACTAACTCTGCTGAGCATTTATTTACAGGTGACCTCTGTAGGTTGACTAGACCTTGGTACTACTGTATTTTAAAGTGATTCCAGCTCTGAACACAACTTCACAGACCAGTGGTTGACATTATAGCGTCAACAAGAACAACCTCAAGCAAAATCTTTATATTACTGAATTTCACTCACTGACTAAAAGTTTGATGACCTCAAGCACTATGGAATTATGAAGAGTGAGGTCACATTGCTTCTCCTACTTTATCATGCCAAAGTTCAACAATGAATATTTCATGAACACAGATATATTATACATTTATATATCCTACGGGTGGGATTTTTTAAAATGCTCCAAAGAAAGAACAAAGACAAAGAAGCACTTTTGAATAATCCAACCTACATATGTAATATGCAAATGTATACCCACATTCACCTGTATGTATATGCCTCTAAAAGTTTTAAAAGAAAGTAACACACATCATTGAAAACATATGTAAAATGGATAAGTGGATGAATTTTTGATCTTTAAACCTTGCACATTTGCAAGCTCAACTTAAAAGTGATTTTACATACTGTTTTGGAAAAACCATAGAATCAATGAGTCAGAAGGGACCTAGACAGATCATCTAGTCCAACCCCCTG
>NW_017729030.1:5356094-5402811 GCF_001723915.1 Gavialis gangeticus | reverse complement strand
CTGCCCCCTGCTTCCACCGCCAGTACGCTTTTTCCTTTGCCCTCAGGCCAGCCTGGATATCCGCGCTCAGCCATGAAGGTTTCTTGTACCCTTTTCCTGCCTTCCTGCACAGAGGAATTGTGTCCTGCTGCACCCCAAGGATAGCCTCTTTGAGGAAGGACCACCCTTCTTGGACCCCCATACTAGCTACCCCCTGGGCTCCGAGTGCCTCCCTGACTACTGCCCTGAGCACATTGAAGTTGGCTTTCCTAAAGTCAAGCATTTGCGCTGTGCTAGTTATCCTCCCCACCTTTCTCTGAATAGCAAACTGGATTATTTCATGATCACTGTCCCCTAGCCTCCCTTGTACTAGCATCTCCCCCACCAGGTTGTCCCCAGAGGCTAACACCAGATCCAGTATGGCGTTTTCCCTGGTGGGGATGAGTACCTCCTGCACAAGGTGTAGGTCCTGTACGCTCGTCAGAAAACAGAAAAAAAGTTTTTAAAAATCTTGTATTAAAAATACGCCTTAGGCATATGCTATACCTCAAGTAGGGCAATTACTTTTGCCAGTTTTTATCCCTGCTGTATGGTTTCTTTTCTTCCCTAAAATAAAAGAAAATGGACAAATACCAAACAAAAATAAAACCCCAGCTTGATTTGGTGAACACCATACACCCCAAATAAGATGATGATAGCTCATAGCCATTTTACAATGGAGAGAGAGCATGCAGGAAAGCATGCTCAAGAAAGTGAGAATCAGTCATCATCAAATGGCATAAACAAACCCAGTCATTTTAAATACGAAAAATCTCTGTTAATAGGGATACCTAATTCCCTTTTCATTCATTCTATTTAAATAGTATTTCCTGGTGATGCAGTATATAGAATGTGGTGACCGCAACTGTGCTGTAGTTCTCGAAAAGGAGATTTTTGAGTGCCAGTACTCTCCCACTGTGAAAAAGTCTTTAGCAAAACAAAAAGCAGTCAACCTTCATGGTTCTGAAGAACCCAGGTTCCTTTTGGAAGCACTAAAGCATGGCGCAGTAACCACCCATACTGCACCAAACAGGCAGCAAATGCTTAGATTTCTCCACTACATCACTGTAGTAGTGTGCTATCAGCAGGGAGTGCACTACTATGGTGACGTAGCTAATGATCATGTGTAGATCAGTGTGATCAATATGTCACCATAGCACACCGTACGGTGATGTGTAGATACGCCCACTGAGATCCTAGCAGATTCACCAAGCAATGATAAAGGATTTGGAAGTTTTCAGAGACATAGCTTTTAAGCCCAAGGAGTCCAGTGATCTGCATGGAACTTTTACCTACTCCGTGGATCATCCAAGCTAGGTATCCATGTGCATGGTTTCCCTTTTGTGCAACTTCTGGACTCCTTAACAGCACTGCTCTCTGAGTAGGAGGCCTGTTGCTGAGTCTACTGAAGAGGGGGAAACTGTGTTCTCTGTTCCAGCCTTTCCACTGTTACAGTTGCCTTGTCTATTTATAATCTTTATGGTTCCCTATGTAATTCACACAAGAAAGCAGCATAGCATACTTAGAACTTACAATGCTTCAGCAAGGTGTAGTGGGAACTCCTACAGAACTCCTAAATAAGTTTCAAACAGGAATGAACAACCCAAGGGATAGGTGGGACCAGGCCATAATTTTGTTCCAAAAGTAGTAACAGACCTTTACATGGTTTAGCAAACAGATTTCCATTTCCTAGGTATACGCTGTGGAAATTCAGAAGGAGAGGGTATCTAGTATGAAACACAGAGATAAATATTGGTAGGAAACGAATAAACAGAAATAGTCCTGGAAAGTGGGAATGATCTGAGGAAGATGGGGGTTTAGGTAGTAAGACCTACTTTAATAACTGCATTTGGAAGAAAGCTTGAAGTTAATTATAATTTAAGTATAAATAATATATTCACAGACGTTGAACAACAGATCTCACTGCCTTGCATTTAAGACACAGTTGTTGAAGTGCACTGATTGTAAGCATAAATGTTCATATTATGAAAGAGGCAGATGGTTTGTTTAACCAGAACATTACAGTCTGACATCTCTTATCAATTGTACTGATTCAATGCTAATGAGAGTAAATGGAGACAGATTTGCAGGAATCTGTCTCTCAAGAAGCAGTATGTGAATCTTTGAAATATTTTACTCCAGAAATATTAATGCTAGTTTATCATATGCCACTGCTTTGACATCTGTAAAGTGCTTCCAGTTGATAACCAAAACTACAAAAACACAAGATGCACTTTTGTTTGTGGAGGGAGCACAGGAAGAGTGACAGCTGTACTCTGATTTAATTTATCTCAGCCAATCATCATAGAAGCATCAAAGCTCACTTTTTTATCCTAACATTATTGTTGTCCCTGGAGTTGCACATCACAAAATTCCACATGCACTAGGATAGATTAGGAGCAAGGGAAAAAAAAACAAGCAACAACTTGCTCTCTTCCTTACTACTCACACACTGACTGGAGCACAGTAGAGCTCTTACCAACTGCTTTCCTCTAAAAGTGACTATCTGAGAGGCTATAAAAAATATTAAGAAGCTCTGCCTGAGAACTCAGTTGAATCTATGGGCCAGTAAAAGCCACCACCAGTCTCATCCTACCACTAAGCATCAGCTACACCTACCAGCTGTACACCCAGCTGCCCGCCAATCCTGACACAGTCAGTTGCCATACATCCCAAATCTAGCCAATTACCACTACTATCTCTTCTCTCTACTGTGCCTAAGACTTCATAATATTTCTTTATGGGGGTTTTGGGGCAAATTTACAAATCACAAAACAAAAAGAGAGAGGGCAAGAGAGGGAGAGCACAGACAGACAGATTAGGAAAAACACCTGATGGTTCCTCATACCCTAGTAACCCGACGCTCGCCCATGCACACAACACAACTGGAATTTTAATGGATAGTGAGGCTGGCACTTCAGGTGTTTGACAGGATTTCTGAAGAGGGCTGAGGGTACATTTCTGATAACAGTGGAGGTGGATATGAGATTCTCCGTGTTTGAGAGTGGTGGGTTGCCAAAATTGACGGCATTACAAATGATGTTAGGGAATGTAGGCCTTAACCAAGTATTTTTTCCTGTATAATTTTGTGTTTCAAAATGTTACTATGACCTTGCAAGAAGATCTGTGAGATACTTAATGACATCTACTGGCCAGGACTTCAGTTCTAAAACTAAGTACTTAAAAGTAAATATGCTGCCTTCCCTCAGCATAGTACAACTTAATATGGCCTGCTGATATTGTTAAGTACTGACACTGAAAGAACTAGGGTTATTTAGTCTGGAGAAGAGAAAACTGAGATGGAATTTGATAACAGTTTTTAAATACCTAAGGGGTCATTGTGGAGAGAATGGAGATGGGCTTTTCCCAGTAGCTAAAGGGGCAGGAGCAATGGCCTGATGCTTCCGCAGAGGACATTTAAGATGAAGATTAGGAGGAACTTTTTGGCTGTGAGGGTGGTCAGGCATTGGAAGAGGCTACCTAGAGAAGCTGTAGAATCTCCATCCTTAGAAATTTTCAAGAGTAGGTTGGAAAGATACTTGACTGGGACAGTTTAATCAAGGAGGATCTGGCTTTGAACAGGGGAATGGACTAGATGCCTTTCCAGCTCTACTTTGCTATGATCTTATGGCAATTTGAGGTAGGTTGAGACAAAAGCAGGAAGGAGTTTATTGAGGAAGCAGGGGGAGGCAATCAGAGGCAGCAGGGAGCACTGCAAGGGTCTGTGCACCTCCGCAGCAGCAGGCAGGTACATGTGTGCTCCCTCCAATCGCCCTCCCCCTGCTTCCACCAGCGAAGCAAAAGAAAATCCCGGACATTTGGTGAGATTTTAAAAAACCCACCCTAACTGAGATCAGAGGGGTTAAAAAGGAGGACATGGACATATGGTAACCCTATCCCGGCGGCGCATGCACACTTGATCAAAAGCATTATGGACAGACAGACAGACAAAGCCTTTTATTATATTAGAATTTTTCACCATTTAGGACCACTAATTTCAGCTATGATACTATGACACCAACAACAGATGTTCAACTATTTGGTTGCTAAACACTTAATGCTATTATAGCATAAATAATTTTTATCAATAGCTTTTAAAATAAAGAAATACAACATTTAGAAATGCTTCGACCACTTTCTGTAAAGATTTCTATATTAGTATATTCTAAAAATATGTAATATTGTAGTTAAAGCTGTGATAAAAATATTCTGGTATAAAGAAAATTTAAATTAAAGTCAGCTACACACAGTGTAACACACTTTCTCTGAAGCTTCCACATTGGATTACAAAATACAAATTAACTGTCATGTTTAAGCAATTATCCCTCATCAAAATGATCAAAAACCTAATTTACATAAGAGATATAGTGGATGCATTTCCAATCCCCTCAAGCTTCCCCAACAGCATAACTGATCTAAACTAATATAGTTACTCATTTTATACAGGTGGATAGAGGGGTTATGTTTTTCCAAAAAGTATATGGAAGAAGTGTGATTCTGCCTGTGAGTAATAGATTTTTGTTGTGAAATACACACTGACATATCTTCTACTTCTTTTCCAGGTCTGAAACCGTCTTCCAGCTCATTTGTCTTCTTCTTAATATCAAAATTAAATTTCTCTCTGAGCAAACTGACAGTGTAAATGAAGGGTATTTTTCAAAAAGTATCTTCAGAAAATTGGGAGAAGAGTAAGTTTGGGGTCCAAGAGCTCTGAAAACAATGGCCTCTTAAGGCCATGGGTTTATCGATTCCCCACTGTATGTGTGCTGTTCCACCTATAAAATGGGAAACCTACTTTCCTACATACAAAAAAAAGAAAAAAAAGAAATTGAGGTTTGCTTTAAAAAACAAAACTAAACAAGAGCCTCTCCCCAACATTCAGTTTTGTGGGGCAGAAAAGGACTACGTAAATGGTAAGCATTTTTCCTTACTCTGTTCTGCTATTCTTGTGGGTCTATATTAAGGGTGTCTATATCAATGGGAACCTTTGCCTGAGGTATTTGAAGTGTAGGAATAAGCCATGTTTGTATTACCCTTGTGCTTTAGTTGTCCTTACAGGTCCTTGAGAATACAAAAGTTAATGCTGTTTTAGATGGTGAAATTCCCTTACTGTCAGTGAGATCTGTAGCTTTGAAAACCAACATGTCATTGTTCCAGATCTGTACAGGAACAAAAGCAATAAAGAAAATGTAGTAGATGCAAACTATACCTACCCTGCCATTGTTTCTCCCTCAACAGACACATGCATAGTTTGCATACATGCATGTGCAAACACCTTCAGAACCTCTCTAACAGGGCTAGAAACAGGAGTGCTCCTGAATTCAGATTTTCTTCTGACTTCATAGACAGCAGTTCCCATATTAGATATAACATCTGAGTTGCAGGGAGGATGAATAGATGAAAGCAAAAACCAAGAGAAGAAACTTTCTATTTCAAATTAAGAAAATAAAGCTTTAGTTAAGAATTTGCATGGCAGGTGAATGTTGCCAAGTCGGACAATATAAAAATGAAGAAGTAGTGTGTGCGTTTCCTTTCAAATAAACCTGTTTTTTCCTCAGTCCATCTCTGGCTCCACATCTGTCCTCACTAGGAAAGACCAGCCAGCAACTTTCTCAAGGGTGGATAGTAACCAGCTGGTTCAGTTCCCGGACAATATAATAAAGCTTCATGGAGAAATATTGCTAAATAGTACAAAAACATTTTGCACATGGAATGCAACTGGTAAATCTACCTTCAGGTCTGTTTTGCTTACCAGCCAAAATTGTTCTTGAACACAAAGAGTAAGCCTTCTGTCACAGAGAGACCTTAACAGGAAGCAAAGGGTTAAGCACTTGCCACAAATGAAATCTAAGAAAATAAAATCAGGTCATATAAGAGTAAAATTTGCAAATGGTAGATAGGAAAAACCACTAGTTCCATTAACATTGTGCAGATCACATTAATGTTAAGGTCTGTTCTTAAATCTGCATTTTGGCCTTTCCTCCTCAGATGAAAGCTTGCATTGCTTCCTCCTTAGATTGCAATGCACTTGAGCTGCCATCCTGTATACATGTGACAGAATAGGAGTCAATTCAAAGGAATTACTTGCATGCCCAAAAGTATTCATACATAAATGACTGCAGTATAGGAGTCTTGGTTTTAACAGTTTTCAGTCAAAAAACGCACATGTTCCTTTCACATTCCTCAAGAGCAACTACAATTATTAACCTCCCTTTATTTTTATAGTTGTTCAAAGCAAAATAGGTAAGAGCCAGAAGAGACTGATACAGATGCAGATAATTTTCTAAATATAATATAAACACATTTCCATGGGTTTCTGTAGTTCCTTCACACTTCACTGACTATTGTTAAATACACAGTAAATTGGTTATGACAACCTGTGGGTTAGTTTATACCACATTCTTAAAATGAGTAGATTCAGTTTTGAAATCTGATCAATATTCATGCCATCTCACATAATAAGTTAATTGGCAAAAATGCAGCAGTAAATTCCCTAGGGCAATTCTGAGGAACAACTTACATTTGGTAGCTTAACAAGTATAAACCTCCTGCCTGGAATCACTGTTACGGGGTTAATGGAAGTGTTGCACTGTTACCAAGACTTCCAAGTGACTTAAGTGAGGGGGTTAACTGTGATAAGAATAGAAATGATCAAAGTAAAATGAACAAATGAAGAAGATAATTTAAATACAAAAAAAAATGAAACCCTTTTATTCTCTCCACCAGAAAACTATAAAAATTATAAAAAACTAATAAAGTAGGCTCTTATATACAGAGCAAGCTGTTGGTTTTTTTTTTAAAAAATGAACTTATATTTCTACGTAGTAATAATAGTATTATGTTGTATATAGTGGTATTATTTGTGTATTAGCTGGAATTATCCATTTGAAATGTTGCTAGACTATTTTAAAAAGGGAGATCTGGCAACCCCAGGGGAAACGAATAATTAGAGAGAATGACAACATAAATACATAAATAAATAAAGCAAAAAGATTAAAAGAAGACAAAGATATTTTAAAGCACACGGCCCTGTTTAGGTAGTCTTTCATTATTCACACTGTACTGGCAATTTCATGGATGCTTTAATATTTGAGTGTGTATTCACGTCAATCATTGTGCCATTTCCTGATCTAGTTAATGGCACAGATATTGCTATGACAAGACTCAGTCTAATGGCTGCTAAAGCTCTCGCTATGTACACACACTCAAATAATCTGAGAAAATTCTACCAGATTTGTTTATTTGGTAGAGAAACTTACCCAGAAATGCGTGTACAGACAGTTGAATGCTACACACATCTCAGTGTGCTCTGCATGCCCCCTTAGGCTGCCTTGTGATAGATAGCAGCAGTGTATAGGGCAGCCCTAATTGAATGACCTAGGCTGCCCATGGTCAGCTTGTGTTTCCCTGTAGCACAATGTGGGGATTGTGAAGGGGTTGTATTCTGCTCCCATGCTGGAGGGCTATGTTCTCTTCTCATGGAGAAAGGCCACAGCGTGTACTTCTCCTGAGAGTGATTTTACCCAGGTTTTCTCCTGGAGCGGCCATTTTTACTTACAAAGTCACTGCTCTCCCAGAAGAAAATGAATGTCTGTACAAGGTCCCTCTAACTAACAACATTGTCCAGGGATTTGAGAAACTGCACTGGATGTATGCATGATATTTACAGACCTGAAGAATGCTGCTTATGCAGCCAAGGAGTTTCTTGCCACAATGGCTGTTTTCCTCAGCAGGGGCACTGTGAATTAGAAAGGGGTCCAACTGGGAGATCCCACTTCCGATTCTTGTCTTTAGCTGAGTACACACATTCAAGTGATTGGGAGAATTCTCCTGGGTTTGTTTTCCTGGTAGTAAAAACTTATCTGGAGATGCATGAACAGACATTTGAATTCCAAGCCCTTGAAGAGCAGAGAACTTACAAAAGAAACTCTTTTAGGAGTGATTTAATCCTGGTTGTTTCCAGGTTATTTTTCCCCTGAAGTGACCATTTTTTGCTCTGCAAGAAAAATCCTGAAAAGCTATACACTCATGGTTGTTACAAGCTCAGGGGGAGCAGTGACCTTCCCAGAAAAACTGAACATCTATACACAACCTGTAGCTTTCAGTATGGTCAACCTTAACCACAAGTCAGGCAGAAAACTACTGCGAGACCATTTCAGGCTGGACATAAGGAAGAATGTCTTTACTGTCTGAGCCTCCAAGGTCTGGAATGGTCTGCCATCAGAGGTGGTTCAAGCACCTACATTGAACACCTTCAAGAGCAAATTGGATGCTTATCTTGCTGGGATCCTATGACCCCAGCTGACTTCCTGCCCTTTGGGTGGGGGGCTGGACTCGATGATCTTCCAAGGTCCCTTCCAGCCCGAATGTCTATTGAATCTATGAAAATTCAGGAGACTGATTTAAACATCATGAGATTTTGAAAATGAATTCTGGCTTCTCTTTCCCTTTTCACGTTAGAACTTTTATAGTTCATATTTTAAAGCTTTTCTTCACAACCATTAGAATTAAAACTCAGATTCTCAGATTGTTTAATGACAACAGATTCTCTTAAGGTCATTGACTGGTTCAGTGAAAGGGAGAAGCACAGGGAAGATAACAGGTTCTGAATGGGGCCACTTCATGCCATCAACTTATCCTTAAGACCAAGGCACAGAGAAGCAGTCAGCAGGAGCAAGCCCTGCACCCCTGCCCCTCCATCTTTTGTATTAATTATTTTTCAAGAGTTTGAGGAAGGTGGAATAGGCTCTGGCCCAAATTCTTCAGAGCTTCCCATCAAACTTGCAAAGGAGCTTTAATTAAAGTAGAACTTACAAACAGACTCATTAACATTGGTGTTAGAAATAATCTGAAATTCACCCAGATATCCATACTGTAGAAGCCTCCTCTAGCTGGGGAGCTAGGAGGCGTCATTTTAGCTGAGGAAGTGCCTCTGGAAAAAAATTTAAATTGTACAATCTCAATAATTTCAATAAGGCGCAGTGTTCTTTAAAGAAAAAAAAAAACACCACTACTTCAGGGTTTTCTAAAGTTCCCTGATTATTCTCAACACAAGATACTATGCTGAAAAGAAAAAGAACAGCAGGGACATAGTAAAAACTCATATAATATGAACCCAAGTTGTCCTGATGTTTTCTCTTCATTTGGTAAGTGAGAACCGGTGCAATGAATGTATATATTTGTAAATATGTTAGCTATTTTTACAGTATAACCATCTAAATTTGTGCTGAAATGCCTATATAAAAGGAAGAGTATAAGTTTTCATTTAACCAAAGACATAAATTATTTGATAATAGATAATTTAACATAATTTGATAATACTTAATCTTATTCCATTTGGAATGGAAGACAGATCAAGACAACTCAACTATTTATGTTTCATATATATAGTTACCTGTCTACACATACACATATCTTCTTTAAAACATTTTTTTTATCCAGAAAAGCTTACATATATGTTGGTTACTCAGCCTCTTTAGAAATACATAAAGTCCTAAAAAGTGGTGTGCCTATATAGATATATAGGAGAAACAGGAAAAAAAAAAAAATCGGGAAGAGAATAACTATATTCCCTAAAAAACCCCAAGCAGATATAAATTACTGTTGACTCATATTGTAAATTGCCTGTCCACTACCAGCTATCAGAGTAATGCAACAGGAAGAAAAAAATTATTTTCAATCACTGTCATCCATCATCTTAGTAAACAACTAAAATGTATACTCTGCCATCTGCTAGCTATTAGCCAGTGTAATCATAAAATATCAAGTAATGTAATCACAAAAAACACTATTATTACCTACTCTTCCAATTTATAAGCAAATATTTCTACCTGTCAAATGATTTCATGCTAGCATGGGGCTTGAACCTTCTGTGCTGCTTACCATCAATCTAGTCGTCAATCTGAGATAAGGCTGTCTCCAGTTCAGCCCTTCTACATTTGGAAAATGCTCAGAATGGCAATACTCTATTGATCCCAGAAGAGACTGAATGAAGAGAAGGGTCAGTGAATGGTCTGGCTGCCAGGGACCTGAACAGTTCAATACTCAGGAGCTATGAGACAGTCACTGCTCTCATTCATCAAACAGACTTCTTGCATACCAGCAAGACAGAAGACAATTCTGAGCTCCAAGAGAAATCTTCTCTGCAGTTTCTGATTGAAACATTTAGTTGAGCATTTAACACAAACATTTTGCCTCCCACCTACAATTTTAAGTATAGACTTTTAAGATAAAACCTTTTGGCTACATTAGGAAAAACCTCTTTTAATATATTTTAGTTTGAGGGAAAGAAAAGTTCAAATCTGTCTTTTTTAATCAGTCTGTAAGCAAAACTATTTAGAAACAACGGTAGATTATAGGATGAAATTTCAATATTAACATTTATGTATAGTATTATAGGATAGTGAATAAAATTTTGATCTTAATATGCAGGGCTATTTTTAGCTTTTTTCCAGTGAGAAATTTTCTTTTCTTTTAAACTTTAATTGTAAGATAATGCATCCCTAACCACAGTTGTGCAGATTTGATCCCTAGTTGATTCTTTAAGGTTAGCAAACTGTAAAACTACAGAAACTTTAAAATACACATTTCTCCATTTAACATGTGTCAGAATCCATTACAAAACTTGTGGCTGTCAATAAATCAGGGAAGCCTGAACCCAAGCTCCTTTTATAAGTACAGGCAATCCTCAGACTTATGACACAATTGGTTCCTGAAAACCATGTCTTAAGTCAAAACGTTGCAACTCAGAACCAATTTTCTCATAAGAAACAACGTTATAAATGGAAGATTGGTTCCTGAACCAAGGCCTGATACCCTATTTTCACTAAAAATACCCTGGAATTTTGTACTCGATCAATTATAGATGAGTAATATAGCTACATCAATGTATTTATATTGTAAATAGCAATCATACTGATTTGAAAGGACTTCTTTGAGTTGACTTTGCTGGACTTTTTGAAGGGCTCTTGGCTGGAGTCTTCTCAGGAGTCTTGGCTGCAGGTTTTTCTGGAGTCTTGTCTGCTTTCTTAAATAAAGTGTCCAAGGAAGTTTGGACTGATGTTCTCCAGGGAGATGAGTGATGCAGCAAACTTGTTCACTGGTGTGGCATCGCATCAAATCAAGCGTTGTAAAGTCGAAATTGACGTCATAAAGTTGAAACAGGTGTTGATTTATAAATGCTGTTAAGTGCAAAATGTTGTAACTCGAAACGTTGCAAGTCAAGGACTGCCTGTATCTATGTTAGCAACAATGCAAGAGGTTGTTGTTGACACACAAACCATTGCTCTAGTGATGCAACAAGAATTTATCCTTATGTTATGGTGATTCCTCTGTGCCCATCTATATTAGACAGAAGGTCAAATGTTGCTAGTACTGTGGCACAAAGCAGCTGAGGCACCTCATGAAGGAAGCTGGTAGCAAGCCCTACATTTTGATTGTTTGATACCTACATTACAAACAGCAGTTTAACTGAGGGGTGGGGAAGGTGGGACCGGGGCAATAGCCCTGGATTCCACCTTTAGGAGCAGAGAGGTGCAGAAAATAGGTACTACTGCAGCTGGTGGCTGACCGTGCTGCCCTGTGTGCCACTACTGCCCAGGGCATGGAGATGCCCTTGTGTGCAGCTGATTACAAAGATCATTATGACTACTTTGAGATCTGAAACTCTACAGGGAAAAGTGCCTGAGTCTAGAGAATTGCCTTGTCTTTGTTCCCCTTTTTCCAGATTTGGCTGAATCAAATTGTCATAAATAAGCATTTCCTTTCTCATTTTGGTACTGTCAGTAAAACGCTGATGTACATGAAGACTGCAATCTGTATTACCATAATGCCTAAAAGCTCTAGCTGTGGTCCAGGACCTCCTGAGCTGTGTGTTGTACAAACAGACTAAAAAAAAAGAGACAATTCTTGTCCCCAAAAGCTTACAGTTTAACAGAAAGAACTGGGGACACGTGCTTCTAGTAACTTTGGGAACTAGCAGAGTTAGATGAAGAAAGAAGAGACCAGAAGTGGGAAGAAAGCTGACCAGACAGAAGGTGGAAAACTCATGAAGTGGGGAGGAAAAGAGAAACAGCAGAAAGGGTGAAGCAAATAAGAGAGGAAGAAGAAAAATGAAAAGGAAAATAGGAGGCAACAGCCACAAAAATATACTGAAAATAAAAAAGTGATAGACTGAAAAAGACAGAAGTGGCAATGTGCAAAAATAAACAAGGCAAACATATCTGCCTTGTCTCTCCACAACTCCCTCTCTTGAAAGGGAAAAGGGCTAGAAAAGTAAAGCTGTGAACATAAGCAATTTTTCAGTTTGCTGACAGTTCTCAAACGAATGAATGGGTGAACAACCTCCCACACATCCTTTTAAGTCCACGAAAGCAAAACATTTTGAAAACGTTTGATGAATCAACAAATAAAAATAAATTATTTCATTTATATTTCAAGCATACTTAACCCTTTTTTTAAAAAATGAGAGTAATGGAAGTTTTAAAATTAAGTCTTTATAGTATTACTGATTGATTGCAAACTCTGCACATCTACTCCATGCTAGAATATAGATTCATTTTTGGTATCCCATCTTTCTTTTTCTTTCCTACATCCCAGGCCAAATAGTTTAATCAATCTGTTAATGTCTTGTCTTTCAGACTGTAAGATAAAGCTGTAAGGACTGCCATTTGCTTCATTTGTTCAATGCTTAGAACAACAGGGTTCCATTCTGGCTGATGCGCTATGGCAAAATACACGATAAATAATAACGGTGTGACACCAAGCTCTGGGATTACAGCCAAGGTCACTAGAAAAAAATATCATCATAACCAAACAACAGACCTACATGCACACTGTTAGTTCAGCAGGTCATTCCATAATCTTTACACCGGAAAAAATGCACTTGGAGAATCACATGTAAAATATTCTGTTTGTCATAAGTGACAGACTTGAGGATGAATATCTCACAAGCCTTCAGGATATCAGAGCAATGGCCAGATTTGTAAAGGTACTGAGGCATCTAAAGGTGCACATAGATGCACCTAAAGGGAAATTCAAAATCACCTAGTCACCTACCTTCCATTGATTTCAATGTTTTAATATCTGGCCTATAACCTTGGTTTTTAGCTAAGAAATGCATAGCGCAACTCAAAGGGGGATACAATCTCTTTATTCTGGGCAAGCAATTCAGGCCATTCACTTGAGTCATACAAAAGTAGGCTGCTTTAATTTAAACGGGCTTCTAACTGAACCCAGGGGCTTATATGGAAACAGAAGATTATCAAGACACAGGGCAATCAGTCAATACCAGCCACAACAAACAGAAGTGACTGTGTTGACCATACCCCTTTGCAAGAGACACTCTTTGGTAACAATATTTCTGTGGTCAGATAAGCTGGCTTTCAGAAAGCTTTTTGACAGATGAATGGTGACATGCTCTGCTAACCATGCCTTATAGGTTTATACTGTTTTTAAAGCGGAGTCACCAGTCTTCCAACCAGGTATATGGAGTATTTGCTTCCAGTACCAAAAGGTTCAAAGACACTAACATTATCTTGACATCATTACACAGCTTAATGGATGAGCTTGATGCCAGAATAAGTCACTTGAAGAATGGCAAAGCAGCTGGACTCTATGACATATGCACGGAGCAGATCAAGCACTTTGGTCCTGCAACCAAGCTATGGGTATTATTACACATTTTTAACAATTGCTTATCAGCCCTTAAAATACCTAAACTATGGCAAAAAAACCCCAATAGCTCTATTAAAGCCAGGGAAGGATGCCTCTGGCCCAGAGAACTTTAGGTCAGTGTCACTTCTGTGCCATCTTTATAAGCTTTACAAATGCTTTATTCTCAATCACCTTTCACCTCATATTGAACAACTGCTAATACCAGAACAAGCTGGATTTAGACCAGGCAAGTCCTGCACTAGCCAAATACTAAACATTAGGCCTGTGCAAAGTGGCTAGTATTTGCATTGGATTTGGATTCGGCCTATTTGTGGGACGGTGATTGGATTTGGCTGGGCAGCCATGGGGGGGGCAGGCTGGGAGAGTGGGCAGGAGGGTTGTGGGGCTCATGGAAGAGCCTCCCACGTGGCATGGGGCAGTGGGGGTAGTAGGGATGGTCCCCCCGCCTGGCAGCAGCCAGTGAATAGGGGCTTTTTTTTGAACAACCAGGAGCCAGGGCCAGCCGGGGGATGGGGCCTAGCAGGAGTCCCCCATGGTCCCCTCCGCCTTCCCCCGCCCCCTACTTACCAGCATGAAGTATGGGCTCAGCTCCCTGCTGCAGTGAGCGAGGACTGCCCAAAAATCGCTGAAGCTCTCCTAATATTTACTGAATCAATTCGGAGAGCTTCAGATAGATTCAGACCTTTTATTGGTCCCCTGATTCAATTCAGACTTTGAGATTCGGCCACTGAATCAGGCCAAATCGCCTCTGAATCGAATCAGTGCCCAAAGCTTTGCACAGCCCTGCTAAACATCACTCAGCATACAGAAGATGGCTTCAAGAAAGAGATTTCAACAGGTGCTGTGTCTGTAGACCTATCAGCGATGTACAACAGAATCAGCTACTGAAACCTGCTTGCCAAAGTCTATGAAATTATACACAACTGCCGCCTAGTGCAGCTCATCCAATCTTTTTCGGAGAACAGACATTGTTATGTAGAACAGTGCAAGAAACAGAGCCGCTGGACATAACAACGAAATGGCTTCCCAAAGGGTAGTGTGCTAGCACCAAACCTTTTCAACATATAGGCAAATGACCAAGCCATATAGAGTAATGGAGGAACTTCATATATGCTGAAATCTCTGCATCATGTCACAAGAAAAGGACTTTGTCACCGCCAAGAACAGACTAACATGTGCACTGAGTAACCTCTCAGATTACTACAATAAGAACCAGCTTTGTGCCAACCCAACCAAGATGCAGGTCACAGCTTTTCACTTATGCCATAAAGAAATGAAGCAGAAATTAAACCACCTAGGATGGAATCCCACTGACTAATCACCTGAACCCTGCATACATGAGGGAGATCTATATGAAGGAAGACCTTGTTGCAGTGATGGAAAAAGCCATCACTTGTGCACTATTCTGGAAAAACATCTAGTTTATCACAAGGACACACAAAGAAGTTGTAGCATTATGTTAAGTAAGGTATTGTAGGTAATTTTTATACAGAATGTATTATTATAAAATTGTTTTTAAATTGTTCTGCCTGAGGCCTGTACAATTCAACTCATGGTAAACAGGGCTGCAACATTCACAACGATGCAGATGCTGTGTTGTAAAAAATGTTTTTCTTTCACTCAATTGAAATGACCCATATAACTCATTTATGAGCAATGTGGTCACCCCAAACTCAGGAGGATAAAACCCACATCATAACATCACGCACTCCTCCAGCTTTCTAGAATAGTATATGTGCCAAAGCTACAGGCACAAGAATGGTATACAGATGGAATATGTATGAGACTCACAGAGAATATACAAACTTCATATCTCTCTCTCATGTTTTTATTGTCACTCGGAAGGGCAGCACATCCAGCTTTTAAAGCCATTTGCTATGAGGTGTCAACTAAACTAACTTCTCATTCTTGTCCTGCATTAAGGCCCTTGAAAATATCATTTACAACTCGGCTGCCTCAATGACAGCTCCAGCTCCTTGCACTTCATTTACACTACAGCTCACTCCATTTCTTCAAAGGATACTGATGTGTGCTGCTCTGCAGAAAAGTTCCAGTCTTATAATCATGAAAAATGATAAAGCCTTGTGGATATCTTCCTTATCTTCAACAGCTATTTCATTTTTGTAGCCCCTTAGTTAGCTAGAGGCTTATATAACAGAAAAAAATAATGCATTTATTTCTGTTCCAAGAATGGACATAAGTCAGTGCAAACATTAAAATGCTGGTATACCTACTACCAGTACTCTTCTACAACTTCCCTGGGCTTGGTATGCTCTGGGGAATAATGCCATTTTCAGAATGTGAAACCTTATGCAAACCTCGTATCATTTTGTCTGTATTTTTGAAAGAATCAGCTGAAAATAATGTGATGCTGTACAGAGCTAGCTGCAAAGACAGATAAATGAATGCACAATGGAAACCACAAATCTCAGTTTCAGAGTGGAGAGAGAGAAATATCAGAAGCTTTTAAAAAAAAAAATAAATAAATGTGTGTCTGCATAATACAATATAGAGAGGCTTGAACATTCTAAGTCTTAGAACGCTATATAGTGATTCTAGAAACATCAAAGAATAGAAAATATGTAATATCCATGTGCTGATGTAAAAACAAAGAAAAATTAGTGGCCTGAGCTTCTGAGGGGAATGATGTTTCACATTCTTGGGCAAATCAGTTGAAAAGCTCTAAATCTAGGATCTGAACTCATGTTTAAAATTAATACTGCTTTCTATCTAGCAGTAACAGGAGAGCTCCAAAGCTGAATTTGGATCACAAACCTGAAAGCGATATGTTACAGACTATTTGCTGAACAGAGCTGCAGCTCATTAACCCATCATGCTCTGGAGAATCAATATTAATGAGAACTACGGTAACTGCCAAATACAGATTGGAGATTTGAATAATACATTTCCCAAACAACAAATATCTATCTGACAAGTTGGAAAGCCATCCGAAAAAAAAGGCTATTCAGATGTGAGAATTCACCCACATATTTTTGAGTATATAAATGTCAAAGCCAAAGTGTTTTGAGGAGATGCATCTGTTTTGGCTGCACTTTCACTAGAAAGGATTTTTGGGGCTGGAGTTTTTGGGGCTACTTCTGACAGAAAAGGAAGGATATTGGGTAATCTAGGTTCTATTTCTTCTCTACTGGAATGATAACCTGATCTGAATAAAGCAAAGTGGGGACTTGAACCTGATGATCCTATATCTCAGGCAGCAGGACAAGACAGATTCTCACACTTTCTTAACTGTCCAGACAGATTGGAAGGGGCTAGGGGTTGAAGAAGTCAAATTTCACTCTGAGAATTGACATTTTGACACAGTTCTGTTTTTGTTTTTTAATCATTCAAAAGAAGCTGACTTTAAGCTGGAACCAAAACAAGTTCAAAAATCTTGAAAGCTGAAGATTGCTGAGAAATGGAATGACTGTCCTCTGGATAGCTCTACACAAAGGGGGCTAAGAAGTTGTGCGCAAAGGTTTTTCATGATTCTTGAAAGCAGACCAACTGCTGGCTTTAAACTCAGTAGTGCAAATTACACATACATCATTTTCTGGAGAAGACTGGAAAAAAAATAAATAAAAAAAGACGTCACACACTTATGCCCTACTGGGATGTAGAAGTAGGGAACACTGAAAGTAAGCATGCATGCATGCAAACAGTTATAACAGTCTCCATGTGCTAACTGCTGAAGTGTGTGCAGTAGAATAAAATGGTAGATTTAGCAATGGGAAAAGCAGCATACAGATCATAATCTATCTGTATTACATACTCATACTTGTGTACACATACAGGTAAACGTGAGAGACTCCCTCACTGGGGAAGTAAGTAGAATCCTAATCTCTTCTTCCTTGCCCTGTGCATTCCATAAGAGCCCATGCCTTTCCTTCCCCCTTCTCGGTCTCCCAGACATAACAACACTGAAGATACTCCCTCCAGTAGATGCAAAAGAGCTAATAATCATGGTTTAATATGCAAAAGGGCAAATAAAATTTTCTTACTAAAACCAGTGACAAGGGACCAGAGCAGGGAGACAAAACCCAAGATGATGAAAGAGATGCAACCCAAGCCTGCTTGCTTTTTCTTCCCAAACCTCCAGAGCTAATTTCTGCTAGCATCGAACATATACCACCATTAGATGACGAATCTATCTAACTGTATGAGTCAGAATATACCCTCTGCAGTTCCTCTCTTTCCTAAGATGGGCACTGAGGAACTGCTGTTACCCATAGATTTCCCATGGGACTGCTAAATCTACCTAGCTCTGAGCCATGAGATAATAGGGCACCCAGAATCATGTAACAGGAAATGGAAAACTGTCCCTTCTTCCTTCACCATATACAGTAGAATTGCCTAGGAGCAGGTAATGGACAAGAGTCCTTACTGAAGAGACACCTGATAATCTGTAGCATATTGCTACTAGGGACCTCACAGAGATTCTCTACCAGTCTTGCTCAAAATACTCCTTGGCCTCAGTTGATAACCCAGCAGAAGGAAACAGGAATACGTTTTTCAGCTCTGACATGGCCCAAATTGCTAACGCCCCCTGAAGCCCTGTGCTGGGATTAAAAATAATTAAAGAAGCCTGATGTCCCATGAGGAATATATACCATCAGGAAATGACCACCTGTTACCTTAAAAAGGTGAGTAAACAGAAAACTCAATTCAGGGAGAAGGAAGGAGACTTAAGTCCAGATCTCCCCAAAACCACTAATTGAAAGCTTATGCCCTGAAACTCAGCAACCAGTACAGAAAGCTATCCAAAGACACCCCAAAAACCTGCACAATGACAGTTTATGAAGTGTGAGGCCACGGTGCATAGTGGAAGATGATGGAAGGCAGGAGGGACACACTTCTGGAAGAAAATGAGGTATCTGAGCTACAAATCACAGGATATTTGATTTTCAACTAATTTTTTAAATTCTTTTTTTGCCCAATGGAAACAAAAATATAACATAACATTCTTAAACTTCTTTTGCCAAAATTGTCCATGTGATTTTTTGTTTCCTGACAAGCTCTCGCTCACATCTATCCTGACATCTACAGTCTGGGTAGGGAAGAGTCACTTTCTTCTACCATCACACACCTCTTTCCATCATCCCCCAGGGTGGGGGAGCCCTTGTTGTTAGTCCAGTGGACAAAAGTGGGATAAGAATTTGGCTTCCATTGCCTCTTAGACCCTCTATCTTCTACCTGTCTGTCTTGAATTTGCCTCCAGGCTATCTAGGCCTTTTGACGAGCTATCAGACCCTCCACTGGATGAATTCCAAGCTAACTCCACCAGCCAAACTAGCTGGCTTCCAATCTAAATAATGTCTGCTTCTCTTATCTACAGAAGTAATAGTTTTTCATCCTGACTGGGCAGTGTCTGACCAAGTTAATTCACCCATAACTGGTACAGGAAGAGGATTATAGATACTAACTTCCCCAGTTTCTCCCTCTCAAAGCATGTTTATTTCAAGCTGTTTTCCTCTCAGGTTTGAGAGACTATGCTTTTAGGTTTTTTTCTCCTCTTAAATATTTGGTGGTTATTTTCAACCTTAAGATTTGGCATAGATATTTTTTTACATCATTTAGGAATTGTGACACAAAATCCCTGTTGAATAAACTTCTATTTCAGTAATCAACAGAAACTCATCCAAAGGTATACTAGAGACAGGAAGAATCAAATGCAATGTCAGCAACGGATCTTTACCAAGACATACAAGTTCCTAGAAAGAGCAATCAAAGCCCTGTACATATCATACCAATACAGACCACCCTTACATGGGCCCATCCATATATTATTTAATAAGATCCATTACAGGTTTATTCTAGGAAAAGTCAGAGGTACAACTGAACTAGTGAAGGAATCATGTGTCCACTTCTATCCCAAAGCAAATGTGACTGGTTACTCCACAATCTAGTGAGGACTTGCTGTAATCGTGCCTACTGAAGCAGTTCCTCTAGATGAATGAACCAACTGACAGTGCCAGACACCAGTATAACTTACATTGGTCATACACACCTATTCAAGTCTCCCACTTCTTGCCTGCATTATGCTTCTGATAGTTTTCACCTTCAAGGTTTCCTGTGGAATTTGCTAAATTTGTGTACTTAGTTAATCTCATATAGAATAACATAATTTTATTCAAAACCTTTAATATTTATTAACTTCACATTTTAGAATATGTTCTCAGGAGTTTTTAAAAATTATATACCTATTTTCATAAGGATTTCAAACTACCTTTACTAAAATCAATGTAATCATACCTTTCTAAGGATGCCAGACATTCAGCAGCTCCTACTTTAATGTAAATCTAGAATTAACACGTGAGATCCTTATTTTGTTTTATAAAAACACTATCCTCCTTAGAATACTCAGAATAATCAAACTGAATAATCAAATTTGAAAAAGTTCATATTACTTGCAAGGTACATTTACATAGTTTCTGACTTTTGTATTCCAGCTTTCTCTCTCACAACAAAGGTTCATAAAGAAATTCTCCTTTACACTCAAGTAATTGTGAAATTTCAGAGAGACCAAATAAATCTGAATTTGATAGTTTAGTGTTAAAAAGAGAGATCCAAATCATTTTTAAAAATCCCTAAAGTGGCAAATGGTATTTTATCCAAAGTTTTATCATTTCTCTAAAAGTCAGCAGTGAATTGTAGGTTACATGATACTCTAAAATACTGTGCTCACTTCTTTATTCAATTACATTCTTACATTCTTAGGAGCTCTATAAAAGCTTAACAGAATATCTACTTATAATAGGACTGCCAATTACCCAGCAAATCTCATTTTGTGGAAGTAGGAAACAGTCATGCAACAAAACATGAAACATGCTTGCACAAATCACTGTTTTAGTCCTTTTTGGCATACCTGTAGCCATGGGTGGATCCAGGATTCTGTGAAGGAGGGTGCGGAGCAGCAAACAGAACTCTATGAGTAGGTGCACCTGTGTTCCCAGCTTCACATCCCTCCCAAGGCAGGGAGACCATACCGCAGGAGCAGCAGCACGCACTTTTACTTAAAAGTCCCCAAAACAGGTAAGAATCCCATTCCCCACTAATCCCATCCCGTTTACACACATTTAAACCACTCCTGGGCCATCTCCAGAGGCTATTTTCTAATACAGTGGAGACCCAGGATGCAGCAAGGGCATGCTGAAGATATATTTTGATAGAAGGTATCTCTAGCTTTACAATAATGATGCAGGAGTAAGTAGCAATATCTAAGAGTTTTGCAATCAGTTTAGTCTAAACTTAGTTTGCCTCTTTTTGATCATAAAGATCCACCCCAATCCCTTGTCATTCTTTACCATGCAATTCCTTGTGTGAAACAACATATTCAACTGCCTGCTTTAATATTATACAATTATGATAGTAAATATGAAAAAACCCATGTAAAACAGTAAGGCTTAGTCAATAAGTGGCTGAAAGTAAAGTGCTACTAACAGGGTTGAATTCAGTGAGAAACTTTAAAAAAAAGATAAGTTATACGCCCTAATGCAGAATCAAAGGAATTTTCTCTCCTGATGCACTCATTTCTTTTCTTCCTCCCTTTAAAGAAAAATTTAAAAAGGAAAACACTTTCAAAGCACCTTAGTATTTTTATTTATTGCTATTTTGCGGCGAGTTCAACAAGCGGTTCCAAATTTCGCATGAAATGCTAATACCCTTAGTGCCCATTTTTAAGAAAGGGAAGGAGGATCCATGGAACTACAGACTAGTCAGCCTCAGTCCCTGGAAAAATCATGGAGGAGATCCTCAAGGAATCTATTTCTAAGCACTTAAAGAAGAAGGTGATTAGGAACAGTCAGCATGGATTCACCAGGGGCAAATCATGCCTGACCAACTGGACTGCCTTCTATGATGAAATGACTGGCTTTGTGGATGTGGGAAGACCAGTAGATGTGGTGTACCTTGATTTTAGCCAGGCTTTTGATATGGATTCCCACAATATTCTTGCAGGCAAGCTAAGGAAATATGGGCTGGATGAATCGACTGTAAGGTGGATAGAAAACTGGCTGGAGCATCAGGCTCAGAAAGTAGTAATCAATAGCCCAATGTCTAGCTGGTATCAAGTGAAGTGCCCCAGGGGTCCGTCCTAGGGCCAGTTTTGTTCAATGTCTTCAAAAACCTGGAAGATGGCATACAGTTCACTCTCACCAAGTTAGCATATGACACCCAGCTGTGGGGAGTACTAGATATTCTAGAGGGTAGGGCTAAGATTGAGATTAACCTAGACAAATTGGAGGATTGGGCCAAAAGGAATCTCATGAGATTCAAGAAGGACAAGGCCAAAATCCTGCACTTAGGATGGAACAATCCCATGCAGTGGTACAGGCTGGAGGCTGAGTGACTGGGCAGCAGCTCGGCAGAACAGGACCTGGGGGGTTACAGTGGACAAGAAGCAAAATGAGCCCTCACTGCCAAAAAGGCTAATGCCATACCGGGCTGCATTGGTAGGAGTGTTGCCCTTAAGTCCAGGGAAGTGATTATTCCCCTTTATTCAGCACTGGTGAGGCCACATCTGGAGTACAGTGTTCAATTTTGGGCCTCCCACTACACAAAGGATGTGGACTAATTGGAGAGTCCAGTGGAGGGCA
The DNA here is from genome assembly GCF_001723915.1 of Gavialis gangeticus. Classification (NCBI taxonomy): domain Eukaryota; kingdom Metazoa; phylum Chordata; order Crocodylia; family Gavialidae; genus Gavialis; species Gavialis gangeticus. The sequence goes on along the minus strand of NW_017729030.1, from coordinate 5,380,525 downwards.
ACAAAAATGGTGAGGGAACTGAGGGACATGACTTATGAGGACAGGCTGAGGGAACTGGGCTTATTTGGTCTTGAAAAGAAGAGACTGAGAGGAAACCTAATAGCAGTCTTCAGCTACCTGAAGGGAGGTTTGAAAGAGGATGGAGCTAGGCTATTTTCAGTGGTAGCAGATGACAGAACAAGGAGCAACGGTCTCAAGTTGCAGGAAGAGAAGTTTAAGTTAGTTATTAGGAAGAATTTTTTTCACTAGGAGGGTAGAAAAACACTGGAACAGGTGACCCAGAGAGGTGGTGGAAGTTCCATCCTTGGAGGTTTTTAAGAACTGGCTAGACAAAGCTTTGGCTGGGATGATCTAGTTGGGGATGGTCCTGCTTTGAGCAGCGAGTTGGATTAGATGACCTTCTGAGGTCCCTTCCAACCCTAACTTTCTGTGATTCTATTTGGATGAAAGAAGAAAGAGCTTGACACCTTAAAAAACACAACCTGGGCCCCTACTAAGCAATAAATGTTTAGATTTGTCGTTTAGTTCTGAATAGATCTGATGCTGTTCCACTCATTCTGGATGACTTCAGTCTGTCAGTTCCAATGTAGCTGTGAACCTCTAAGTACATTCTGATATACCTTACCCCCTGACTAGAAATCCATTCCTTATGTGGCAGACAACCTGTTCTGTAACAGCAGGCTGACATCCCCTAAAACAGTCAAAGCCTCAGCAATGAGTTTGCCTAGTAAGTACAACTTACTTACTAAAACTATAGCAGCACTAAAAGCTTCATGTCAATTGGCTTTAAAATTAAAATCAAATCCTATACATGCAAGGTATTCTAAAAGTGAAACTTGTATCACAAGTTAAATAGGACGAGGCTTGGCCAATACTTTGGTGGAAAACCTCCAAGGAAGATCTAAAGGTGCTGCAAAAAGCTGCTGTGGGGATTTGATTGCATTCTTTCTCCCTTTATCAGGTGTGAAACTTTGAGATATGCTGTATTGTTAAAAAGCATCATTTCACGATGATGCTATTGTCATTAAAGATCCTGTTGCATGTTTTGCAGCTATAGAGAAGTTACCTGGCTCAATTCCATTTAAGTAGCTATATTCTACCTATCAAAATTTACCTTACTATTTTAATTGGATTTAATATTCATCACTTTCATTCATTTAAATGCAAATTGTTTTCAGCACTAACACACATTATGGAGAAGAATTATTTGCTTAACAACAATTGTATTGTCACCAGCCTGGCTGCCATTGAAAATCTTTATGTGGCCTGGGCAAAAGAAAGGCCACTGTTTAAAAACTAAACAACCACGTTATCCTGACTTTCCTACTTCCTGCATCGCCTTAGATGTAGATCCAGAAATAGAAACCTTAGGTCTGATATTTAGCCAAAGCCAGCTGCTGACTATATAAAGAATATGAATATGAATTTCTCAAAAAGAAGTTGCATTATTTACCACCTTATTTGGTCAAAAATTAGATTCTTCTCACATGTTTATGGCATTCAGCAGTTGATAAGGGTACAAATAAGTATTTTGAACACTGTAAATGAATATTAGATAGAAAAATAAGAGACAAGACATAAACGTAAGGCTCCTGAAAATATGCATTGCAAGGTTATAGTTACTAGGAAGTGTGGCAGAATAATTGCTCTATCAAGCACCTTAATCGATTTAGTTGCAAGTCAAAAGCTGCTGATAGAGAAGCTTCTGATAGAGAAGCTTACTGAAAGTATTTAGGATGCTAGAGAAAACTAGCTTTGGAAGATCATGTTTTTAAGGAGCTAATATGCAGAGAGGAAGAAAGCCAGAGAAGAAAAAAAGTAAAATAACTTAGCTGGCTTTTGGATAATATTAAAATTTTACAATTATGTATGAAATAATTTTTTGTTGCTTGCCTACGTTGTGGTTTTTTCATCTGGAGTCTTACAGCCAAATAGATTTCATTTCTTATAAAATGGTTCATCAAATTTAAAATGAACTTCCTACTGAAGTTCTGAGATAATCAAAGCAGGTTAAGACAAATGAGAAATAATATGAGCTGGTTCACTACAGTAGTATTCAGTATTTTAGTGAATACTGGTTCACATGTACCTCAAGTTTGCTTGCAAGGAGCATGCATAAACTAATCAAGTACAGGATTAAGCCCTAAGTACTGTATCTGAAAATACATGGGTTTAAAAGAAATGCTAACAATTCTGCTGCCAATAAATGAAAAAAAAAACTGCTTAACAACAATGAAACATAAAATAAGGCCCTTAAATTGAAACTATAAAAACCTTAAAGTTATGTGTAAAAATACCATGTACCAACTGAACAGAATGTTACAGTTATTTTATACATGTATTTTTAATAGCAGGCGTTCAGCGATTATGCATTAAAGAATAACAAAGCTAAAGTCTCCCTTGGAGGTAATCATTTTCATTGTTGCCAGGTCAGTGATTCAGATTTCAGAAGGCAACCTCCAACTAAAGAACAGTGAGTCTTTATAGGTCATGCAGGCCTATATGGAGCTCCTCAGTAGCCAAACATAAAAGCCATGAAATAACAAGCAAACACACAGGTTTCTCTTAATTTGCCCTGCTGGATTCCTGTAATAAGTGCTTAACAACTCCATCCCCAGAGCAACTCTGCAGTCATCAGCAAGACCATTTACCACATGATTTAGCAAACAAATTTCCAAGATTTTCACTTACATACAGTACATGTAATAAAAATTAATGCAATGACACAGGGGTAAAATCTAGCTTGTGTCTTCAGTTATCCCAACAACAGATTCAGCGTGGTTCTACTGCATAAGGCAGTGGTGCTCAACCTTTTTCCCTGCTGGGCTGGATGGGCAGCATCCAGTCAGTCTGCAGCCTGGATCCAGCTGGTGGTCCCAATCCATTGACTGGGGTGGGCAATGTGGGGCCCCGTCTGGCTCTACAAAGAGGGCAGGCAACCCAGCTCCAGTACAGTTATGTGAGGAGAGGGGGTTTGGTCCAGCTCCACAGGGTTGGGGGAGCATGACCTGGCCTCAACCCACTGTGTGGGGAAAACAGGCATGGCCTGACCCCACAAAAGGAGGGGAGGGGGCATGACCCAACCACCTGGTGGTAAGGAGATGTGGCCTAGCCCTGCAGAGGAAGGGCCATGGCCTGGCCTCAACCAGACTGCATGGAGCAAAGAGGGCATGGCCCAGCCCCAATCTGGCTATGTTCAGGAAAGGGGTATAGCCTGGCTGCACCATAGAGCTTGCGGATTATTAACCACCATTGCTCCCCTGCTGCCAAATTTCCTGACCTGTTGGGATCCCCCGGATGCCATGGCTTCACAGGCCAGATGTGACCTGTGGGCCAGAGGATGAACACCACAGCATAAGCAAAGTAGAGAGGATTCTTGGGGAAATTCAGGAGTCATGGCTCCGTGAGGTCAGTCTTCCTATATACCAGTAAACAGGAGGCAGGTGGGGTGGAGGTAGCCCACATGAGAAAAAAAATGTAGAAAGATTTGCTGGGACATGGATGCTACTGTCTCCTCCTGAAGAAGTGCTGTGTTGGTTTAAAAGGAAAGAACAAACCAGAATGTACAGAGTTTCAAATAACGTAGTAGTTGTTGTAATAGTAGTTTATTATAGTGCTTTTAAATCCACAGACAGGTATGCTTATTTTATGTAGTCATATCTGATGAAATAGCTCGTATCAAATTCCTTTTATCCTGTTTAATTGTCTAACCAGAACCTACATTAAAAGTTTATGGTGAAACAGATAGAGTCAACTAGTTGCTAATTAGCATTCAACTAGTATCCTTAAAAATTGAGCACTCCCAATCAAATCCTATCAAGTGCAAGTATTTGATTAATTTGTATGTGCCGAAAGTGGAGTGCTAGCTGAGAGCTTTCACACAGATTCCCAGAAGATCAGAATGAGCTGCTGTTTTTCTTGTTCTATCCTTCCACCTCCTATCTGCCTGGCAGGCAAAAATAATTCTTCTTTTCCATGTAACTCTTGCCAGAAAAAGTTATTAATTTTTTTTCTCATTATTATTAGGCCTAAACTGAAACTAGTATCTCTGTGTTGAAGACCTGCAGCCAATGGACAAGACAGGGTGCAGACAGACATAATATTTAAACCATTCCAAGAATGTCACTGATTGGGAACCAGTTCATAATTGTTCCAAGTCATAGGAGTTCACACATCCGCTGATAAGGGCTCTAAGTAGAATGGTCAGACATCTCAAGGCTATGTAACAGCCACAAAGAAGTGGAAGTGAGTACCCAGTCAAACACCAATTTTTTGTTCCCCCTTCTCACTAACACTGAGTTCTATAAAGATCCATTCATACACTTTACACAATCTGTGTGACTGGACCGTGCTCGGGAGTGCCTAGGTGTGTATGTATACGAAAGGATGCGGGGCTGGGAGTGCTCTCTGGACTCTTTGTTTTGCGATCCAGGGGGCTGGATGCTCTGGAGCTGCCAGAGCTTTTGTGTGTTTTCAAGAGCACTTTCAAGCCACTCATCAATTTTTTTCAGTTCCTGGAAACTGATCAAGGTCCAGTGTATCCCAGGCTGATTTGGGGGTGGAGAAGTGCCTAGGAAGGTCGGGGAGGTGCTGCCTGGACCTTCTGTGTGCCTAGGAGCTAGACGCTCAGGGGACAGCTCAGCTGCTTTGAAAGAACTGGGAAATTCCTTCCACTGGTGGCAGTGAAGTCATTGGGCATGTCCTCAGAGTCCCCATGGATACAGAAGCATGGATCCTGGAAGCAGCCCTCTCTAAATGGCCACCTCCTACCCCAAACAAACCTGGGGTGCATGAAACCCTGGTCAGTTGCCACTAACAGAAGGAAATGACGAACTCTTTAAAAGTGGTGGAGAGGCCTCCAGAGCCCCCTGCCAGGGACATAGTCAAGTGCATACAACAGAGGTTGGGGCAGCAGAATTCTGGCTGCATGCCAGAGCAGCCACGGGTAGGGGTGTGAGAGCAAGGAAAAGGTAACAGGCAAAAGTGCTAAGTAACTTCTTGCCATAGAGTTCTAGGGCAAAGACCAATTGCCACTCCCAAACGCATACAGAAGGGGCCACTAGTGGAATGATCATCCAAGCTATCATCTGATTGTAGTAGGAAAAACAAGGACACAATAGTGCAGACATCTGAGGCAAATGGCCCATCAGCCAGAGGAATGCCAGATTTCATAAGAAGATAAATTTTCCGGGGGATTCTAAGATTCCTGAGGAATTGGGACAATGCTAATGCAGGGCTTGCAGGTATTTTAGGGGTTATCTGTGAAGTAGCCAGGGTCTTTGTATTAAGCTGAAAATATACTCTGTATTCTTTTTTAATTATTCCAGCAAGAAACCAAGTCGCCAGCAGCCGGGGACGGCAGGATAAGCAGGAAGGTGATCTCTGAAAATATTGGCAGTCTCTTTGAAGGACTGGGTGTTAGTCAGATGAGAGGCTAAGTACCTTAACTAGTTTTTTTGTTCCATCTTCAAACTTGGGGTCAGTTTTTCATGTACAATTCCTTTCTCCTAGACAATAATTTTTTGTTGTTGTTCTGTCTCCTTACTGATTGCCAGAGCTAAAGAGTGATCTCTGGGCAAGTGATATTCCAGGCTAAGCCGCCCAACAGAAATGCTGACCTATAAATTTCTTTCACAATGCAGGCGAAAGTCACTTGGAGATGGCAGAGCATCCCCTGCTGCACCTGTGAAGTCCAGTGTAAGGCAGTGAACCTTGCAGGGATGAGGATTTACCCTAGGGCAAACCTTTGTCTGTTCCTTGGGACAAGCAGCAAGACAGTGGGCATAGACCTTGGGCTCCAGAGGTGCCCCATAGATAGGTTTGTGAAAGCACCCACAAACAAACAGGGAAGTAGTAGTATCCAGATTTTTCCTAGCTGGGTGGTTTGCAACCCATTTAATTTGCAGTGGGTAGTCATTCAAATGATTATTAAAGCTGGAGCTCATCAGCAGTCCTATGAAGCTGACTGGAGGAGCAGTAGCCTTTGAAATAAAAGCTGCAGATGGGCAAGTACTGCACTGGGTGGGTTACAGGATTCACCCAAGTATGGAGATGACAGAGCTGGTAATTAAACCCCTGAATATTAGTCCCTAATTTATACCAATTTGAACTCTATTGTATTAAGAATAGATATGAATTCAACAAAACACATATTTTAGTGACTCTCTCTCTCTCTCCTCAAGTCCAAGCAGAACTCAAGAGAATTTAGCAGCCGTGACATGGTCTCACAGATCAGTGCAGTACGCATTTTGAAGAGCTTCCTGTTAAGGCTGCGGACAATTCTTTTTTCAGCTTTACTACATCTGTTTGTTTAGGTCACCTCATGTAATGTGGTGTGCTAAAAGACTCAGAATTTCTTGTTTGCTGGTTACACACACACAAAGCACCAACACTGAAATACAGTGCCGTCTGAGAAAGGTACAACAGAAATTTCATCAGAGAGTAGAAATAAACCTTGCTCCACTTCTGATTTTTGGTTCTCAGACCTCACATCTGTGTTTGTTTTTTCCCTTTGATGTGTCTACACCTGCACTGGAATTATAGAAAGAGAGCATCTGCTAGTTCAGAAATGTCCCTGAAAATTTTAATAAAAATGCATCAAAATTTGCATGTTAATTTTTTCATGTTTTCAAGCAATTAACACCTAGCTAAATACCTATTAGTTGCATATAGTGCCTAAATGGGTCTAAAGCTACTTAAATGTCAACTACCTCTTAATTTAGATTACAGACGGACCTCCAGGTTCATCATGGAGTCCAAAGTATCAACTCTCCTTCTGCTCATTTAGTGTAAATCTTTGGCCAAATATGCACTACACACCATCCTTGCAAAGTTGTCATTAAAATTTACTCAAGGGCATAACATCTACTCATATATCCTTTGCCATAATGATTGATAATAAAAACGAATAATATTTTATACACCCATCAAAAAAAACCTGCCCCTAGGCAATTGCCTTGATAGACATCTGCATGGCTGTTGTGCAGTATAATTCCCTCACTGTAATCTGAAAGGCACAGGCATGTTTGTTCAAACAGAAGGCACACTGTGAAATAATAAGGCCAGTGATTCTCAAGGGGTGCCTTGAGATCCTTTGAAGGGTGCCACAGGGTGCCATGTGATCTTAGCATGGTTTGGTGTGCAAACATGATTCACAAGATAACCCAGAGATTTCAAATAGGAATCCAAAGTGTTAAAAAGATTCTGATGTGGTGTGATCTTTCTGAGTCCTTTGCAACAGAAGCATTGCTCTAGTACTTCTTCGGTGAAAAATTAATTAAGTGAAACTAAGAGCTGGCATTTTTGAGTAGTGCTTTGAGTCTAAAAAGGTTGAGAACTATTACATTAAGGTATACAGTTCCAGTAGTAATGCAAATACCACCATATTTATAGGTTTCAGCCTACAGAAAGCTCTCTACCACAGAGAGTGCCCATTCAGAGTCTCCTGTTTTCTGGATGCCATGGGCAATCAGAAGACAACAGAAGAAATCAGGAAATACAGATTAAAAAAAAACCCAAAAAGTAAAATAAAAATTCCTACCCAGTGCCACAGAAATTTTTCCTACCCCATCACAAATTAATCAGCAATCACATAACAACCTATATGCTCTTACACTTACCTCTCTCTGCGGAAACGTTCACCTGGGTGAGAACATTATTAAGGCTGTATCAAAACACAAGCCATCAGTAATAGATATTATTCAATTCTACCATAAATGTACTTGAAATGTGACTTAACTAGCCATTCCTCCCTCGTCCAAAGAAAACATAAGATACCTACTGAACCAATCTGGACCTGGCTTTAGGCAACAGTCCTCTTACGAAAATGAATTAACATTGGTCTTGAGGCAGCTCACCTCAGGGAAACATCAGAAATTCTTTTCTAGCCAAACTTAATTTTCAGAACGGAGTGTAAAATACTGGATAATAACTAGATCCGAAGGTAAAAATGAGATTCATAACTATGGTGTGGTCTCTTTTAAATGGGGTCAACAACAGATAGATACCCTTGAAACTACACTTCTGCTTGAGCTTCCAGAAACAACCCCTGCCACAACCGTGTGGGGGGGGGAGGGGAGGGAAGAGGGCAGAGGAAACACACATGCAACACCAGCATTGAAACAGCCCATCTCTGCCTAGTAAACCATCAATTATACTTTCCTACTGAAAACTAGCGTGACTTGCTCCAAAAGGTTCAGGAAGTGTTATATACAGGAAAGTTCCAACATCAGGTCTTTTTCAAAGACTCCTATTCCAGCCACCCTCTTCCTTTTAAGCCAAAGGGAGTCCAGTTGGAATGCTTCTACTGATGTGATTTCAAATATGCTGACATGTTTACTGTAACACTCAAATCTGATATGTGCTTAAAATTCCATCTCCCATTACAAAGCGCTTGTTGCATTCTTTTTAGTCTGTAATAAGGAGCACATGCTGTGAGGCAACTCGTACACACAATAACAGAGTTGAGTAGAAGAGCTTATGAAATATATCAAGTGTCTATAATTGCAAAGTACCCACGAACACGATTAATTATCCCACTATTTTTACTTATCTCACCTTTTAACCAGGAACTAAACAACACATTGCCAAACTTTAGGTTCCAAGAATGTGACAAGAATCCATTACTGCCTCAGGAGTACTTCTGAAGACATATCAGCCTCAGACAGTATTAATACAGAATAGCCAGCTTCACACCTATGACACCATTCTGTCTCTATTGGGTAATTAAGGATAAATAAATACCTTGGCTGCCTAGAGATGGGACACAGGGAAAAATGGGGGTCATTTAATGTTCTCTTTACTTCAGTCCTACAACTTTTCTAGATTGTGAGGAAAAGGAGAAAAAGTTCTAAATTATTATGGTAAGATAAGAGTGCCTTTCTGATTAAGGTTGCAGACAGCTTCTACTATGAATATTTGTATTTGTTATTCTAAAATTTGGGCCTGGAAATCTAGATTTGACTTTTTATATTAGTAGATTAAAATGGAAAGAAACAGAAGGGCATAGTTTAGCATCTGCAGAAATGTTTTAATTTTTTGAACACAGGTTATACTGAACAGATTATAACAAAAGCAGTTATTAATACTTTTTGATAGCTCTGCAACCAAGAATGCTCCTGGGTCTTCAAATCAACATTGCATTCACTGATGGAAAACAGGTCCTTTTGTTTTGGGTTTTTTTCCCCCAGCAACTTCAGTGGCAGCAAATTCAGGTACCGTCTGCATGTGTGAATATATTGCTCTCTACTACAGTTTATAAAGATCATCATTAGGATCCTTCTGCAGTCAGTATAAGACAGAGTTCTGTCTTCAGCTTAAGCACCAGAAGTTTGTGTTTGGAGCTATAGGACCATTGCTCTAGTTTCAATGCTGCACTTGAAAGAATATTCTGATGCTTTTATTTTTTTAGTTTAAATTTAAAGTTTAAATCTAATTTGGCAATTCTAGACAATCTTAAAACTTTCAAAACAATTAACTGACTTGAAATTTTTGTAAACGTTTAGCATTTTGTGCATCTTTGTACAAAGAAAAAATGTTTAAGAAGGTACTATTTGAAAACTAGACATGATTCCCCAAGGTGACATTGAAGAAAAAAGCCAGTAGAGAATCTGTTCTGTTCTATCATAGTCCGTGCTGTCAGCAAATTCTTTCTATGACCAACCAAAGATGCAAAGGTGATATATTATTGTAAATGGATAGCTCTAGCTGACAAATACTTTCCAAGTCCCTTAAAGAAGGAGGTCCCAATCCTTCAAGTTGATGTATGGATGCCAATGGAGATCCAGGTGGATAAAGGGATCTAACTGCATGAAACAATTCAGAGGAATGGGGCTGCACTGAGGTGATGTATTGCTTATAAACAGTGCATTTTCACTGACATTCTTCTCATAACAATTTCAGAACTTCTAATTTAGTAAAGATGTTGAGTTCCAAACAGTTCTGTTTTCCTCATTCATTTAATAATGAAGTATATCCCCATTACATTTATTTTGTTTAAAGTGTGCTGATTTAGAAAGTGGTATTGTATTTATAATTCACAATAGAAAGACAAAGATGAAAAGGAGCTAAAAAACTGGGAGGGGAAGATTGTTGAAAAAAAATGAATTCTATCATTAAAATAGCCATTTCAAATGTAGTAGGGTTGGCAGGATGTTATACTTGTGATGGTCCAGGAGATATGGAGTAGATTAGGGTTTTTCAGTAATAAGTTTTATAGGACCAGCTGTATAGTTGGAAGAGATGTTAGGTGAGCATTTAGACACAAAATGTCCTCCCTCAGGTCTGGGAAAGAAGCATAGTCTCCCCCTGCTACTTTCCCAGTCCTACAGAAGGGCAATTTGAACCCAAAAGCTTGTCTAGCATCTCTTATAACTGTTTAAAAAGCTGTTAAAGTTGTTAAGTGACAGAGTACTTGTTTATCAACGTCAGTTACAAAACTGAAATTAAGTGAAGTGATTTTATGTGGTCTGCATTATTGGAAGTGCTGATGATAATCCCGATATTTAGGTTGTCTAACACTTCCCATTACAAAACAGTACAGCTCAAAAGAGGGTCACAGTAATAACACTTCCATTGTTTGTTGCAGGGCTTTATAGTTCAATAGGGAGGGCCCTGGGGCCAGAGTTGTAACTTTTCTTTCTCCCATGAAATTCTCTTCAGGTTTTGCTAAACCATAAATTTTTCAAAACCTCCAATTTCCCTTACTGTCATCTGTACTGTCAGCAAATTCTTGTCAGCGTGTAAAAATAATAACTGAACATGATCTTTCTAGCAGAAGGCTGGCCCTACACTGCCCTCCAAGCAACAGCAACAGTGCCAGTACACTAAAAACTCTGGGAGCAAACAACCTCTCAAACAGGAGGAATTGGATGTAAGTGGGATAAACTGGACTCCCGTCCATCCAGGACAGCCTCTTCCATACACAGCATGGCCTTAATGACCTGTATCTGTTTCTGGAAGCACCGTGGGAAGAAACAGAGACAGGTAGGGGGTGAGAGAAAGAGAGAGCTGAGTCAGGCTCTCTCTGACAGCCTGCCCCCTGAGACCCAAAACACTGTCCTAACAGCCTATTCCTCATTCAGGAATAATAGCCTTCTTCTATTGTCAGCTAGTGAATTTAGGCCTATAGCTGACTTGTGTTGAAGGTTCAGGTTTAAACCTTACAAAATGATACATGATGTCATTCTTAGAGTAACACATAATACTTCATTTTTATTTTTTATTTCTATTGGAAAAATAACTAGGAAAGACACTGTCAACCAAAGAAGCTATCCTAAACTTAGGAACTGCCAAAAATGCCTAAGCAACTTTTATTCAGCCTCCTTGTACAAATCAAATCATGAAAATCTAACTACACAATCATATGCTATTATGATATAAGATTTTCTGGTCATCTCTGTCCCCATATCCTCTCCTCTGCCCACCCATAAAATTAGGATTGACTTTCTATGTTGTGCCGCCTCTTGCAGCCCACAGAAAACCAAGGGAGTAGTATGATTTTATATTGTTTTCTGTCTTGTAATCACAGATTGCTCTGAAGGCCACCAGGGAATCCTATCACTTCTCCGAACCCCTGGTGTTGTATGCTGTAGCCCTGTCCTGCCACTTCCATAATCCTGCTGACCAAGAACAGATTTTGGAAAGACGTACTTAGAGGCTATCTTACTCAGATAATCTGTTGATGATAAATTTTGGCTTTATGGACCCTTTACCCTTCCCCAGTCCAATAAACAGCATGAAAGAGCTAAAATCAGGGAGATGATCTCACTGTAGGTCTCCCTCTGGCTCTCTCTACCATACCCAAACAGGATGTTGGTGACCATGGCCTTCTACCTTCTTAGGTACCTAAAAACCAGTGGGTTTCTTCTATTTAAAAGGTAAAAATATTGAAAAGAAAGAATTAACAAATTTGTGCCACTGCAAGCACACATCTCTGCACATCTGGACTCTGCCACTGAAACAATTCTCTAGATTTGAACTATACGCTTTAGAATGCACAAATAAAAAACATCTTATTTTTCTTTTATTCTTAGTTTTTGGACTTCCCGGAAGTATTAAGTAAATTGCCTAGGCATTACTGAGGCACTCAAGAACTCAAATAAGAATATGGAGGCAAAATCTTCATAAAGTGTATTTATAACCTCCAGAGCTCTCTTGAACCCATTATTATAAACTTGGAAGCCACTGGCATGGTTGTACAAACAACAGTAGACAAGCAGAACAAGAACAGAAGAATAGTCTGTTAAACGCCAAAATAATGTTTTATAACTTTTTAGCCGTACTTTCATCACATTATATCTTAATTTCATTTTGCCAATTACAGTAGGACCTGGGGGGTATTTAATTTGGCTAGCCAACATCCTGACTGAATTTTTGTGGGTTAAGTCAGGTTGAATATTCTGTCTCTTGCATTCTTTCATATACACTCAATGCACTTCCTTTTAACAATGTTTTATTCAATTTAAAAGAACATTTATTTATTAAAAAACCTCTCATCCTTAGATTTTAAAACAGGTCAAGACTTTTTCATTATATATTTGTATCTATGTTATAAATTAGGAAAATTATTTATTTAATTTTCTGTGCATCTGAATGAATACTGCATTTTAGTCCATTTATATTAATTCAAACATTTTTTGCTTCATTCAGCTTGGTTACCAATCAGAAGGATCACTTAAAAATTCTGCTCAGAAACAACAAGGACAAAAGGCAACTAGGATCAAGGATACTGTTTGATTCGTCTACACTAATAAGTACCATAAATTATTTACTGAACTTCAAAGCTTTGAAACCGGTGAAGAACACCGAGGCAAAAGTAGGATTTGTTTGTTTATTATCAATTATGTATATGGTATGTTTTACAGTGTAAGATATGCAGAAAGGCATAATCCTGAAGAACAGTGTTTAATAAAAATGTTATATTATGTTAATAGTAGTAAAACCTTCAGTATTGCTATATCAGCCCAAATTACAAATGGAATGTTGGATATTTTTTTAATAGGAAATGCAAAAAACATTTTATGAAAAAATATGCATGTCTTTGGATTACATGAACACCCTGTGTGTAAAATATTTACATTTAAATATGCAAAACAGTATTTCAAAGACATGGAAAAAGTAAGCTTTGAATCAAAGGAAACTGCAGTGTGGAAGCCAGCTCAACTAATAAAACATTTAGAGCCTAGGGTAACAAATGATAGTTGAATTAAGTTCACATCAGAAATGGATTTTTTTCCTGAGGATTACAGGTCAGACCAAAAAATTAACATGTCAGTCTTTCTAATAAAGCACACACTTCAAACACTAGTTTAGCAATTATAACACAAACCTCTGCTCCTATTAAAAATAACAACAACCCTGGGATACATGGAATGTATGTCAGGAAGCTATTGTTTTTAATGTGCCTTAGGTCAAAAGTAGTAAACTTCACACTTTTAACTGGCGCTGTTTGTAATAGATTGGATGAAACAGGTCTACAAAAGAATCAATAAATGTAAAGACTGGAAAGAATTAGAGAGGCCTGCAGACTTGTACCTATTGTCTGGGGGAATTAGACATCAGTTTGACTATTATAACTCTGACAAAGGTTTCCTAGCTTTAATTTACTAGAACACATAATGGGTGATGTTGAAGCTGGGAAACACTAGTCGGTCTGAATACATTATTTAACAAACAGTTTAATGAATGTTACACACAGACACATTACTATAGTCCTGACATACTCTATGTCTGTCCATTCATTTCAACTTCGCAATCTCGTTTATGAATGAAGCACAGTTCTTTGCAGGTCTACCCTATTTATACATCTTATTTTAGAAGCAAGAAACTGCATTGGACTCTCTGGATATAAATAGCCTATAATAATAAATAGAACTTCCAAAAACTAAGTAAGCAAGTACTGATTCCATGTATTAGAATAACCAAAGCTTGACTTGCATTCGTGTCTGCACAATTTATGTTCGTTTACTAGATACAATTTAGATATACTGGGTCCTACATATTTATCTGAGCCAAAGAGTAAATCAAAGGGGACTATATATACACTAGTGAATAAATGTGGGCCACAGTGAGAAGTAAGAATTACCATGTTCTTTAGAACATAAAGGACTGACCAAAGTCGGAGAATAATGGTTAAGTCAAGTTGAGGCCCAGCCATTAAAAGGACCGGATTACAATTATTTTTTTTCCTGGTTTTATTTAATACAGCAAATATTTTTATGTGAAAGGGAGCTTCTGTACCCCTCAGGATTAAGAGCCTCACAGATTTTCATATTTAGTAATCTGACTTTAATTCAACTACAAAAGATGCACCACTGAAATCAATAAACCACAACATTCTATTTCTAACAAAAACCACAGTAGGTGTAGTCTCACACCAACTCAATTTAACAAGGTGCACTTAAAATGGATCAGAAAATATTTTTTCAGGCATTCTGAAGTACAAAATATGAAATGAAAATACTGATCTGTATATACCATATATTGTACCTGCTTTTGCAGATAAACCTTGAACATATGGTCCTAAGTTTCAAGAGACAAAATGAAATTCTTAACACACAATAGGGTTGTTTAATGCAATATTCCGCTGGGTAATATTGGATACAGGAGGTTGGATGCCTCAATCCCAGGTTCCCCCTTCAAACCACAAACTGTTCATGTGCAGCTGATAAGTACAGTATCTCTGAAACTCCCTTTATAACCCAGTGCATACATTGAAACAAGCACTGAAGTGTATTTTTTCCTTGTGAAATGAGCAAGGAACCCCATTTGTTAAGACAGAAATGTACTCTATCACAGGGTCTGAATAAAAAGACATTGAGTTCTTGTACTATTGTATTGGAAAAGTCTCACTTGGGATTCAGTGGCTTATATGACAAGATGTTACTACAGCCATAAAGGTAAAGTTATACATAGATATGGATCATAAGACTTTTCTCATTGTTGTAGAGGGGAGCTTTGTGCATGTTGTTATTCTCCTACAAATGTAAATATGACTTACGCTATTTTTTATTCATTTACTATTTGTTCAGTTACCAAATTATTCTATTTTACACCTGCTATTATTGTTTGCCTGATACTAGTTTGATTTTGAGTCAGTATTGGCCTTTGTGCTTAATATACTCAAATATGCATTTCGTAATAATATATTAAATACAGCCAATGAGCATATTGCACTTGTGAAAACAAACATACATCTTTGATACAGTATTTGCTTTCTTTTCTTTATGTGTACTTTAACAACTAGAGAGCTTGTCCATCAGGACATTCAAGGTCATGGCTTTTCAAGAAAGTTCATCACAATCAACTCCCAGAAGGCTGAGCCTCTCTTGGTCTGGTGACATCAAAAGAAATTAAAAAGCTTAATCCCTACTTAAAGAAGCAAAAACAGCAATAGGAAGTGCTTTTTCCAACAGAAACTGCAGTTTCTGCTGCTTTTAGGATTCTCATTTGAAAATACAGTAGATGCTGCAAATTTGGATCAAATGCCTAGAAATAACCAGTCCTAGAAATAGCTGTCTCTTGGACAAAAAGATATTCAAAGAACTGCTTTGTAGATTATAAGACAATTCTATACTAATATTCTATATTGTGGTGATATATTAAAGACACACTAACTTTAATGTAAAAAAAATATTCTTCATACGGCCACTACCCTAATACATTTCAATGTACATCTTTATATTCTGGATTATTACACCTGGAGTACATTACATATTAAATTAATGGTTCAGGCTATTATTCATTCATTTGTTCATTCATTGCAAATAAACAGAAATTTTTTAGTCCTTAGAGACCTGACTAGTTTCTAGATAGGCAATAGCTGGTATCAGGTTGCAGGCATTTTTAAAGGGAGGTACGGTAACAATTCATGTGGTCAATAAGGATTTCTGGTATCAATAAAGTACAAGAGCTTCATTAGAAAATGTGCTGGTTGATCTCAAGCTCCCCAGAAAACCCATCCTTTCTGATGCCTAGAACAACAAACTGAACTATTAAACTGGACTCCACGTGAAGGTTAGAAAGAGAGAAAGAATGTATAAGACAATCTCTTAAACATTTGGTAAACAGAAGGTGAAATTTGTAATTTTTTGTTTTGGCAGGTATTCCGCTGTTGTAGGGGCAGGGAAGGTTAATGGAGGCCACTGGATAGTTAACGGAGGACATTTTGTCTATAGGCTATGGGCATTTGGGGAGGAGGGCACAACATTCAACATGTGTCATAATTTCTACCCCTATTAACCTCTGTCACTTCTCCCATACACTCTGTTTAATTTGGTCCCATTGCAGAAAAGAGTCTTGAGCACAATATGCAGGAGAATAAAGAGCAGGAGATAGCTGAAGAAAAGGCTGCCTAGCTGGTGGTACCAAGACCAAGTACAAAGCAGATTGCTTGGCCTGTCTTGAGCCTTGGGGAGAAGATAGAGAAAAATGGGGACAAGAACAAGGGAAACCAGAGTTCCTCAGTGACAGTACTATGAACTCTAATAAACCCTGTTGCATAGTATAGTCAACTCAGAAGTCAGCAAGAGAAGGAGGGGAGGGAAGAGGGGAAAAATAGATGATTTCCCACTTGCACACTTTCAAGAAATGGGGCAAAGCAAGAAAAAAATCTTTAGATGAGTCTGTCATTGTGGACAGTTCTTGGAAACTAGCCAGGAGAAGGAAAGGACCCCTCTTCCCAATCTACCAAGGACCAAGGCAAAGTAGTTTGCTAAACTGAAGCTGAGGAAGCAGACTGGATAGAACAAGATATGTGAAATTACAAGAGCTGAGTAGGCAGAGTCCTCAGAAAACAGACTTGGGGATTTTGATGCAATTAAATGAGACTTGTTACGGATATTCTCTCCAGCCGGTGTCAGAATGAGTTGAGATGACTGTATATACTCACTGGGAACACAAATAAGTGTTAAAACCTAGATAGCCTATGTCCCTGCATTTCACCTTAAAAAGAAAATTCCAATGCAGTAATAACAAAATTCTAAATTATAAATGCAAGTATATCATTATACAAGCTTTCATCTGTCCTAATTATGGGATACTTCAAAGAATATTTCAAACTGCAAACCCTTGCATTTAAGACTCAATCTCTCTTTTTTAATCCATGTTCAACACTTCTTTTCGAATTATGATCCTGTCCATCCCCTAAAACTGAGAAGGCTCTCTGCAAAAGCCCTCTGTTGATGTGGGCAGTAAAGGCAGAGCAAAAGGGTTCCTTCTACAGCTCTGAATAAGTAAATAGTTCAAACACTGACCTGTCAAACATTTCTTTTTCCCCATTCCACATCAACTTCATGGATTAAAAAGCAGCTCACTGTTTCAGTAAATTCTGCTTTCCTTATCACAAGAGCACTTTCCCCAAACTTAGTTCCAGTACACTAACTCATTAATGTTTCTTGGTTAGCGAACACCTCCATAAGTAGGACATTCTCCTCCCCTGTATTGATTCATACTTGTTCACCTAATAAGCATTCTTTCAAATATGCACTATTTCTGTAGAAACAACAAGAGGTTTGGATGAAATTATTACCAATTTATATTAAAATATGATCAATGCTTGTCTTAACAGAGCCTTAGAATGGATGTTTCTTTGAGCAAACACCCGTTTGGAATATTTCAACTAATTCTATAGAGCCATACATGCCCATATTGCTATTAAGATATTAATATTGCTTGGCCTAGCTGTTAAATGTAAATTGGTCTATTAGAGATCTGTTTGAAAGCCAGTTACCCAAGATAATCATTATGCCGTATTATCTGAAACGGAAATCAATAGTATATACAATTTACCAATACATAAGTGAAACTGAAGCTCATGGAGACAGAAATGTTGCTTTCTTCATTAGTAGATGTGGAGATGTCTATTACCAATGATACATCTTAAACATAGCTACTGTATTAAAAAACACTATATATGAAACGGATTCATGTAATGCTCAACTGAATACTGATGGTTGGATTCCAATTAATAATTGCAACAGCTTTCATTAATTTATATTTAACATTTTAGTGAGTTTTCTTGACTGAAATGGCATACTTAAAATTCATTAAAAGGTAAAAATTATTAGGAAGTGAGGAAAAAATATCTGGCTAAGTATTAGACCGCAAATCTACTTGCCTCCTCTTGGAAATGTCTCAATGTCTGTTGATCATGTGTCACATATTGTAGACATTTAAAACTACTGTTTCATTTTCTTGAATTCATTTTCTTTTATGGGTGTAAAATAGCCATCAGACAATAATAGCAGTTTCCATAAGGAATTAATTTTAACTGCTTGACAAAAACATTGCAATACTAGAAGAGGGAAATATAAAATGCCTTTTTTATGTTTGTTATATTAACAAATGTGTCAGTGCATTCCCATTTTGCAGCTTTTGAAGTATTTTTAAGCAACTTATAGTTTTCTTTCCTTCAGTTTTTACCCCAAAATTAATGCCTAATCAATCAAAGAATTTTCTTCCATTGTAATGATTTCTAGAATTTTCTCAATAGATACAAACTGCACTAAAAAGTACTCCATCTTTGAGAGCCAGATATACAGTGAAAAGATTTCTAACGATTTTTTTCTTCCCTATTTGTACTTCATCACTGTTGAAGTTTCTGCCCTCGACAAGCACAGGAAACCAGCAAGGGCCCAATCCTGAGGTCTTATTAATGAATACCACTGACATCGACAGCACTATTTATAAAAGACTGAAAGATTAAAACGCACCACTGAATACATCATCAATATAAATCCTTTAACTGGCCAGCAGCAAATGGGTCTTTAACTGCTTGTAACCCTCTCCTGTTAAGAGGATCACCAATTACAGGGCTAGTATCCATGAGTCCATTACCAAACTTGGACATGAGCAAGCTGAACTTTATCCTGTGCAGCTCAGCAAAAATCAGCATAAATCTGATCCAGGTATTTCTATACTTCATAGAATTTTTCAGGTTTTTTTTAAATCATTCCATTACGCTACAAATAATCTTATTTAAATCTGTTTTTGCTATTTCTTTCCTGTATGAAAATAGTCTTTCTACTTTAATTTATTTTAATTTTCCTGTTCATATTTGGAGAACCCAACGTCAATAGGATTTTCACACTTTCTTTTGAGTTTCTTATGAGGCCACAGAGCCTGCAGACCTTTACCTCTCATCTTCCTTCATGAACACTTATCTTTCATTTGGCTTTTAGGCATGACTGTGAACAGTTTCCCAACCAGCCCCCTCAATGGATAAAAGGAGGGATAAAAAACCCTCCAAGCAGTATATCTAACAATTTCAACTTAAAAGTTGTTTTAAGCATAATATAGTATTTAAGCAGGCTAACAGAGCTTAGAATTAAATCACAAAGTCATACAATAGCGATCCATTTTTTACTGTAAGGGAAAGACTACCTAGAAAAAATATTCACAACCCACTAATAAAAAGCAACTCAAAACAAATAAGTTACTAAACATAAAAATAAAACATAATTATATGTTACATCTTTTACATGACTGGGTTAACTATAACATCTATGCAACCATGCCCAGGACTTTTTAACTATAAGGCTGAGTCAAAAAGCACGAGGCTGAATCAATTCAATCTTCACAGGTTAGTCTAAGCTGTGTAGATTGAACTGATAAACAAGTGAACAAACATTTACATCTGATTCTGGAATACAGCCACATGCCTGCAGTGACCCAGACCAGAAGGTGGGGGCACTGAAGTATGCCTCCCTGCTCGGCTGGAGCAGATAGCCCATGCCTAGCCCACACATACCCTGTGAGGTTGGACTGCAGGGGAGGTGCAAAGTATCTCAGGATGCTGGGGAACTGTGAGTTAACTTGAATCTGGAGGGGATCTGAGACTAAACCAGTTAAATCTGTTACTAAATCCATTCAGGTTTCTCTTAAACCAGCTTTGGCTATTTTGAGAGCAGTTTATATGCACTGAATTTCTGTTGCGTTACAGATACGAACTGGTTTCTGATTACTTAAACCAGTTTGTGTGTAACTTCTGCCCATAGCCTAACAGAGCAGCATTCCATTGATCAGACATTATATTAAGGCATGCAAGATCTACATTTTTCAGGCGTCCTGACCCTAAACTTTTATACAAAGAAATAAAGAAAATAAACATGACCAAAATGAAAAACATTGTGCATGGTAAATAGTAAAATCCTTAACCAAGTCACACTACAATATCAATAATAGTATTTATTATATGACGAGATTTATATCTATTAGATTTATATATTAGCTGTAAATGTCAAAGCACTTAAAAGTAAAATGTCCTCCATTTTATACATCAGAAAAATAGGGTATGAAAGTACTAACTTGACTGTCACGGGGGCACTCGGGTGCCCCGTTCCTAAGTAGGAATTAGGGTATCTGCTAATTGCCAGGGCAGCTCAGGTCCTGGTTGCCGGGGCAACTGGAGCAGGTCACATGGCCAGAAAGGGGCAGGGCCTGGCCTTTATAAACAGCCCAGGGCGGAGCCTAGCTAGTAGTTACCTTCTGGCCACTGGAGGACCGGGTGAGGCTGTAGGGGTGTGAGGAGGCCTCACAAGAGCTCCCCAGTAGATTGGGGGTTCCTGGTGCCCCGTGTGGGCACACGTGGGTGGTGCCTGGAAAGGCATGGCTGTTCGGCGCCGAGGTGGCGCAGCGGGTAGCCCAGCATGGGCGGTAGTTGAGAGGCCCAAGCAGGGCAGAGGATCCTGACAAAGGGTCAGGGGGCCAGGTACAGCTTCGGCCACCGGAGACCCACTTACGGCGCACCAGTGCGAAGCCTGTGGGGGGCTCGTGTTCGGCCCTGAGTGGGGGGGGCCACACGAGTCGAAGCCCAGGGTGGGTGCTATTAGGGAAATGAGCCCAGTGAGGGCGATTCCATTAGTAAAGAGAGCCCGGAGAAGGCGGAGTGAAGCCGCAGGAACGGGCGTGTGCTAGGGATAAGCCCAGGAGAGGGCACGTACAGAAAAGGCCCCAGGAGGGGGCACGTATTCATGACAGTCACCCCAAGAGGGGTGCAGACGGGAAAGAGTCCTGGAGGGGGCTCCACTGTAGGGGGAACCCCAAGGGGCCAAAGGGGCCAGGTAAGGCTTAGGCCGCCTGAGCCCAACTGGATACCTATTACTGACAGGGACCCTGAGGGGCCAGAGGGGCCAGGTAAGGCTTAGGCCACCTGAGCCTGGTTGGACACTTATTACTGACAAGAACCCAGAGGGGCCAGGTAAGGCTTAGGCTGCCGAGCCCGGTGGGGAAGAACACCATTAGTAAGCCCAAGAGGGCTATAAAATAGAGGGGCGCCGGTTGCGTGACAAGCCCAGGGGCGCCAGAGGAGGGGCGCCGGTTGCGTGACAAGCCCAGGGGTGCCAGAAAAGGGGCGCCGGTTGCATGACAAGCCCAGGAGCGCCGAGAAGGGGCGCCGGTTGCATGACAAGCCCAGGGGTGCCAGGCAAGGCGCTGAAAGAGAGAGAGTGACCCGACATCGTCCGGGACAGCTGCAAGGCTTGGGGCGTGCTAAAGGGGAGGTAGGAGGCACGCATAGCCAATAAGGCTGGGGGTGTACCAGGTCATCCTGTCCAGAGTAGAAGCCCAAACAGTCATAGCACCGTGTCCAAGAGGACAGAAGGCAGCCTCCATTACTGAACTTCATAAAACCAAGACATGGCAGGTAAGATAGAGGGTGTTGGAACGCCTACTTGGCATGGCAGGGGGCGCTAGAGGGATCACGGCCGCCCCTAGGTCCCGCTCCGTGACACTGACCAATGCCAAAATGCATATCAATGGCAAAACAAGAAGTTGAACCCAGGTCTTCTGATTCCAATCTTGTGCCTTGTAAACTAAATCATATTTAAACTGTTGAAATCACCATCTGCCAAATTTGATGTTAAGGAAAACATATTTATCCCATAATTATTTTTAAAACCCATTAGCTCCATAATAAAGCCAGACAAAATTCTGTAGCCACACATCTGCAGCTTCCAATTCAAGACAATGTTGAGACCTGTATGCCTCACCAGCAATATTTTTATTGAAAATTATAGAAAGTTAAAGAGCACTGAATATAATTCTAAGTGTATTTTTAAATGACCCATAGCTAAATGAAAAATATCAAAGATTCAAATACTTTTCACGCCATAAAAAGAACAAGATAATTGATCTGATCAATAAATCTTATAAAAATATACTTAAATGTATGTTTTTAAAAAATAATTTAAATATTGAGAACAGTTACTTAATTCCACATCATTCTTCCATTCTACAGATTTTTATTTTGTCTTAGGCCATCTTATAACCATCTGAAATAGGGTTTTTTTTTCCTATTCAATATTGTAGGCTTTGGATTTTTGCACGAAGTATGCAACTTCCGTAATTTAATTGTCACACATCTTCTAATTTTTTCAGGCCTGAAAGAAACATTGACTAATGTTTCCAAGTTTATGTTTATAACTACATGCTATTAGTTTTGGGGGCTAGAAATTAGTTTATCTCATTATCCCATAGTGACACTTCAGAGAGTTCCATAAGTCACCTTTGCATTCATATTTTGCATGCAAAATTCATTAAGAAACATTTTCATTTTTGTGTGTAAACATGACAGAGTAATGTTTTGTGAATTTCCTACATGCAACTAATATTTCCTTCTGGATTATTTGAGCATGCACTGTGAAGTGTATGCCTGGTAAGAAAAGGTTGTTTCATTCACTGAATCGATTCCGTATGAGAAGCAGACATTTCCAAAGAGATACAGTAATTATCTTAAAATCAGCTAGCATAATTTTTTTCCAAGGTACTTCTTCTGAAAGTGAGGATAAAATATATAAAATGTGTGCAGATACATACAACGTATCTTTGAAGGGTGCAATACTGAAGGATTATAAAGAAGAGTAATGATGGAACTATAACTGGCAAGCATTCTGTCTCGTTAGACTACTCAGAAAACACTAACTACCCAGCAATGGCTAAGAGGCTTTTGTTGTCTAGGTAAGAATGAAAGTATTTTTGGTATTTGAGGTCTTCACTCAAATTCTGACCTTATGTTCTGTAAGTCAAAAGATCTAGTGTGACTCAGTACCTTTGATCAGATTCATGATAGTCTACACAATGGATCATTGTAAGGAAGATGTAAAACAGTTTCTGTTCAAACACTTAAGCGTTTGAAAAGATTCCTCTGTTTATTCTGTTACACCATCAACTTAAAACTTTATTCAGTTGCTGATCAGAGGCTGAAGATGACACTAAATTAATGGAACTGAAAGATGAGGTTAGGTGGCTGAGGCAATTAGCCAACTAAAAGGTAAACAAGTAGATTAACTCATTGCACTACTCAACATTCTTAATACATTTTTAAACATTTAGCATTAATCTTTTTCATAAAAGTCAACAATAAGAGTTCAGTAGCCTTTTTGAATTACAGATCAAGGAACAAAAATTGCGCACACAACATGATGACTGAAGTCTCTCTTTTTCCTCCTGGTTGCTTGACTTTTGTTATCAATGTGAACTTACCATGTTTAGCTTCCCCATATTTATAAAAAATATAATAAACTGAGAAAGGTGCTCAAAAAATGGGAACTGATGAAAACATTCCGGAAGCAAAGCATCGGACAGAATGAACTATATCCAGGTTAACTATACGTAACATTGAGCATTGTAAATGTACGGCAAAACTCACAAGAGCATAACTCCTGGCATAATGTACAACCGTTCTAAAACTAGGAAAATCAAAAGCACAATCTTAAAATCAACAAAGTTTTGACAGAAAATGTTAGATAATTTCAGCAGATCTGTTATCCAGAAATTCTCTGAAATACATTAGCATTTTCTGTATAGGTCAAAGAATAATTTAGAAATGCAAATTAAGAGTCCATCACAAAAATGCAATCTTTAAACAAAGTCACTGAAATGCTTCACAGTCATCAAAAATATACCAGAAGAAAAAATACAATTATACATGCGTAATTTTCACCAAGTGGCTGGGATGTTGGGAAGGCTACATAGTCTGGGACTGGTTTCAGCTAAAGCAGGATGTATGGTCACCATACTTTTGCAGAACTCTCCAATTCTGGGCAAAACAGGATTGTATTGAAGTGGCCATAGGGGACTTCTTCTGAGCATGCTCATGGTAAGTAATTCCAGAGGTGGCAACAAAATTCATGAAAAAGTGCCAGTAAATACCATTTATACATTTACTTTAGACAGCTAAGTAGTACCTAAGATGGCCAAAGGTGAAATACGATTTCAGACGATGATTTTTGCCTATTTTAGGGGTTAAGATGGGGTAGGCAAAATATGGGCCATGGGCTGGATCCAGCCCACAAGGCTATTCTATCCAGCCTGTGGGGCCCCTAAAAAATTTAGAAAATTAATATTTATCTGCCCTTGGTTCCTGACAAAAATGAAAGGAACCAAGGGCAGTAGGACCCAGGGGAAGCCCAGCGGGCTCCCACAACAGCAGGGCC
>NW_017729030.1:5316332-5355885 GCF_001723915.1 Gavialis gangeticus | reverse complement strand
GAAGCCCCAGCAGGGGCTTCTGGCCTGGGAGCACATGGCTGCCCTGGAGGTGCCGGAACCTCAGGCAAGAGGGAAGGGGGTGGGGGGGAGGGCAGGGGAGGATCCTAGGCAGGGAAGGAGCCCAGGGAAAAGTGGCCTGGGGAAAAGATGAATGAAGGCAGGGAGAAAGCAGGCCCTCACCTGCCCTGTGGCTGGCACCCTGCACTGCAGCCACTTGCAGCCCACATGGGGCTGTCCAGAGCAGGCACAGGCAGGCCTGGGCAGGCTGCGAGCAACACGGGGCACCGGGCACAGGGCAGGCAAGGGGCTGCTTTCCCCCATGCCCCCGTGTGCAGCACCACCTTGTAACCTGGCCCCGCAGCCAGCCTAGGCCCCGCACCGGCTCCAGCCTCGTCCATCAGGGCTGCGTGTGGCGACAGCAGCTGCGGCCCCCCCCAACTTGCCGTGCCAGGCAGTGTTTGCCACTGTCGCCTCTGGGCTGCCGAGCACGAGAGCTCCGGGCAGGCAGCAGCAGCCAACACTGCCCAGCATGGCAAGCAGGGGGACCAGAGCTGCTGCCACTGACGGGTGAGACTGAAGCCAGCTTCAAACCCAGGCTGACAGCAGGGCCAGGTTACAAGCTGGTGTTGAGCATGGGGAAAAACAGCCCCTCGCTCGCCCCATGGCTGGCGCCCCGCACTGTAGCCGCTTGCAGCCATTGTGGGGCTGCCTATGCCTGCTCCAAACAGCCCTGCTTGGGCTGCAAGTACCTACAGCAGGGAGTGCCAGCCACAGGATGGGCGAGGGGCCACTTTTCCCTGCACTCAGCACCAGCTTCTTCCCTGCCAGCGAGCACAGGGTTTGGGCTGTGCACTGCCCCCTGCCTGTACTGCAGGGCTGGGGGGCACTGGGTGTGACTGGGTGCGGGAGCCAGTGGGAATATGGGGCCTGCACCGGTGTCCCAGGGCCAGTGCCGATAGGGCCCAGAGCAGGGTGGCAGGAGCATGGGGTCCCAGCTAGCAAGGGCTCTATGGAGCCGGTCCAGCTCCCTCCCGCCGCTGGTGCAGTCCTCGACAGCCTGCCAAAACTGGGTAAGCAGCCCTCTGCCCAAAATAATTGCCCGTCCCTGGGTTAAGAGTAAGTGACAAAAAGCAGCACCTACCTTTTACATTAACAGTTTTCCAGGGAGTCAAGGAGGGTAGAATACGATCACCTAATTCCATCTTTTAGAGATCTAATAGATGGAATAAGATCTGGCCCTAACGTTCAAATATTATGTAAAGAGCACATTCTCCTACTTCACCTTGTATACTCCCAATGACACAGCTGGGAGATCTGCACTGGATGAAAGGGACCATGGACTAAATCTTCATGTAGGCCCACACACTATAATTAAAAGAACCTATTTTTCTCCCTAAAATGAGCTTGAGTCTTGTGTTGTACAGTCAAAACTCATGCATTTCCTGCAGTTTGAATTTATCAGTGTATGAACAACTCATTCATAGATTTTAGTGTCAAAAGGAACCATTAGGATCATTTAATCTGACCTCTGTGCAACACAGGTCATAGAAATTTACCCAGCATAGTCCAAAAACAAAGGATATATTTTAAAAATACCTTTACTCTTGATTAAAAAAAAAACCACTCCTAATGTTGAATAATACATTAGTAAGGTATTCCAATGTTTCATGCTTGTTAAAAATTTTGAATTTATTTCCACTTAGTTTTAGTGTTGACTTTGAGCCATGTATTATGCCTTGAATGATCAGCTATTTCATCCTTGCGTAGGTAACTGCAAGCCAAAAATCAAGCTACGTTTTTGCTTTTTTGTTGAAGAATTTGATGGAAACCGGTAGGTCTCTAATTGGGACGCATGTTTTCCAGAACTTCAATCAATCTTGTAGCACTTTTTTGGAACTTCTCCCATTTTTCAATATCCATTATAAATAGTAGACACCAAACAAGGCCAAAATTCCAACAGTAAGAAAGTACAGCCCAAACCTTCTCTAAACCTACCCTCACGGTTCTCGCTCTCTCTCTTGAACCCAAGAATCCTGTTGCCAAGAAAAGCCCAAATCTGAAGTTCAGTCTCTTCACTTGAAATTTCTTCACCAATTTACCTTTTATTTGTTCTTTACTGCTAGCAGGCATCATAGACTTGGACCTCTTCAGCTACTAGTTCAAGATTTGAGCCACCAGTCCCTTTCTGCCTTACTCCAAACTCATCATGGCCACTCATTTAGATGGAAATACCCTTTTTGTATGTTCACTGAAGGTATTTTCTTAAAAGTACTGCATCCTTACCTTGCAATAAATGATTTTGCAACATCTGTTAATGAGACATTTAAATTCCCTTTCAATTTTAGAAATCTTTATTTGGTATGATCATCCCTTTGCAATGGTGTGAATGAGCATTTCTTCTGCTCAGAATGTCTCATTCACAGTAATGCTGTTGCCTGACATCTAAGAAAGCAGGAGGAGGATACCACTTACTTGTACCCCCATCCCTCAAGATTTTTTCCTTACTAACAAAAGCTCAGGAGAATCTTCTTTACTAACAAAAACCAGAGAGGTAAAACTACTTCACTGACAAATTAATGGAAATATAGTCTGCCCAGACCTGCTAGTTCCTGAAATGATGCTGGATCTGGTTTTTCATAAGTTACCCTCAGTTAAAATTTCAGTGTCAGCAATGACTATCTTTGTAGCATAAAGGGATACATGCCAGTTAGTACTTAGGGCCTAACTGATGCATCCCCTAACTAACAAAGCTTAAGGAGGGTATTCCTAAAAACTCTGCAGTTGGCTTACTCTTATCACAGATGGTTACCAAATAGCTTGGAATCTGAAGAGATGACACCTGATCTGAGCCAGAAGGCCAAGAAATGATATGCACTCCCACAGTACCTAGGCAAGAACTCAAGAAGCTACTCCAGTACAAAGCAGACACAGAGTTTCTGTACGATTCCTCTGATATCAAAAGCCTCCCCAGCAGAGCCAACAGCTGATTCTTTAATACCTTCCTCAGCTTTGGGACTTCAAGTGTCCTGGCTGTTCAAAAATTAGCATGGTACCCAGAGTATAAGTCTGGGTGGCATATGAGTCTGTCTCAACCTGCACCATATACCAAAATGCCCCTACTGCAGTCCCAAGACAGAGGCAGCACATTAACTCCCACCTTGGTCCTTGTGATGAGCTCAGCCACAGCACAAAAAGTGTCATTGCTCTTCTGATTGTGCTGAAAATCAAGTAAGGATGGAGCCCCAAGACACAAGAGCATCAGGAATTTAATTCTACTTGCCTGAAGCTGTTGTTGTTGCTTTGGATACATTATGCATGGGTACAGAACATATATAATGTTTCAGGATTCTTCATAGTTTCATAGTTGGTAGGGTCAGAAAGGACCTGAGCAGATCATCAAGTCCAACCCCCTGCCCTGGGCAGGAATGAGTGCTGGGGTCAAACGACCCCGGCAAGGTGATTATCTAGCCTCCTTCTGAAGACCCCCAGGGTGGAAGCCAGCATCACTTCCCTTGGAAGTTGGTTCCGGATCCTAGCCACCCTGACTGTGAATTAGTGCCTCCTGATGTCTAGCCTGAATCTACTCTCAGTCAACTTATGGCCATTATTCCTTGTTACTCCCAGTAGTGCTTGGGGGAACAGGGACTTTCCCATTGCCTGCTGGTCTCCCTTGGCCAGTTTAAAGACAGCTACCAGATCCCCTCTCAGCCTTCTCTTGTGGAGGCTAAACAGATTCAGGTCTCGTAGCCTCTCCTTCAGGGCCTGCCCTGCTGCCCCCTGATCATGCGGGTGGCCCTCCTCTGGACCCTCTCAATGCTGTCCACATTCCTCCTGAAGTGCAGTGCCCAGAACTGGACGCAGTACTCCAACTGTGGTCTGACCAGTGTCACATAGAGGGGGAGGATCACCTCCTTGGACCTGCTCGTGATGCATCTGTGGATGCGTGACGAGGTGCGATTAGCCTTCCTGACTGTGTCCCCCACAGCATGACTCCAAGATCCTTTTCTGCCTCTGTGCTGATGAGAGGGGAGTTCCCTTCTTCCCTTCCTTAACTTCAAAACTATAATAAAAATGTGGAAAGCATTGCAGTCATTCACCTTAACATACTTCCCTTAGATAAAAAGCTGTCAACTAACAGAAGCAAAAAAAAGTCTAGAGAATTCAATCAGAAGGTGATCCCTTGTCTGGGGTTTACTCTGCTGGCCAACTCTGTATTTGCCCCTGTACTCCACAGCAAGTGGAAGAACCCATTGTTAGATGAATCAGTAGATATACTTCAGAGGAATATGCCCAGTGCTTTTATTCTTTTAAAATGCCTAGATTCCATTTTATTACATTATATAGGTCTGTCTAAATGGTGGCCTGTGGGCCTACATGCAACACACAAGGGGTTAATCTGTAGCCCACAAGCTCCCAACTACTTGTCACTCCCCACATCACTGACTGGAGCAGTAGTCAGGGACCCTGGACTTTCCCTTCCTCCTCCAGCTTCCACTTCCTGCCCCTGCCCCAGGGAGTGTGTGGCGTGGTGCCCATAAAGTACAGAGAAGCTGAGGTTCACTTAACTGATAATGGATCTTAGTTCAAAACATTGCTGGTAACATTTAAGGCTCTTCAAACTTCTGCACTGTTGTATCTGTAAACATCTATTCTATATTTCCCTCTCTTTTCACAGCTTACGGTCAGTTTTTCTACATTTTTTCCTCCAAGCCTAACCAGTAACATTAGCTGAGTAGCGAGATTTTTGCCCATCAGGTTCCAGTTTGATAAAATTATCTTCACTATGAAGTACCTGATCAGCTGTTAAATCCAAGCATTATTTTTTCTCCTTTTTTGAACAGCTTACAATGCACCTCTTATAATAAATACTAGCTACTGGTATAATTCATCATTTACTGTGAAAGATGCTGTATAAACAAACCTTTTTCTTATTCATATCATACTGCACTTAATCATCCTTCTAATGCAGGTCTGCAAGGTTAACACAAAAGCACAATCTTAACATTTTGAGAAACAAAACAAAAACAAAAGTTTATACTCTCTTTAGGAATGACCCTAACATTTTTTTTAAAGATAAAGGAAAGGTTATTAATTCAGGATCAATGAAGCATATTATAAAATTCTAACTAAAATATTTTACATGGCAAGCAGTCAGCCATTCTGACATACCTAACAGTAAAATCCTTTTTTGAAAAACAATAGTTTTTCACAAAAATCTAAAAAATGATGAATCAAAGTGTTGTTTCTGTTTTAGTTTTCAAAAACCATTCATTTAATAAAAACTTAGTTGATGTATTAAGCTGTGTCAATAGGACTATTTTAAAGTGTTTTACTGATACATTGTTAGTCTGCTCTGAAGTCATATAAAGAAAATATTTCAATAAATTTACACTATGTATATACAGAACATGAAACATAGTAAAAAGGGAAGCATATCATGGTCACTAAGGAAGCCATACAGAGGTAAATAATATAAATATTAACAATATTGTATCTAGACAAAAATATAACTATAAAAGTTCTTTTTTTCTTTTCAGCTGCCTATCAAAGATTGCTTATGTTTTCATGCAGGAAAGTAAATAATAGAAACTCAAAACAATCTTGCAGAAACCTATTTCTTTATGATACCATCATAATTAAGTATCATTCAAATCAGTATGGGATAATAAAAATCAAATTACTATAGCAACACATTTACAGTTACGTTGATCTTATTTTTATTCTGACTTTCCTGAAAGCATGCATTTTGTTCATTCACTGTTCAAGTGCCATACAAGCAACTGATGCTACAGAATCGTGAGTTTACAATGGTAAGTAATAATGTCTATTTGCCAGTTCACTTGAACAAATACTTAAAACATGCCAGTTTTTATTGTTTTGTGAAGTGGAGTCTTCAACATATCTACACAGAATCCATCTAAACACTTGGTTAACAACATCAAGAATGACTTGCACTTGAATTCTTAGGAGTCAAGGCTGAAGGTTTATAGAATAAACCAGCCAGCCAATCACAAAATGCAAAGAAAAAATCCTGCAATTCAACAAGCATTTAGCAGAGCAGTTACAACATGTGGCTTCTTGAGAGGTCAATAATTAAACAAGCAATTTAGGATTGAGTTTATCAAATAAAACTGGCTTATTAAAATATTTAACTTCATGGAAACATTTCTGGAATGAGAATGTGGTGTTGTAAAACTATGTATGTGAATTCTTTGCAGAAGAACTGTCCTATGTACTATAAAACTATTTTGATGAAAGCACCATGCTATTAAGACACTTATGTCCATTCTGAGATGCTAACCTGCAATACTGGATTTACACACATAGCGAGGTTACACTCATAAAACAGCGAGGTTTTTTTTAACTCACTGTTTTGTTTTCGTTCAATATTTCTACATGGTAAGCATCAAAAGAGATTTTTAATCTGATAGAAAATTAACTGAAAGTCCAGAAATGCCTTTGCAATATTTTTTAACTCTTGCTGTGATAGAGGGTGACATTTTAAATTCAATTCAGAATAAAAACAAGACCGTGCACCACTGACCTGCTCAGTTTTTTGGTTCAGCTTTGCTGCACATTCCAAGTGATTTCAATGAGCAAGCATTATGTAAATAGGCAAACTAAAATAAAAGGCAGCTCTCATGTATTAATCCCAAGCCTGGGGTGATTTTAGAGTAGGCTGGAGACAATCCCAGACACCTGGCTTTTAAAAGACCACCAAGGGAATATGTAAAATAGGTTGGTAAAAGCAGCCTGAAATTAAACTTAACTAAATTCAGGACTTTACCTTGAAGAGGTTGAGCTCAGCAGCTTTTAAAAAGTTTGTTTTAGTTATCATTTGATGTTGAAATATACGCTCACCTCAAACACACAAATTATTTTTCATACTTTGAGTACTGCACTCTAAAAATACTCATCTGAAAATAAATGCTTTAGCCACAGCTCTGCAACATGCGTTTCCTTTGGCATCTCAAATATTCCTGGTCCCTAACCTCCAGTATTTAACTCTCAATGAAAGAAGAAATCATAAAGTGCCTCTGTCCTGAGAATGTTGGATATACAGATGCGAAGCTGTGATAGCAACAGATAAACTCTACATAAAGATTGCAATCACTTGTACAAGAAACTAGACCATAATCATCAACAACTCAAAGTTCAAACTGGAGATGAAGCCAGGGCATGCAAATAAGCACAAGCCTACACCCACCACTTTGGCTTGAAATTTTTGTCCTTTCCTCAAAACTTAAGAGTGGATTCCTTACGAAACTTCTTCCCACTCATATGGGCATGCACATTCAGCTTCTCCTTTCTGCCAGGGAATGGAAAACCAAACACAGGAAAACAAAGAATTAACATGGACTAGTGAGGAAGTTTCATTTTTCTTCCTGATTTGCTCTCAGCACCTATGTCTGAGTCTGTCTGTCTGTCTGTCTAGATTTACTGGGGGTTTGTTTTGGCATTTTCATTGTGCCTATATACCTTTGCTTTGTTGTTCATTCTTTTGTCTCGTTTTTCTTGTACTTATTTTCTAATCTCTTCATTCCCATCTCCCGTCCTGCTTTCCCCCTCACCAGGCAGCAAGGAGCTATGCCAGGGCTGGGAACCTTCTAGGTGCACTGTACTATTAACATTTCTCCCCACCCTCCTGGCTCCAGTTCAATAGACTGGGTGGTTTTCATGGCATATCAGTTGTAGGGGGCTTTGCCTATGCCCACACTGGAACCAGAAGCTGGGAACTGCCCCTATACTACCTCTGATTCCCTCACCACCCCTGGCTTTTGGGCTGCAACATGGGTGCATCTTCCAGCTGGGGGACACATCTTCCAGAGCAAAGACCAGGCATCAGGAAACTGCATCCATGCTGCCACAGCATCCCACCCCACTGGGCTATGGTGTGGGCACAGCTTCTAGCCCGTGGCAAGCTGTGACATCTGAACAGCAACCAGCTCTGCCTGCACCACAGGTGCAGGGAGACAGGGGCAGGAAGTCTGTAGATACTTGGTCCCAGTACAGCTCCCCACAGTCCTCACCCAACTCCTTGTCTGAAAGCTGCAACTGCACCACAACCAGGTAACAGTAAGACTGGAAGAAGCAGCAACAGCAGAGAGAACAGCACTCCCAGCTGGCTGGCAGCTTCCCCCCACCCCACGCTGCTGATGTGCCACTGAAGCTACCAAACCCAGAGCCAGACTGTTCCAACTGACAGGTTATAAAAGGTGCCAGGCTCTGCCTTAAAATAATCTCATAGACATTATTTCATAGACATTAGGGCTGGAAGGGACCTCGGAAGATCATCGAGTCCAGCCCCCCTCTGTTACTATCTTGCCAAAATAATCTATATATTCTTGAATTGACAGCTTTTATCCTTTAGAACTGTTTATTTCTAGATAAATATGCCTGACGAAGGGTAACTGTACTTGAAAGCTTGCTAAAAACTTTTTTCCAACTATTCAGTTGGTCTAATAAAAGATATCACATCTAACCAAAGAACCTTGCCTGCCTATTTCCAGATACAGCATTCATTTAACTGAAAAAGACTCCAAAATAAAAATCTAAGAAACTATTTTAGTATGGTGTTTCACACTGGTATCTGTAACACTGACCTGAATCAAAGTCTCAATTCAACTGAAAAAAAAAAGCAAGCAAAGACACACCCACACCATGAGCATGCATGCATGTGCAAGTATATGCATATACTTAACCAGAGTGACATTGTATGTGGACTGGCTTTTGCTGCATAGTAGCTGAATATCTTGGGTCATTGAATCCCTGCTTTAACTTCTTCTGTACATTGAATTGCAACAAGGATGAATTTGGTCCCTTTAATTTTATCATTAAAAATTGGATGTAAATGAATAAATTAATTTAAAAATCAATAGAACTCAAAAGAAAGGCCATTTTAATTTCTAGTATACATCTTTGAAAAAATAATCCAATTATTACAAATGAAAATAAATATACTACGCAATCTATATTTCCCGTCTGTTTTGATAATATATTCAAAATATAGTTTAGATGATGCTCACTTTTCATTTATTAAAAATACATTATTTAATGTTATATTGTAGCAGAAGAAAGGCCAGAGGATTCATAATGGTTTTACTATATCATTCTCTGACTTCTGATTAAGGCCTTGCATATAACATAATTAAACATGGCTCTGTAAATGACCATATAAATAACTTTTAAATTCTAGAACTGCTATGTAGAAACTTAACATTTAATATTCAAAATAACTGTATCTCTCTGGACTTTAAGGTTATGAAGATGACCTAAAATATGCCAGGTTAAATCAATCAAATGCCTCTGCAAACAGCTTATAACAATGAAGTGTGAGCTGCCCAATTCATCCAAATGTGGTATCAAAGCATAAATTCTAGGAACTTGAACATCACTAACTTTAGCCAATGAATCATTTCATAAGAAATACGAAGTGTTCTTCTTGGATGTAACAGAGCAGCTAATTACTGGGGTGGAGAATACTGAATGGAAATCCCAAGTTATTTCTACTCCAGTTCAAAAATGGGAGAAGTAGATGAGTGCCCTCGTCAGTGTTCAAAGCTTTGCTGTAGTTAAAATATCAAAAGAAAGGGCTCCTGCACCTTCCTGCTTGTCTAATCTCCAAATGCCTTTTCGTAGTTGAGAAAACATTTCCTCCCTGCAACCAGATATGACAACTTCTACAAGACCATTATCACTTAAAACCAGTAAAACACTTGAAACCAGTAAGCTCCGCGTGGCTAAAAACATGACTGTCTTCATAGTTTGTTTCCTAAAATCCTCACTGTAGCAGTTATAGTAAGACTGGATTTTCCTTTTTCTTTTTTACTTTTGCTAGATGGAAATTAATTCTCAATAATGAGTAAAAACATTTAACCGAGGTTGACCTCAAAGTCTTGCTTTCAAAGGTAGTTGCTTGGCTTAAAATATGTTTTTAAAATTCAACTGGGCACCTAAAGAGACTCATACTTCCTAACATGTACTTTTGAAGACTCTACTTCCTTTCTCTGGCACTTATTCTACTTGTGACCAAAACAAAGAAGAAAAGATAAAATATGTTTACAGGTTTCTAATTTGTCAGGGATCTATCAGTGGCAGATGGGCGATTGTCTTGTTTTCCAAATCTATGTAGAACTATCACTTCATGTTTGGGTGTTTTGTCTTCTGCACTGAAACATTACTACCTGGTATTCTCTAAATATTAAATCTTACAAATTTTAAGAACTGTGAACTCATGGCTCTCACTGCTTAAAACAAAGAGAAAAAATATTTTAAAACACTTATTATTTGGCTTTAGGATGAAATGCAATGTGTATGAAAATCTAGCAATTTTAGAATGATGCCCAGCGAGTGCCCTAACTACAAAATGCAAGACAGATACTGAGTACTTGAGTTAAATGTTACTTTTGTAAAGTCCATATATCCTCATTCATACACTCCCTCTGCCCAAGTTATTTCAATATGCACTCTAAAGGCTAGGAGTGCACCAATAAAGATTTTCTTGGCCAATACCAAAAGCCGATTATTAACCAGCTATATTGGCTGATACTGATCCAATAACCAATTTACAGGAATGCAGTCAGGCAGCATGGAGAGCAGTTCCCTGAAGGTAAGTTTGTGGAGGGGAAGGAGTGTGGATAAGAAAAGGGTCCTGGGGAGGGGGGGGTAGATCAAGGCTCCTACAGTGAGGGAGAGATTGGAGCAGGGCCTGGGGACACTACCCAGCCAGGGCAGTGAATGGGACCTGGGCCTGGGGCAGGGAGCAGGACAGAGCTGTGGGCAACTCATTCGGGGGATCAGCATCCCAGTACTAAAAATGGTGGCTGGGGTGCTTGAACTAAAGCTTGTCAAATGAGCTTTACTTCAAGCACTACTACCACCATTTTTAAGAGTGAGGACATTTTTAACCAGAGCTGAACCAAGCAGAGCTGGGACAGATACAGGCTGCTCACTGTGGGCTCAGGGCTCTCTACTTTGCCGCTTTTGCCCTAGGGGTGCCGCTCCAGCCACATGTCCCCTGTCCACCTGGAAGTGGGAGGCACAGCTCGCCACCCCCACTGCTGCTGGGTGCTGCCAAAATGGGACTCCCGAGAGAAGGCAGCAGGGCAGACAGCCCCAAGCCCAGAGCAAGCAGCCTGCATCCACCTCGTGCACAAATCTGGGGGGGGGGGGCACGTCCCCCCCCATGCCTCTCCTGGGGGATGTGCACAACAGCAAGGAGTTGACCCTCTTCTCCCCCACCCATGCCCCATGGACAAGCTGCCTACAGCTCCATCCTACTCCCTACCCTAGCCCCGGGTCCCATTCACTGACCTAGCTGGGCAGCGTCCTCAGCCCGTGCCCCACTCCCTCATTCACCATGGGGGCCTTGATCTGCCCTGCCATGCCGCTTCCCCTCCACAGACTTACCTGCAGGGTGCTGCTCTCCACAATGCTTGGCTACTATTCCTGGCCATGTGCATGAAACATGCAGTGTCCAGGGGCCTCAGCCAGAAGGCATATTATATTTAACGGTGAACATTTATCGGCCAAAAAAAGCTGATAGCCAATAATGTTAATTTTCCTTTTAATCAGTGCAGATCCAAAATGCAATCAATATATCAATGCATCTCTCATAGATGTCATATCCAGCACGTAACTGTGTTACACATCTGACACGACCTTTTCCAAGCTGACAGATCTACTTCAGATTTTTTAAACAATACTGCACTGTTAAAATGTTTATTTTAAAAAGTTTTGTGAAAATGTGAAATTTTTTGTTTTAAAACATCATTTAGGCATACCTACACTTACTTGACCTACAGGCTGGCTTCAGGATGGAGCAGAATTCCATACTGGTTATAAAATGACCAGTATAGTATAAATTGAGCTGTTTCACAAACCAGAGACTGGAGGGTCTTAACATCAGGACCTGCACAATAATTACGTTAACAAATAAGTTGCAAGTCTGTAACAAGCTGAACATTGATTTTACCACTGATAGTTAAGACAGCCAGCATAAGATCATTTGGGATGGAATGGAAATAGAGAAAAAGTCCACTGCCCACCACCTGAGCTCACTTTTAAGTTAATCAACTGTCAGCCTATATTATCATGTATACTCACGTTCTGCATGCTACAAGCCCCTTTCCACAAGGAAAAAAAAATCAGTGACGGACTTGTCAGAGAAGTCCCTGTGGCTTCCTTGGAGCACGTCTGGAGCTGGTGCACGGGCTTGGAGTTTTCCAAAGAAAACCCAGAATTCCAATAGATATGCCAGTATCTGTACTGTTCTCGGAAAGCATGAAAAATCTGGGGATCAAAAGCTGATCATTCCCAATGTAAGAACTTAGTCAAAACTCCATGACTTGTGCCTGTATCACTGTTCTAAAACAAGTCTTTAAAACATCACTGTGTGCATTTCACACTCCAAGGTCAAGTTTATATCATTTTCATGTGTAAAACATGGTTAAGCTATGCCACTGCCTTTGC
This sequence comes from Gavialis gangeticus, assembly GCF_001723915.1. Taxonomy (NCBI): domain Eukaryota; kingdom Metazoa; phylum Chordata; order Crocodylia; family Gavialidae; genus Gavialis; species Gavialis gangeticus. Next base: position 5,343,414 of record NW_017729030.1, on the reverse strand, counting down.
TTTCCTTTCTCATGTCCTTGTTAGATGTACTTACCAGAATTCACAGATTTGTTGGAATCTGTCATGACAGTATCATTAAACACTTCTGCTATGGCCTCAAACTTGAAACTTCTAGACTGTCAACCATGGGCCTTACTGCCTGCACCACCCCAGACCCTTATTGTCCATGCTAATACTATATGATAAATCTTCTTCCCTGTTTCTAGGTGTATTTCTGATTTAAGCTAGAGCCTTACAATGATAATTTGCGATAAGGTGGTGGTGTATGTGACTAAAACTTCTTGAATCAAGTTAAGAATCATGCATTAAATACTATAGGTTATCTAAGAAAATCAAATCATTACTTGATTATTTCTTTTCTAATTATGTAAGAAAAACAAGTCCACTGTAAAATATTTCTCTTTGCCAATTTAATGTAATACGTGATCAACATAAATGAAAGTCTGGCTTCAGCCACTTAAAGATTTATACAGTTTCTGTAATATAGTTGACTAATAAGATTTTATTATAGCTATTGATGGAATACATTTAACAGAGATTTTTTTTAACTTGGAATAAGTTCAAAATGCTTGCAGATTTCAGATTGCTATTAGACATAATAATTATATGCTGAACTAATTACAACTAAAGCAAAACCTGACTTACAACTAATTAAATTTTATTACATCAACATAAAACACAGTATTTCTATTTAACACAGGGCACAACTATAAATGTTTAAGAACTTATTGGTCTGTGTATTTATTTCAAGAAAGATGTCCAGGTCAGATTTATAAAGCTAGATCCTGGCAAGATTTGTGCATCAACTAGTTGGCTTTACAAAGCTGATGGTATTCAAGATAGCAAGACCAATCCATACCTTTTAAAGTTGCTGTTTGTAGTGTATAAACCAGATGGAGTGTGTTACTTCATTATTATGTTGATAATGTTATTATATGCAAATCAGATTGTAATTCTGTTTGAAGTATGGGGTAACATTTTCAAAACCATCTAAAAGACTTAGAAACCTGTATCCTATTTTTAAATGTGACACCAGTGAGATTATTTTTAAAAAACTGTTAGGTTGGTGAAGATGTTTACTGGCACCTACTGACATTTTCAAATTACTTAAGTACTTAACTGCCATTGACACTGGAATTACCTATCTTCATAATTTTGGAAGCTAAATCCTTTTAAGAAGTGATTTAGGAGATTGTATTCAATTAGGAGAAAAATTTACCCAGAGTCTAAAACAAATAAAGATTCATTTGCAAGATTATTAGTTGGGTTAATCCAGGACTCACTCAGTGGGTGCATCTACACATTCATTAATGCACTTTTGCTAATGTGCATTAAATTTAGTACCTCCAGGTGTCTGTACACAAGCCTGGAGGCTGTTCCAACACAGTGTATTTACAGCTCCTCAAAGCAGACTCAATTAATCGAGTCTGCTGCAGCATGGCCTTCCGTGTCTCATGCATTAGCATCCTTGTGCTTCAAAATGATGGCGGGGGCACTTTATCTAAAACTTGTTTGATGAGATTAGGATAAAGTGTCCCTGCTGCCATTTTGAAGTGCAGGGACACTGATACATAAGATGCTCTGGGCATTTTAATTAGAGCAACTCTCAGATCTACTCTAATTAAAGCACTTCTCCCTTCCCGCATTCCCAGAGCATGTGTAAAAATGCCCTCCATTGTGAGGTACTAGAAAAAAGGTGCATTAGCCTATTTTAATGCACACTTTTTGTGATGCTTGAATGTGCATTAAAATGTGCTTTAATGTGCATTAGCCTATTTCAATGCACATTAAAGCACACTTGTAGATGCACACACTGATCTTGAAATAAAGTGTAAAGTGTTACTATACTTGAAAAGTGACCTTCTGGAAACAGCAACCTAAGATTTTTTGGAACCAAATAAAAAAATATAAATCAGACTTTAATAGGTATAGATTAAACCCAACTTATTATACGTGTTGTATATATACACATTAAAGACGTCCTCTGTGGACACGCATATATTTGGAAACTTTTCAAAAGGGGAATGTTTCAAAGGGAAGCAGCTGGTATGTTCTAATTGTTGTGTGTGAACGAACTAAATATTTATTATTCAAATGTAGCAAAACTAGGCCAGCTTTTAATACTTCTTCAACCTGGGTTAGTTGGAGCAGCTTTCCTGCATTTGTATTCATCTCTGCTCATTTGCACACAACTAATAGAAGGTGCTGGCTGCTGCCCTTTTGAAAGGTTCCCCACATGAAAGGAATCTAATGTAAGAGTCACCACTGTTACACCATGGTTGGTGCCAAAATGACTGAGCTAAAAGCCACTCAGCTCTGCCTTCCTGCCTCTCCCCCTGCCCTTCATTCAGGAGATAAGGGAAGCTGGAGACAAGGAAATTTTAGAAAGGGGCCTATCGTTTTAGAGTGCCAATAGTTTTATTCTCCTCCTATTCCTGCATTAGCTGGTTTTGGTAACCTTCAAAAAGGCTGCCAAGATTTATCTGTTTCCTCAGGCTCTCAGGATGGGGGTGGAATGGATATGAGCAGTATGTTCTGCTTGGTAGGTGACCTTTTTAATGTACATCTGAATTTATTAAACATTGTTGGTATTTTTAATGTTTGCATTGCACTAAGAATGCTTCTATAAATCTAAACAAACAAATCAATACATTCTGGCGGAGAAGACAGAAAAGCAAAGAGAAATTATTGCAACATGCAGAGACTAGGGGTTGGTTGGAGTGTAAAAAGCAGGAAAAAGGAGGGTTGAAAGAACAAAGTAGGGAACACCAGACACTGCAGTTTTCCAGGAAGAGCCTGTGGTTTCCCTCTGGCTGCCCCAGCATTCTGGCAAATTATACTAAACCTTGAATCTGTTCTTCCTACTTTAATATTACCTGCTGATTTCTGCTTGCAGAGCTCATGCCACTGCCAACTTTTCTTTGTATCTTCTCCCCATACAAGTTACCATACCAATTCAGCTAAGATAAGCTATCATGTGCTACCCACTTATGTCTAAATTCTGGGCATGTACACAGTGTGGCAAAATCTTAGACTCTCATAACAAATGTTGCAAGAGCAGCTGTTTTTCTTAAAGTGCCATTTTCTGGATTTATACGGTTATGTGAGGCTTTCACATTTCACTGGGGAAGGGGAAGAGAGAAAGCTTACGGACAGAATGTGGAAGATGAGAATCTTAAGGCTCAAAACCCAAGAGGCAGATTAAAAAAACTGAACTAAACAAAATAGCTCCCCCCTTCAAAGAAAACCCCACACACCCCAAATACATTATTTGTCACCAACAGTCATGTATTTTGCATGACTGTGCTGGTTCTACTAGTTTTAAAGCTGAGAGAGATCTAAAGTTCATTGAGACCTTAGGACAGAAATTCAGAAGGCTTGAAAATTGATGCTATCCTAACAATCACGCATGCTTATCAAGATATTGTAAGGTGATATAAAAAGTCTAACACAAAGACTTTTGGGATTACTTTAGCAGAAGGAAAACCTGTATGGCAAGGTGGACAGAGGAGATTGTTAAGCATACAAAAAAGTTTACATGTCAGAAGAAACAATGTTCCTGAGAATGTTCTGACCTCATAATTCTCCATCCTTAGCTGCCAAAAATGTATTTGAACCACAAAGACATGTGCTGTATTTACTCAAAACCAAAATGCGGTTTCCCCTCTCTCCCCTCCTCCCCCTCATCACCATGGGGAAAAAGAAGTCTTATCTTGGATCTGAGTACCAGCCCAGGGCAGGTGGCAGCTCATCTTTGGCTATGGACTTAAGCCAGAGTCAAGCCACCCACCTGACCCAGCTGGAATGGCCTGTTTGGTGAGAGAAGGGTCACACAGCTCAGGGGAGTACATTGGAGACTGTAGGGTGAGGGAACCTGTAGCCTGTCCCCCTGCCCCTCCACACCTGTGCTTGCTTCTCCCACCACCCTGCCTCCCATCCTCTGCTCTCCCCTTCACCCACACCTGTGTCTGCTCCCTTCAGCTACCCCCATATTACTTTCTCCTGTGGCTCCAGTCCCTTCAGCCCCCACCCAGCCCAGCTAGAAGATGCTGCTACTTCCTCCTGGCTGGGCTGGGCTGGGCTACGGCCACCACTATTGCTGACTGCCCCAGAAGAGCAAAGCAGCAGCAAAAAGTAAGGGAGGGAGGTCAGAGAGGGGGGAAGACATGTGGGACAGATGGCAGGCATCAGGCAGAGGCATGGTGGGGCCAAGGGGTGTGGGAGGCAGACTACAGGGTGGGGGGACAGAGGGTGGGAAGCAGACTGAAGAGGCAGACACAGGAACAGGCACAGAGGGTCAGATGGCAGCGTGGTACATGATGGTCCACATGGCAGGAAATACATGGGGCACAGGCATGGGGAGGACAAAGGCATGGCAGCAAGAGGCAGATGCCTGGCCTCTGACCCCACATTGCTGCTTTCCCCACCACAGCAGTGGAGAACAAATCTGAGATGACCTCCCACTAATTAGATTCTTGACATGGAAAATTATATCAAATTTATAATTTTCTATGTCTAGAATCTAATTATTAGGGGGTCATAAAATTCAAAGTTGGATTTGGATAAATATTTCATACACCTGCAAAGCCATCCGCTTGCCAAAATTATATGAGGACCATTTTATGGTATAACCGTATTATTTGCTCCTAAGTTAAACAGAAACAGTACACAAAAGGGAAGTGGAAAAGAGCAAAACAGAATGCTTTCCTTGTTTGTAAATAAATGCAGAAAAGTAAAAGAGAGGAGTGAGAACAGAAGTAAAGAGAAAATAAAAGATTACAGGAAGTTGGAAAGGGGGAAAATAAAAGGACTGAGAGGTTGAAATGGCAAGAAAATATATGCAAAATTGCTTGTACTATTTTGGTTCAATGCATTTTATTTGCATACAGTTGTATCATATTCACACTGGTATATGCCATCTCTCCATTAATTGGGGAAAAGAAAGTTGTCCTGATAATGACATTCTATCCAAAATTACTCATAACTACTGCACAGGTAGGAAAGGTAATAAAGCAGGTATTTTTAAACAATCTGATGCCCTAGTGCACTCAAATAATAATATTATTTTAAATATGTCCAGGATGAACTTCCAATGTTACATTTTCCTCAACTTGGTTAAACTTAAGTTATTTGCAGCAGCCAGAAACCACAAGGGGTTTAGTTCCTTAACTTTAATTTTCTAAAAAATGTTTATTTTCTTCCAGATGGTAAGATTAAATTACATAAACACTGTCAGCAACTTGAATCCTCAGACGTATTCATTTCCACCACAGAAGCTTCAAAACCCGTCCATAATTTTGTTACTGATGTTTGGAAACAGCTGTAGCTGACATGGCTATGTGTTGTATATGTCAGCGTTAAAGGATTAAATATTCTTAACCCCCAGTGGAGAGGGCTTGTGCTGTTAGCAAGAGCTAGTGTAAGATATGTCGGAAGTTGTTATTACGATGGAGATGTCTCATTAGATCATTGATAAACAGAAAGGTCAAAGATGCAGCATTTAGCTTTCTCTCTGGAGGTTCTTTGGAGAGAAAAATCTTAACATATATACAGAATTTTAAAAACAATGACATGATTCACAAGAGAAAAAATATTAAAGGTTAGCAAGTAGTTACAGAATTTTTTATTACAATTTTTAAGCTGCTTTTTAAAAAAGTTGGGTTTTTTTAAATTTAATAGTGCTTAAATGTCCTATTCAGTTTTCAGAAGTGACAGTAAGCAGTACTACAATTTAATTGCTTAAGAAAAACAAAAACACCTCATGTTCTCTTTTAGGAATGTCTATACACTTAACCATAATTCATTCAACATAAGGAAAGATGCCTAAGCATGGATAATAATTTAGAGTTTGTATTTCTGAGTGGCCTTCTTTTTCCCCCCCATGTCAGGGTGTAATTTCAGCTGTGTGTGTCCCAGCTGTCTCTGAGAGCTGTGACAAGTGGCATACACTCCTGGTAGAATCCTAGTTGAACAGGCAAAAGGTTAGGGACCAAGTGAAAGACAGTCCACTGTGGCCTTCCAGGTTGAGGTGTTGAATGGTAAGTCAACAACCTATCCTGGGGGTTGGACCAGATGACCTGTGAAGCTCTCTTTAAGCCCTGCTTCTCCATGATGTTACCCAAATTAAAACAAAAAAAATTAAATTACCAAACACAGCAAGTTAGTTGTTCCCTTCAGTGATGACAAAACTTATTTGTGCCCTAGAAGGTGACAGACATTTGATACCACAACAAGAGATTTAGATTCAGGTGGCACAACAAGAGATTCTGATTTACTGAGGTAGAGAAACATTCAAAAACAATTTAATATTTAAGTAGATTATAGAAACATATGCAATTTTAACTTATAACAAAAATAAGATCACACAGGGCATATTTTCTAGCCATTCAAGTGCAACCTGACTTATTTATAGTATTTTAATGTAGTATCTTCAACAATAATTAAAAGATGTGCAAAATTTGTCATTGCTTTTGTTTCACATTTGGTGGCTTCCTTGATCTTGCACCATTCAGTCAATGAGAATGTTTCCACTGACTTGAACAGAACCAGCACTGGAATTATACATGTCCCTGTGGGAGTGGAAATATGGGAGGGGGCAGGGGGAAAGAACATGAACATGGTGCCCATTATCTTACAATAAGTTTTATTAACTACTGAAAAAATGGGCTGATAGATTAAAGCTGCCTTGAGTGTTCAGCATCTCAGTAGTTCACATGAGAGCTCACTGATCTTAACAGCATCAGAGATGTTTTCTCCCTATGGATGTAGAACAATTACGAACATTTCCTGCAGTACATTAAATATAATCTGGATTTTCCCTCAACGTTGTACACTCGTGTCTTTCTTTATATTTTTCAGTTTTTTCTTTAGTTCAATGACAGACATTACAAGGAAAACTCACATTTTTGGAAAAATCCCATCTCCCTCTTACACGGTGAGGAGATGAAAAGAATAATAAAAAAGTCTCCTCCCTTCCCCCAATGAACCCTGCAACCATTATTAATCTGTAGTTTCACCCCATATCTAAATCAGGTTTTATTTTCTTCCTTTTGGTACAGGAAGATCCAGATTGTGCTTTTTATTTCACCAACTTAGTGTGGCACCAGAAGCAGCGATTTTGAAAGCAGCCTTGTGGGGCATCAAAATGAATATCTGCATGAACAGACTGTTCAATCAATTCTATGATGACTTTTCCCACAGATGAAGCTGTTTCAGTGCACTTCCATTGGAAACAGGCTGCCCTTTGGCAAAATACTATATAAAGTAGTATCACCATGATAAAAAGTGCATCTACCTGAACTTATTTGAAAATCCCACTCCTTTTCACATCTGGCAAATCACATCCTAAAATGAGTATGCAGTAACTGTGAAGTCAAAATGGCAGAATACCAAGTAAGTACAGGCATCTTCTAAATCACAAATTATAACAGAAACTGTTTCTTGTTGTATAAAACAATGGGAGAAGTCTTCTTGGAACCGTAACGGTGTATAAAAACTGGTCAACTTCATAGTCAAGCATTTTCTTTTAAAAAGACAGTAGTTGATTTTGCACGCTCAAAATGTGTATGTACAACTGTGCACTTATGACTATTGCTTATCCTAATTATTTCACAATACAAACAGGACAGTTTGTTCATATATTATTAAATTAAGAGATCAAGGCTTCCTGGGTAAACTGCACTGGATATAAAGCAGGTTCTGAAGGCAGAGGTATAAACTTTGCTGTCAGCAGCCAATAGCTTGATTTACAAAGAAAACAGCACACAAAAATGACCCCTAAACCAGAGTGAGGGCAGCTGTACAGCTTGCAGAGCCACTGTAACATCACTATTCAGCCTGGGTCACCCTTCGATGTCATCTAACTTAAAACATACTTGTTAGCCTCACAGGGACCTTGAAGACATATGTCTACCTTAATACAAGACAACTTAACCAAATGTCCTTATCACTTACACAAGGGCATAGAATCCTGGATGTTCTAAGCTGATAAGGGCTAATACTTGCACATTTACAGTATGATTTAAGTAGGCAAATACCCTCACCTTCAGACTTTTTTAAGCATTCCGAGTGAATAACAGTCCTTTTCATTTACACTTTGATTTCCTGTGTGGACAGCAAATGCCTCAATGTAATGAAGTCACGGAGACTGGAACAAACTGTTACCATCCACATGGGTGCTGGCAGTTGCAATCATCTGGTATGGAGCCTTGCATAGCTTGATATTCTCAATGAAAATGTGTGAAAACTGGAAAACGCCTCATGCATCTCATTCCATTCATTAGTCCTATTCCAACAGACCAAGCCTTTAACTCAGTTCCCAATTCACACACACACAACATTACCATGACAAGATCCTCTTGCTACTGGAGTTTGCTGTTCAAGACATAACAACCCAAAGCACTAGATACTCAATGGCAATATACAGTGTACAAACAAGACTACTAATCAGACATGTTCACATGAAGTCTACACATTACATTAAATAGCCTTTTTGTGACCAAACACCAAAGTCCAGATAATCAAATATCCCAATACAATATCAGCAACTTTCATAGGAGGTTATAAATTGATCAAACAAAAATAGAAGCAGACATGAGAAAACAACATGAGAGTTTCACAAACACTAAAATGACAGAAAGAGCAAAGACTGATTAACTTGGAACTACAGAAGTCCATAAAAATCCAAACTGAAAGAACCCAACAGCAATCTAACAATGTATGACCTCTACAGGCCACTCAAAGAACACTAGTTGACATACCTAAAAGATCACATTAGCAGTGGCACTAGATGTTGTAGGGAAACCCTTTCAAGCCTGCTGCCTGACACTTCTACCTGCTGTTACAAGGACTGTATGGAATATAACATATCAGTGATTTCCTTACTATGGCTCATGGACCAAGAGTCATGCAAAGCAGTGGCTCAGAACCTACAGATCATCATGAGGTGCTGGCTCTTTTCCTTTTAGCAACTATATAAAAGTAAAATACAGCTAAAAACAAACTAATTTACTAATAGTACTTTTCTAAGCAATGGCTGTAGTTGCCAGAGGGGTATGTGTTTACAAATCATAATGAAGGTGATCCATAACACTGCATCTTCCATAAAGTGTAGTTCATATATGACAGATTAAGACTCTCCCATCTTTCCCAGTGCTAAAATACTATCACTTCCAATAAAAGTGTGTCAAGTGATACACCACTTTCTCCATTTAAGAAGACTACTTGAATATAAACAGCATTACAGTAAGATGCTTAAAAAAGAATTCTCTTTGTGTAGTAGGAATCTGTGCTTGTGCAATCATCTTCTTTCTCAATATCAGCTTCCATCTTAAATTTAGACAAAGAAGAAGAGGGTATGCCTGGGGCAAGCTGAGGGCAGGGAGAAGCTGAATTCTACGACATACAATCCTCTTCTCATGCAAGTCAGAACAACTAAATGCCTAGAAGAAACTTACAACCCTAATTTATGCTCAGGAAAGGCAGCCAGTCTTACATTATGAAGCTTCAACCAAATTCCTTTGTTCAACTCCTTCTCTTTATAAATACAGTAAAAGCTCCTTTAACCGGCACCTTACAAGCCGGCATGTTCTATTAACCGGCATGCCGGCTTGTAAAGTAAAGTGAAACCAGAAGCGCCCACTGTGGCACTTCCTGTTTCTCTGAGCCCCCACGGCCTGGGGCAAAGCAGCCTGCGCTGCCGAGCCCCCATGGCCCGGGGCATAGCAAGCTGCGTGGGGCCTGCCTCCTTGTCCCTCGGGGCCCATGGGAGGGTCGGCGATGTCGTGGAAGGGCCAGCAATGCCCTGGATGCGGTGGGAGAAGCGATGGCCCAAACAGGCAAAGCCGCCTGTTCGGGCTGCTCAGTTAACCAACATATTTTGTTATCTGGCACCCCCCATTCCCCATGGGTGCTAGATAACAAAACTTTTACTGTACCAAACATAATTTAGATGTAGGACAGAACAAAGCTGTACTTATCCTACAAACTTAAGAAAGTACAATTGTGAAATGGGATAATATTATTGCTTTCCTGAGCCATACTCCATTGTTTCCAGATAATGTAAGCATTACTTCCAGATACATTAGGGACAGAAGTGACACATAAACCAGTATAAGTGATTGTAAACTGGTTCAACTCTATAATACAACAGAAGTTCACTGCACATAAACCGCTTTCAAAATGGCCCAAACCGGTTTAAGATAAACCTGGATGGACATAGTATCAGACTTAACTGACTGAAGTTAAATTGATTTATTGAACTTCTGTCCCAGGTCCCCTCCATATTCAAGTTAACTCAATATCCCAGCATACCATGATGCTTTACACCTCTCACGCAACCCCACCTTGCAGAGTGAGCAGGCTAGCCTTGCTCCAGCTGTTTGCTCCAGGGGAGCAGGGACATGTGCTCTAGCATGCCCTGATGTCTGGCCTAGGCCACTAGAGGCATGTGGCTGCATTTCCAAAATCAAAAGTGAATGTCTAGTCACATGCTTATCAGTTCAATCGAAGTAGCTTAGATTAATCTGCAAAGACTGACTCGATTCAGCCTTGGGCTTTTGACTGTCTGTATTCAGCCCTGGAGATCAAGGCTTCCAAGTTAAAAAATCTTCCAAGATAAAGCTGTTTGTTAGCAATTCATTATATAAGGGTCTTTACGTACACTCTGAGGGTAGGTCTATATTACAGATTGTGCATTGCTATCTCAGCTAGCTAGACTGGGTATCAGTAGCAGTCTAACAGTGGCAGCACAGAACTCAGCAAGGGTCCAATTTACCTTGCCACAGCTAGATTGCTACCAGTATGTTAGTTAGCTGGCTTAAAGCTGGCTCAGGTATTTGCAACATGCTGCAGACGCAATTTCAGCTGCAACCAGAAGGTAGAGGGGCACATTTACTATTTTAACTGAAATCAGTAGTACTTTCCCATTAATACTAAAGGAAGCAGAATCAGGTAGCAGAATTGAAATTAATTAATGAATTACTGATTACAAACTTTTTTTTTTAACAAACCCTTTTTTTAAAATATAGACAGCATGAATTTCAATAGAGATTATTTATATGAAAATGGGCAAAAATGGGCAATTTTTAAACCTGGGGAAACAAAAAGCACTCGACAAAACAGTTTTAAAGCAAGGCACCTTTAAAGAACTGTAGCTAAATAGAGTTTGACACATTACCTTCAATCTCTGCAGAAATATTCATGATTGTCTTCAGAAAAATTCAGGCCAAAGTTACAGGGGGAAGGCAAAAAGAGAAATTTACAATGGAAGAATGCAGAGGCATAACTAAGAATGTAAATGCCTTGGAAAGAGATTCTGTCAAGTGCCACTTTTGGCACCATGGGTGAAAGGGTCTCTGCTGAGCACCACAAGAATGGTGGCCAAAGACTAGGAGCCAGAGTCCACAGCTACTGCTGCCATAGCACAGTGTCCAAAGGGATGCCATTTCAGCTTCTCCCATATAACACTGCCAAGAGCTGGTGCCCTACTCATTCCACCCTTGTTATACTACTGGAAAAGGATTGTTGTGTGGTCATAATTATCCCATACCTGGTTATGGGTATGGACATTCCTAGTTATGTCTCTGTCTCTTCAGTTCTAAATTAGGATCAGAATACATGGATTCTTTTCTCAGATCGGCAACAGATTTATTGTGGATGGGAGAAAAACCATCTTTCTGCATCTCTACATCAATGTCAAAATGAAGATAATGATATTTACCCACTTCATGGTTTTTACGAGCCCCAATAACTCTACTGATAATTTTTTTTCATGAGCAGCTGAAAAAGAAGAAATATAATAAAAGATGCACTTTAGCCTTATCTAAGGTAATTGCATTACTCTTAAAATTAAATGAATGTCAATGTCTTTACAATTGTTCTAGAATTTTAAGGTTCAGGTTTAGGACCATAAAGTAGGCAAAAGTAGTGAGGGTAATTATGTGAGGAACGCTGTATTAGTGCAAATAGGAGAAAAGAGAGCAGGCATGTTTAAAATAGAAATGTGTCCATTTAATTGTATTTTATTGGAATGGTACATTAAATTCAAACTTTTTTCATTTATTAAATGCAAAACCACCCCCCCTAGAACCACTGGGCATTTGTACACATGCTTGTGCCCGGAACTGCAGCACATGCATTTGTGTACACAGCGAAATGAGAGTCAGCACTGAGAAAACTGCTGCAGTGCGTTTTTGAACTAAAACATATCGAAAGTGTTTTAGTTCAAAAGTGCACTGCTGCCATTTTCTCAGCGCTCACACGCATTTTGCCATTTATACAAATGCATGCATTGCAGCACCGGGAGCATCAGCTTGTATGTGGAACAGACTAGATTAATCAAGCCTGCTCCGACGCGCTGGATCTCTGACATGTTGGAGCAGACAAATATATGTGTATAAATGCCGACTAGGAGGGTCTGAAATAGATTCACTTTAGCTCAAGTTTTTAGCGTAAGGACAAAAGCACCTAAGTTCTTTTTAGATCTGCGCCTATGGCCAAAATTAAAACCTCAAGGCCCCACTCTGCAACATCTTAACCCTGAATGCACCTTAATTTTGTCAGATGCAGTTTCCAACATTAATGTTTATCCAGTGACTGTTTAGACTAAATAATATAAAAAGACCTGGGAACAGAGACTGGAACCCAGGATTTTCTCCTCCCAGGTGAGTGCTCTAACTGCTAGACTAGAAAGTCATTCTCACAGTCTTTTTCTGACTTAATTTATCTTTAATTTTTTAAGCAACTTCAACAGAAAGGGGCAGAAAGTGCTGCTACTAGCTTAATGACAAGGGCACCCTCCAGGAATGCATGGGAATTGAAGGCAGGTGCCTTACATCATATATGAATGCTCTAAACACTGAGCCATTGTTTAAAGGTGGGCCACTGGCACTGCCACTTCAATCCTCTCCTCCTTTTCCAAGTGTCTTTTATAAACAAAGAAGTGACTCTCTCTATTATTTGAAATGAAAGGGCTTAAGAACCTTCCCTTGAGAACAGGATTCTGGGCTAGTAATTCCAAGTGGAGACGGGCTGCCAAGCAGTGTCAAGCATGCCTGAGAGGGGCCAGATTTCAGATATCCTGGCCCTCAGCATTTCCTTAAGTGGTTCTTTTCTCTAAGTGCTAAATTTAGGTGGCTCCCTGCCACTGCTGGATATTTTAAATCAGATTCTGAGGTGCTTCACTCTCCCCACGCATTGTATAAGGAGCCTATATATGTGATTCCAGACTGCCGATTTTGTTACAGGAGCTGCATGCACAGAAGCATACGGCATTGCAATTCTGAGCGTCACGGTGCCTAAATCCTGTTTTGGATCCAGGCATAAGTCAGACCACTAGTAGTTCTGAGCCAGACACTAAAAAAAGGGAAAGAAAAGACTTGCAGTGCACGAGTTGCATGTGTTTTTCTAGCTACAACACGGTACTACGTGTTTTCCCCGGAACACAACATACAAAACAGAAGCAATAGCAGTGATTCCACAACACAATAACAAAGGCCAGTAGCATTAATTTTTTATAAAGAATGTATAACTCTAATGACTCCATTAGGCCAGCCATGTACAGAGAGGATGGGGTATCCGTCCCTTTCCACCTTGTGGTGGAGATCCAATGCAAACAGAATTGGGATTGTGCTGTGCAAAGAAAAAACCCAGATATAAGGCAGATGCATATCGTCCCCTTGCAATGCAGAAGCTCAACTTTAACTGGCCGGTTGTTTAAAAGTGGGGTACTGGCACAAGCACAAACAGCAAAGAAGTCTGGGTAACAGCTGCATCATGCAGTGACTGCTAAGGGGTGCAGACCGCTAACTTGATAGTATGTCATGGACAACATATACATGTGTTTCAAAGAACCAGGAATGAGCATAACAAAGTCTACAGGAAGTAGTCTTGTAGTTCTTAGTATCAGAACTTACAGCTAGTCCATCTGGTCATCCTACTCTGCCTCAACTGAACTCTCAAGGGGAAACATGCACCAGTATTGAATTCCAAGATCGGTCATACAACTTGGATGGAGGTGTACTGGGTCACTGCTTTTCTTCCAAAAAGTTATGTATGTGAAGTGAAGTAGGTTGTAGATTGTATGTAAAGAGAAGCATATTTCCCTACTGCATAAGTAAAGACATTTATCTTATTTCCATTTTCTATGTCTTTTGCTTAACCTAACCCCCAAAGCTACTAATCTGTTAAGCTACTGTGTTTGAAATATGAGATAAAACAAAGAGAGGAAGAAAAAAAAAGACACAGTAAGTTGCCCACAATGTATAAAAATTGCAACTTTGCTACTTACATGTTTTAAGTAATAATATTTTTAAAACCCTGCTTGAGGTACCCTGCAGTTAGGCTGTCGTTTCAAAATAAAAAGGACTTGGAATCTCTTTATGTTCATTCATGGATATGTAGAGGGACTGAGAGGAAGGGAACATACATGCCTGTAATTCTGATTGCAAAAAGAAGAAAAAAATGCAACACAGCTCAAAAACACCACTAGGAAAAGTAGAAATTAGAACTGGCTATTGGCTGATAAAAAAAAGAAAAGGAAAAGGGTTCAGCAATGGGGTCAATGAGAAAACATAAAAAGCATGAAAAAATGCTTGTTTTGAAAATTCTTAAAATGTACTACTGAGATATCTAGACAGTGACTTAAAAAACCTGAAAATGGAATGTAAATACAAACCTCAAATGTTGAGATTTTATTTCATTATTCTTTCATATAATGAAGAGGATTCATTACTATTCTGCATCGAATACATTTTCAAAATACAACAGAAACAATTATACAAAGAAAGACTAATATGAAAGCAATATAGTGGCATTTGACCCTTTAAAATTAAACGTATGAAATGCTTGCTAAAAAGTTTGAACTAAAACCATCTTGAATTACATTTGATCAAAATGTTTACAAAGATCTGGTAAGTAATACAGGCATCATGGCTATGTACAAATGCTAAAATTAGTGCACAACTGCCCCTTTTGGAACAGTATGAGCAAAGACTAAATCTTATGCACTCTAAGAGGTATACAAAATTATCTGCATGTTTCTATCCTCATTTACTTCAAACAGGACACTGACGTATGTTAATGTAGGAACACAGATTTATATTTTTGGATCACATCCAGTCTACTAATTGCAATTGCACATATTATAATTTGATCATAAAGCATAAAAATCAGATGTTTGGATCTAAGATTAAAGAAGCCCTTTAAGATGCATCATTTTATAGCTCTTTTCCTATCAGTGTAATTCCTGTTAAAGAAAATTCTGGCCAGGCATTATGCCTTCCAGTTTTGTATAAACTTATCTTTACATTTGGAAAAAGTGTCTGAAGGAGTGAAAGTTATTACCAATAATGTTGTTTTCTTTATTCTTCTCCCCAAAGAGAACCTTACTGATTCAGAATCCAGTACTACAAACTCTAATGCTTGTTGCATGGCCTTTATATGGACTAACTGTATGAAAATGCTTAGGATGAGTACAAAATACTGTTTAAAAATGTTACATGTTTGCAAAGCTGCAGAAATCTTAACCTCAGGTACTACCAGCTTTCATCTATTCTCAGAATATAGAAATGTACCTGAAAACAGAAAGTAATGATTAATCAGAAAGTAATGATTAATATGTTTTAGGTCTGTTAGCTTTATAATTAAATGAAAATGAACATTATTAACTGTGAAGCAAAGCTGATCATACTTTTTGCATATATTCATCAGTTTGCCCTGAAATTATATTTAATTAATATCTTATTAACACTTAAAGTGTTTTGGAATTCAGTACTTCTTATGTAATAGTCTAAGTGGTTAGACACTGGGGTGAGATATTTTTAATGCTCTCATTGTAAAGTACCCATCATATTAAATATGTATCAAAAACATTAACTTACAAAATTGTCTGATCTATTTATTTTTTTTCCTTTTATCTCTCTATTATTTCCTTCAAACAGTCTCCACTGTATATAACAAGGGATCCTAAGTCTGCTTCTGTCATACAAATAGTCCCACTAAATTACAAAAGACTATTTAATATGGGTGGGTAGACAAAGATTTGCCTCAAACAAGTTAGACAAGTTAAATCATCCCAGTGAAGCTACATTTGACCAAACCTGAAGGGAGTATGGTCCCAGTCCTGACATTATTCAAGCAAGTGTAATGGCTTATACAAGGCCCCCACTAACTTCTTAAAGGAATAAAATTAAGCAATTGCTAGTCTGGTGGTATTTAATAAAACTTCAGTGTGCTGTATCCTCATATCATAGATTTAAGATCCACTGTATAATCCTTCACCAAGAAGTCACAGCTTATCCTCACCCCTCCTCTCCCCAAAAAGATATTCCTTTAAAAGCAACAAACCCATTCCAACAAACCACTGCTGACATGAATAACCCCTATTCACCAGAGCAACCCCACCTCATGTGAGTAGTTTACAGGTGCAGTGATGCAAAGGATTGGGCTCAACAACTAGGCAAAAACTGCTCAGTTCTCTTCTACCTGTACTGCGGTTCCCATCACAAATTTCTGTCTATGAACAAATTAGAGATTCACCCAGAGAGAATCATGTATTCATAGTACTTAGGATCAGAAGGGACCTAAACAGATCATCAGGTACGACCCCCTGCCCCAGGCAGGAACAGGTGCTGGGGTCATATCACTGAAGCGAAATATTTGTCCCACCACCTCTTGAAGACCCCCAAGGTAGGAGAGAGTACTACCTCATTTGGGAGCCCATTCCAGAGCCTGGCAGGCGTAACTGTAAAGTGATGTCTCCTGATGTCCAGTCTGAACCTTCTAACAATTTGTGGCCATTGTTCTTAGTAACCATGGGTGATGCCAGGGGAACAAAGCCTCCCCTAATTCTCGCTGGTACCCCCTGGCAAGTTCCCTCAGCCTTCTCTTGTGGAGGCTGAATAGGTTCAGGCCCTTTAGCTTCTCTTTGTAGGACCTGCCTTGCTGCCCCTTTGTCCATGAGAGTGGCCCTCCTCTGGACCCTCTCAATGCTAGCCACATCCCTCTTGAAGTGCCGGGCCCAGAACTGGACACAGTACTCCAACAGTGGCCTGACCAATGCTGCATAGAGGGAGAAGGATCACCTCCCTGGACCTGCTTGTGATGCATCTGTAGATGCATGACAAGGTGTGGTTAGCCTTACTGAGCACTTCCTCGCATTTACGGCTCATGTCCATCCTGGAGTCAACAATGACTCCAAGATCCCTTTCTGCCACTGTGTTGACAAGAAGGATGTTCCCCAGCCTATAGATGTGTTGCTGGTTCCTTTTCCCGATGCAGCACCTTGCACTTGTTTGTGTTGAATTCCATCCTATCCTCATCCTCCCACTGCTGTAATTTGTCTAGATCTAGTTGGATTCTGTCACTCCCCTCCAGCGTACCCACCTTGCCCTACAACTTGGTGTCATCAGCAAATTTGGACAGCATGCATTCCATACCCACATCCTGAGGCCAAACTTCACTGTAAATATTTCTTAGACCAAGAGTAAGCTAATAGATGGAAATACACAAAATAAATGAACAGATCTAATTTAATGATTACGTTCTAGAATCAATAGGTAACAGCAAAGTGCTGTCCTACAATTCACACAACTGCTCAGTTACTGTTAATTTAAAAAAATGACTATGGAAAATCCATTCCTATTAACAATTTAAGTTTCTTCAGAGTATTTTTCTGATTTCATCAAGACAATGCTTTCAAAGGGGATTCCCTCCCCCTGAACTCAAGTAGTGATATCACCAATATTTTTATCCTTCATAATTAAATGAAATAAGGTACACTAGCAACTTACAAAAAAGTTTGCTCCAACTAATTAAATACAATAATATTCTGAAGATGATCCTAAAGTAGGCTTAAATATGCTGAATTCCTCATTTGGACTATATTGCATATGGGTAAAAACATTTCTATCCTCTACAGGCAAAAAACTAGATTATGGCATTTCATAGCGACGGGAAAACAACTTTCTGCCATCTCTTTCAGGTCCCTCATTTATAACACCATATCAAACAGAGTTAAAATATCCTATTTCAAAAACAAATGTTTACATAAAACACTTCGAAGATATTCAAACTTTTGCAGTGCTGCTGCTCTAAATAAGTGAGGGTTGACCTATGCAGCTAATATTAAATTTAGAAAATAAATACATGTCTATACTGTATGCAGCCTAGCTGGAATTCCCTTGATTAAATATACTAATTAATTTAGCCATGGTGTGTTTTGTATTATAATTTAGCATTTATTTATGAGGTCCACATATTCAGTCTACTGGATTTAATGACTGTACTATATTTAAACATATCATTAAAAGTGCTAATATTTCATATCATGCCATAATTAGCTTTGTTTGGTCACTTCATGAAATAAATAAAATAACCTTTAGAATTCAGTTTTATTAAAAGGATGCATATGGGTATGCATTTCTGCGAGGCACTTAAACAGTTCAACAACATAATTATATCTATTTCATGCTAAACCACTGTTAATATTCCAGTTTTTCCTGTGCTCCAAGGCATTTTTTCTCAGTAAAGTATTTTGGAGGCTGCAGTTGTAACACAGTGCTTCTACTTACTGTTTTCAAGTTTCAAAACAGTACAATAGAATTTATTCATTCACAGATGATTCTCTAGTTTCTTCTTTTTATAGACCAATTACTAAAAGTAACTGACTGGCTAAAATGGATGGAAGGTCTATAAAATACTGCACAAGCATGAACATTTCCATTTAGGATGAGGTCTTTCTACACAGCCTAATCATGTGAAAATGGCTGAAAGATATCAAGCATCCTGGCCTCCCACTTACCTCACGGAGAGTTTAGGACCCTGTCTTCCGAGAGGTGCTCAATACCTCATGACACTTAGTTATATATTTATGGAAAGCACAGCAGTACACAATTTACCAGAAAATGAAAGGGGGCAAAATCATCAAGCTGTGCTGCTTACTTAGACAAATATTTTTTCTGGTCAGTATTCATATACAGAACAGCCTGAAAGACTCGTTTTAATTCAGCTTCTCTCAACTATTTATATCAAGCTCTCAATTTCATCCAACTATAAATGTCATGAGTCTACTGCACAACGCTGAGATAAGAGGTGAAAAGCCATTAAAAAGCCTGATACAGTCTACATAATCTTTACCCCCCCACACACACGCAGACACAGTGATCAATAAAACCATGTTAAATCATGCTCAAAATAAGAGATGAAGACTTATATTGCTGAATGGTTCCATTACCCTAAATCCTGATTTGCTAACTAGTTACGGATGAAAGACAATTAGATCTGAAGTCTCACCTAAAGGTCTGTGAGTTTGATTGTCAAATACAAGCTGTAAATCTCTAACACTCCTGAGAAAAAGTTTGGGAAAAAGTAAAATAGCCACTATCTGGCTGATTAAAACTCAAAGGGTCCACTTGACACAACAACCCACTAGGTTACCATGGTTTAGGTACAGCCCAGCAGTTCTCAGTAGTTCTCAGTGGATTTTTTTTGGCCTTGAGATGCCCCTTCCTAATTTTTTGGAATTTAGGGACACCCTGGCTCAGAGCCACTGAACTAGAATATCACTTGCGGCAGATAATGTTCAAAGCAGCAGCATCCATTCAAAAATATCATGTTATGAGTGGAAAGACTTAAATTGTTTATATTCTGCTTATGACAGAAATGATAGAAATTAAGGAGTATTTTATCCACTGCAAATTTGTCTTATGCATAGAGACCATGAGCAGGAAACTCAGCTGATATAAATCACCATCACTGTGTTGATTTCAATGAAAGCATGCCCATTTACACCATTTGAGCATCAAGTCCACTCTCAGTCCTCACTAGTCCTTAAAGGATTACAAAAAAACAAAACAATCCAAATATACCCCACTGAATTTTGCCCTTTTAATTTTTAGCCAGTAACAATAGTCTATCATTAAATTTACTGATAGCACTATGTATGTTTTACAGGTTTGCTAGGAAAATGTAAAAACTACTTAATTTTAAAGGAATTACAGCAAGTTTCAGTGTTACTTATCAACTTTATAGTTAAAATAATTTTATCATATTCTGATGCATAATAAGTAAACTAAATATAACATCTGATATTATTTGGTAATTAGGACATGATCCTATTCCTATTATTTAGGAGCCTGATTCCATTATTTATATAATAAACTTTTGTGACCAAAGTCTCTTAATTTTTTTTAGAAAGCAACATATCTATGGCATGATATAATAGTGAAAAATGTCAGTGGCAATAGGCTATTGATTTTAATGAGAACAGGATCAGATCCCAAATCTGAACACTAAGCAAAGTACTCTGCGCTTTTCTGTTTACTAATTGTAATGAACATTTATTAGCAATAATGTTTCTTTAACCATTGCACTTTTCTACTTTTGACTATTTGTTGACCCAAAACAAACCGCATGAAGGACTCCTATGTTTTAAGAAACTATTTATCCTTTGCTAAGTTGGTTCATGGTGAATAATGTGCTGTTTACATAGCTCAATTTATTTTAAAGATTCCAAAATGTGGTAGTCTATTGCTGTTCTCTCAAGAGAAGGAAACCCATATTTTATATGCATACTTCACCAGTTTTTGCCCTGGCAGTAGTCTTCTTAAGCTGTCAACATCTGTAAAATCTGAAACACAGAAATAAAACATCCCAGACCCTTACTGTTGTGGTGTTACTGCTATTGAAAAAGGACTACTTTTATTTTAAAAATTCAACTTGCTTGTAGTAAGTAATGTAGTTACTTTGTCGTATCAAAGCACTGATTTGTTTTTATACTACATATTTAAGTCAGATGCCAGCATCAATAGATAACTGATTTTTTTTTCTTGTTGCCAGTATGCATATTAAATTCCAAACATCTCCCCTGGTTCTTACTTTACTATAGAAATAATCATCTTACTTCCATGCTTAAAGCAGTATCAATCAGTATTTTATATATTAAATGGTTACACTGAATTTCTAAACTCAGGTAAATAAAATAAAATCTCAGCAATATTAAAAAATTTAGTTTAAAATTGTAACTAGATATTAAATAGTGGTCTACTGCCACCTTGATGGACATGCAGCATATATTCACGTTAAGATTTATATCTTGATGTCAAAGTATAATGGACCCCTAAAAATCAGGCAATTAATTTAAAATGAACAAAGTGTTAAAAAGTTTTTAAGTCTAAAAGGAATCTTTAGCAAGAAATTTAAAGGAAATATAGGGATTAAATATTAATTTGTACCAGAAAAAGTTACTTCTCAAAAAAGTGATATCTAAAAAGTTTACAAAATCCAATGATTTTGCTGCATAAAGCAATGAACATCACAGAAGGGTTGAAAATGCATATTTTATGTTTGCACATTAAAGGGACAGCAATTCTTTGCTTGTGAATCATGCACTGAAGCCTCGGTTTTCTTTTCCTTCTCAATAAAGAATGGGCTATACTGATCTTAGCTTCATGTGTATCATTATTATGGGAAGAAATACTTTAAAGAACACAAAAAATAAAAGTTGGCAATCACATTTTGAACAAAAAATTACTGTAATTTTTATACCATTTTGTAGGGAAATCATTAAGACATACTACCACTACAGTTTCAATTAGTAGGTTAAATAAAAGAAAATGATAGGAGGGAGAGAAAATTCTCATTTTAAATAGTCTCTGTACACACTATTTTTTCCTACCAAAGAAACTAATAAAAATTTGGCAAAACATAATTGTTTGTTTTTCTTAAAAGCACGCACACGCATGCACAAGGATGTCATAGAATGATGAGAAAGGACACTAAAATAAAAGGACACTAAAATAGCCACTACACTGTATTATGCACTGATCATTTGTACTATAAAACAACGTAATACGTATAAGCATTTAAGCAGCCAAACTGGTCAACAATTTGCATCCTTGTTGGCCTAATGATTTCAGCGGATATGCAAATGATGTCAAGCAACACTGAATTTATTTCAACATTTTCTAGTCTCCTGGATATAATTTAATGGTTTGTTTTGTCTAATGCTATGCATTACCGTTTACAATTAACTTGTGTCCAGATACACGCAAACTAAATGTAGATAACACTAAAGACTGTATTACACTAATGACAGCCACAAATTCAAGGGCTGCCAGTTGATCTTTAACTTGTTTGTAGTTGGTCTTAAGCTCATTTGTGTATACACACACACACCCACACGCACACACCTCCTCCTGTTTCAAGACCCATGACATACCTTGGCACTACAATGGCAATGTCTCACTCTTAACTCTGAATTTTCTGCCTTGTGTCAGTTAAAGAAGTTAATGTACGTCACTTTTATACGAAGAAAGGCTTATGACAAATTTCAATACACTGCATAAGAGAAAATATATATCACGCATTTCAGTCTAGAAAAATGTTCCAAGATACAGCTAACATGTGGAATGTTTTACTCTGTGCCTTGGAATATTTCTGAAGATTGCTATCCCTTTTTAAGAAAGTTCTGTTGCATCTGTGTCAGCTACAGTATTAAGGTGAATATTTACTGCAATTTGACGTAAGCGGGTCTTCAAGAGCTAACACTGACTTTTCTATATTAAGCAGAATTACTTACAGAACTATAGAGCAAAAATGTTCAGTTTGTGATCCTGTGATTACGTAAAACTGTATCTCTGAAAACACTTGTATTCGGTACTCCAGAGATAACAAAAATACTTACATTTTCCAAACTGAAGAATTATCACGCATGTGTTTAAATATAAAGGGTACGTCATACAGAGAAACAAATAATTGTTTATAACTAGAAACTAAAAAAAAAAGTTGGTACACCTCACTGGCTTTTTGTTTGTTGCTTTTAAGAACTTACCCCTTCCTTTCTTTGCCCTCGTTCAGCACATGAACTTGGTTTAATCTTAACATCCTGGAATAGGTTGTACTGAACTTTAAATATTTATATATCATGCTCAGCAGTAACATTTGAATGTGCAGTTCTTGTCTGTAACAAAATGCTGATAAAGATGAGGTAGAAGGTATGCAGACAAAAAACATAATATGCAAATACCACAGCAGGGGCATGAACATCCACTATCCTTACTGTTTTTAGAAAAGGGCAAAGAATTACCTCCCTATGTATTACCTTTCATTGCTTGTGTTATAACTAGCACCTCATACAGTCAAGTCACACAGCAGTAGGCTTATACATTGTACACAAAGACCATTCACTGTACTTTTGACTTAGGAAGCTAAAAATATGCATCTCTCTCTAGAAGACAATTGTTCTAAAAAAAAGTCTTGCAGACAGATGGTGTTATAGCAAGACATTATTATTTTTATATTATACCTATCTTTTCGCATTCTACTAAAATATGGACTTTGAACCTAAACAATAGTTCAATGACAACATTAAAAATATATGTGCATGGATTATTTTTTTTTGACGAGGTGCCTGATTTTTAAACTATTCTATCATGCTAAATCAGGCCACAGAAAGGGCATCTGAGTTGTGTGACCCTATACTCTGAAACTCTTAGAAGTCATAACACTTGTTTTGAAACAAATGACTTTTCAAGATGGAGCAGTCTTGCTATCAATCACCAACAAGTTAATTCTACATAATAAGGCAGGTTTGGATGCAGACTGATACATTGTGAAATGCTGTATCTAAAATTGATTAGAACAGCACTCAAAATGAATGCAGCCCTCCAAACCACTTATTTGCTCAGAAACATTAATCTCAATTATAAGGAGAGCTTCATAATGGTAATGCTTGGTATGAAAAAAGTATGATATAAATCAGGTTTTATAAGACATAGCAATTAATCAGTTTTAGAACTAAGAAAAGGAAAGCCGTGTTAAAGCGCACAATTC
Organism: Gavialis gangeticus; assembly: GCF_001723915.1. Taxonomy (NCBI): domain Eukaryota; kingdom Metazoa; phylum Chordata; order Crocodylia; family Gavialidae; genus Gavialis; species Gavialis gangeticus. Next base: position 5,319,585 of record NW_017729030.1, on the reverse strand, counting down.
TTTTATGTTACTCTTTTAAGTTCTGGAGGTTACAGTACCTTTAAAGTGATTTACTTTTAAAAAATTGTGTAGCTGACAATGCAGAAACCCACCTTAGCTGTGGGCTTTTAAACACAATTTTATTACAAACTGAATTTTTTTATTATAAATTGAACAGACATTTATAGATTAACATTGCAATACCATAAAATTACAGTGTTTGTTTTTATGTTGAATACTACAAGATACTGTATTTGTGCTACTTGTCACTCAGGCACTGAAAGACAACATGCCTCAAAAGTGCTCCCTTAGTTCAGTGAATTAGGAAGAAGTTTCTTTCACCAAATCAAAGTATTTGTGATAACGCAATGGAATTCTTTGATGAACAACCTCTAACTAAATAAACTTCCAGAAGGACTAATTTCAGTTTGTTTAAAAAAAAAAATCACAAATCTCACTACACCTGTTAGCACAGTAAACTTGTCAAAGAAGTTACAGCAAAACAAGCAAGAGAGCAAAATATCTTTAAAACAGAATCAGGAATGTTATTTATTACTAGTTTCAGTGTCCCTTTGTTCCATGTATACTGTATTTCACACCTACCCTTGTAAATCTAATCAAGCAAATACAATAATTATACATAGGAAAATCTCTCAAATGTAAAATTATTTGGAAGATCTTATTCTTTATAATTTTACATTCTTTATAATTCTTCTTACAGTATGTTTTGGGTGGGTGATTTTTTTTTTTTTTACAACAGTTAGAATTTAGACAAATGTTGAACATGAAACAGAATAAATTCACTCTAATTTTAGAATTCAAGCATTTTCTGTCTCCAGGTCTCACCCTAGAGTTACTTGCATTTTCTTTCAAGTCTGCATAGCCCAGTGTCCCTCCCTATACAGAACCTGATCCTGTAGGATGCTGAGCTGTCTCAGTTTTTACCTGGCCTAACCCAAACCACATAAAACTCAATGGGAATTTCTTCACTGATGTGCAAGAGCTTTGCATAGGGTTCACTAATTCCAGTTAAGAATGGAGGGTGCTCAGCATCTTGTAAAACTGAACTGATAATTTTCTAAACTAACACTTTTATGAGATTATAGAGAAAATGTACTTTCAAAATTTTACTTCCTAATATTTATATGGGTTATCTGTGATACCTGCTGTTCATTTGCAGTTCAATTTATCCCTTTAAACCCACTTCCTAGTATTATATCCTGTTTTCTTGGCTGTTTGTACAGAGGATAATTATTCTTGGCTCAGAGAGGCATAACTGAAGTACCAGTCTTAACTTGCTAACTAGATTATGAACATTATTTTGCAGTTCTCCTGTCCACCCTCCCCACCCCCCATATGTTTTAAACAAACAAAACCCCACAAGTTAAGCTAGTCAAATATATATTTCCAGCAAACCATGCCTTTCCTCCCCTGTTTTCACTCATGATAGATTAGTTGTTTTCCTTTAAATTAAAAAAAACTCTACATGCCCCACATGCACACAAATAAAAAACAAATTATCTAACTATATACATGAGTACCCTTAAAAAGATTGAAGTTTCCTAACTTACCAGGTTAAGCAGGTAACCTACAGGTCTATGACAACAAACCACAGCAGTATAATATAAAAAAAATGTGTCCAATGTGTTGACAACTTTAAGTAATTTACATTTTATATAATCAATAGTTTATATAAGACCCTTTAGTACATTTTTCCCATTATATACAGGCATGTTTCAGTTCACTACCCTATGTGTTGAAACACTTTCACAATCTTTTTATGCATAGATTAGTAATTCTGAACTTCAGAGGGATTTTCTTGGGGGGAGGAATGTTATTTTCTTTGTAGAAACTACGTATTACAGTCTCTATGGTTTTAAATTCCTCTCACTGATTATCTTATACAGGTGTTATCCCTGATCTTAAATACATGCTTTCTTCACTTTAATATTACACTTAAAACCCTGTGCATGCAATACATTTTACCTCTTCCATACCGTAAAGCAAAGCATTGTGCATCTATAAATATTATCTGTGATAAATCAGATAGCAGAGAAAATAGATCTATACCAATGTAAAAAGTTAAAGGATATTAAAGTCCGATGCCGATAACACTTGGCTAATACAGACGACAAACTACTAAAGTCCTCTTGCAAAAGAGAGACTATTTTAAATGTTCAGGTGAGCCATCAAATTTGAAAATTCGACCTAGCAACAGAAGAAACCCATAGAGAGAAGGGACCGGTACTAGAACATTTATGATCCCATTTCCACAGTTATTCCATTTTTTAAAGTATTTTATGCGGTAAATTGCTTGCCGTATAAAACTTCTTATCCCATTGCATAAGGGTCTGGAGTTACAGCATGGAGTGTACAAAGCATCTTCTTTGGAGAGAAGGAAGAGGAACCAAAATAGAGGAAACCCAAGTCCATCTAGAGAGAGAGATATACATATACCGACAGAGACACGGGGACACACACACACACACTTTGAAATCTCCTTGCAGTCACTGTGTCCCTTCCGCTCGTATGCCACCACTGGCAGGTATTCACCAGCTCACTAAAACCCCTATTCCTGTCTGTTCTCTTTCCTTTTTTTTTTTTAAATAACAGAGAGGGGGGAAAATATACCCACCAGGTAAAGCTTGCCCAGGTTGTTTTTTTTTCTCTGCCGTGTGAGCAGCCCACCCGGCCGCCTGCCCAGCTCTGAGAGGACGGCCACAAAGGCAGGGCTCCCGCCTGCACATCACGGGCCAAGCAGCTCTGTGCGTTTCAAAGCTCCCGCGAGCCAAACTAGGACCGGGGTTTTTTTATTTGGTTTTTGTTGGGGAGGGTGTTTTTTTTCTGCCTTCCAAGCGCAGAGCCGAGCCTGGCCCCCTTCCTCTCCCTCCCAAGTCTTCCCAAGTGACTTGAGGAGAGGCAGGAAGTTGGCAGGAGCCGGGGCGCCCCTCCTGGCGCGGGGAACGGGCTCCTCCCGGCCCCTCGCTGGAGTTTCTCTCGGCGCAGCGCCCACCCCCGCGCGGGACTCCCCGCTTCCTCCGCTCTTACCCGGCGCACGGCTCCGGCAGGGCCAGGCTGGGGACGGCAGCATCGCCCCGCGCGGCGGAGCAGGCGCCGGGCTCCCTCCGCTCGCCGCCTCTCGCCGGCTCCGTGTGCGAGCGCCGGCCCCCGCCTCGCCGAGGGGTGTCGAGCAGGCAGCCGCACCGCCGCGGCCGGCTGCAAAAGTTGCCGCCGCCAGAGAGGACGCGGGAGAGGAGGAGGCGGCGGCGGAGGC
>NW_017729030.1:5316034-5316241 GCF_001723915.1 Gavialis gangeticus | reverse complement strand
CCGCCGCCCCGCACCCCGCGCGCTACTCACCGGGGCGGCCAAGCGCTCCAAGTTGCCCTCGGGGCGGGGGGGGACACATAATGCCGCCGCCTCAGCCGCCGCACCGGGGTGCCCGCGGGGAGCTGGAGCGGCGGAGCGCAGCCCACCCCGCAGGCTCTGCTCCGGGGGCCCGGCGGAGCTGGGCCTCCTTCCCCCGCGCTCCCATGC
>NW_017729030.1:5314860-5316024 GCF_001723915.1 Gavialis gangeticus | reverse complement strand
TCCTTCCCCCGCGCTCCCATGCTGCGTCCAATCAGGGCGCCGCTCCCGGCGCCGCGACGCGGGGGTCAGCCGCGACCAGCACTTCGCGCTGATGAGCGGCGCTTCGCGGCTTTCTGCCCTGATGAAGGGGCCTGCGCGCCGCTGATTGCAAACGCTAATGAACTTACGGCTCCATGACAGAGCCTCCCCCCGCGGCGGCGACGGGGAGGAGGGGGACAGGGGACGGGGGACTGCCTCACCCCCATCGCATTAGGATGATGACGATTGCTGCTACTGCTACTGGTAGTGTGGGCACGCGTGTACTCCTCTGCTCTGGCCCGGGCTCTGCCTTCCCCCTGCAAGCCAAGCCTTTCCTAGTCTTGAACCAAGACTTCTGCTGCTCCCCGGGTTGGGCAAGGACTGAGCCACAGCGCTGCCTGGAAGACCGATGCTCATCGGGACGCGGGGGGCGAGCATCAGCCTCCCCTGTCTGCAGGGCCGCGCCAGGAGCCCCAAGCCCTCGTGGCAGCGGCTAGACCTCCCCCCCCACACACACGCACACACGACAGCTCGGAACAGCTGGAGTCTTTGATTCTGGGCCTCTTCTCCAGTGCAACGGCGTGCGGGGGCCATGGCTGAGGGCACCGGGCTCTCATATAGAAGCTCTCCTCTGGAAATACAACTACATTTCCCCCAGCGCACACGCACACAGACATATACACACTCGCAGGCACAAACATACACGCGCACAAACACACGTATAGACACAGACACGCACACATAGACACTCAAAGACACAAACATACACACAGACACACACGTAAAGACAGACACGCACACTCGCAGACACGTACACAGATATAGACACACACAGACACACCCGCACAACACACGCATGCACACATAGAGACACAGACACATAGACTCGCTCGCAAACATCCACGCACACACACAGGCACACACTCGCAGGTACCAACGTACACACACGCATATAGCCACACATACACAGGCGCATATAGACACAGGCACGCACATATACACACTCGCAGACACAAGCACACAGGCACGACGGACAACTCCACCCCCCGCTGCTCCTGCTCCCACGACCCTGCCCCCCGAAGCCAAAGGCCAGGAAGGCAGAGCAGGCTCACCTTGGCCGTGACACCCCTGCACGCCCCCCCCCCC
>NW_017729030.1:5312517-5314740 GCF_001723915.1 Gavialis gangeticus | reverse complement strand
CCCCCCCCCCCCCCGACACAGGGGGACAAGTCTCCTTCCCCCTTTCTCTGCCCGAGACAAGTTTGCCACGTGAAGTGTGAACCAGGCAGCCCGGCTCTTTCAAAAGCTGAACTCTGCTCAAGTTCTCTGCTATGGGACGGCTGATATTTCCACCCCCATCTGAGATGCATCTATCACCCCCGACCCCATGATGCTAAAGGCACCCCTATGTTATCTCCGCACCCCCTAAGCAAGCTCCTTATGCTCCCCAGATCGGAGATGCCCGCCAATAGCGAGGAACCGGAGCAAGTCTGTTGCAGCTGTTGCTGCGACTTGTGATCCACCTAGCGAGTCTCTCTTCTGCAGTGTTTCCCCTCTCTGCTTCTCATTGCACTGGGGGAGTGAGAGGCAGGGTATCTGCACAAGGACCCCCTATACATTACAGCAGGTCCTGCTCCAAAAAGGACCGATCATCTCTCTGCATGATCAAACCCCCACGTTGCAGCAAGTGGAATAGCCAAATCCACCTGACTCAGCCCTCCCTTACGTGGGCAGCCAAAGGGTCATTTCCAAGCCTCCACCTACAGCAAACAGTCCCGGTGTTTTCTACCAGAAAGGACTTTCTTTCCTGCTCCGGCCAAGTTGCAGCAGTGTGAGCTCAGGGCTTTAAATGCCTCCAAACAGTTGTAGACAAGTTCGTGGAGGTACTAAAAATAAAGCAATGGGTCTGGAATGAATAATTTACCGCCGGCTTGGGTGCGGGTGGCGCTACTTAAATGGTGGGGATTTCAGGGTAAGAGGCAGGAAACATAAATATGTCTCGAGCAACAGTTCTCCAGGTTCTCTTTACACCCCTCCTGGGCTGGATCATTTTAACACTTACCGTGCAATGGAAATCCAGGAAGAGAAGCGAGCACTTTAAACCTGCCTCGCGATTAAAACACATTTGGAGTCCCTACCAGAAAAGTAACCAGAATGGGGGGGGGCGGACCCCAAAATGTGAAGGATGCTACACTGATTTGATATCCAAGCATATTTGACGTGTTAAACCCGAATTTCTACCAGACGTAGTAAGTGCCTGGGTGCAGGATGAAGTTCAGCCTTGCAGCTGAATTGAAAAACTTAAGACTTTGGAACCCATTTTTCTTGCTTTCATCTGCATTCTTCTACCATGAAAAGAAAGAGGCTGTTCTCGCTGGTGTAGAGTTAACATGCAAAAGGCACCCGGAAAGGTGACAAGGCATTTGCTCTGCCTTAGCCAAATCGACTTAGCTAGAACCCAGCCGAAGTTTTTCTCCCCTCCTGCCCCAGTGAATGAAGACGTTGCCGGGCTGCACAGACACACACCGCAGTTTCTGCCTGGATCAAAGCCCAGCGGAAAAACAACAAATGTCAACTACTGATTAAGGCAGATTTGAAGTTCATAGTAAATTGTTTCTAGTACCCTAACTTTAACACTACCGAAGGAGTATTATTAAGCTTACTACAATTTAATTAAATTTCAGCCTTCAGAGTTCAAACTAATTTAAGAAGTGTAAAGTCACATTTGTTTTAAATCTCTCCGGGACAGTATCCTTCTAATGTCAGCCATTAAATGTGACTAAACTTACTGAAATCACCGCCTAGCCTTTTCATTCCCCCCCCCTTTTTTTTTAAGAAGCTTTACTGTTTTAGGCTGCTAATAAGCTTTTAATTTTGTCGTGCAAGTGCAAGAGAATATGTACTGCCTCGATTAATTCAGCTGGGGGACGTCGTTTTATGGGACTATCAATAAATCTTGCTCCTTTCTGGGCTCTAGGTGTTCAGAAGGGAGAGAGGAGAATGGTCTTTGACACAAGACAGGCTGGCTCCAGCACTAATCTACCAATAAAACCCGAAGAGGAGGTAAATTCAAGACAGTTATGCACTTTTCAAACTTGCTAAATTACTTTAATGTGTCCTTCTGCGTGCGTTAGCTCAGACTTTATGCGCCGGGCAACAGCACAAAGCTTGGAAGCACTTGCTGTTTCTCCACTTTTTAAGATACTCAAGTGTCTGAAAGTGAAATAACACAAAGCCCCTTCGCTGTCAAATGCCACTGAAATACAGCTTATACAAGAGGAAATTGTTTCTAACCACCGATTTTGCTTTGGGGGTAAGCATCAAGATGCGGTTTAGGGCAGTTAGATCAGAGATTGCCTATATGGGATCTAAAGAGCTAGCTCTGTGCATTACTGTGGACAAGGATAAAGCATGGGGGGGGGG
>NW_017729030.1:5301798-5312453 GCF_001723915.1 Gavialis gangeticus | reverse complement strand
GTAGAGGGTGGGGGTTGGGGAAGGAGGAGGGGGGGTGTTTCAGTTGCTCCATCAATCTTGTTGCTGACCATAATGTGACAGTTACTATTCCCATTTGTTCTTCGTACAATTAGCCTCATGGTTTGTTTGTTTGTTTTTTTTAATCCCTGTGTAGGCTCAGATTGATACTGAGTTAACAGCTACGTAGTATCTTTCGAAAATACAGAGGAGTTGTCTCCTCTCCTTTGCTGCCCTTTTATAGTCTGCCTCTGTTTATGGGGAACCTGCATCCCACAGCACTCCTGCATCACTTTTCCCCAAGGCTCAGAGAAGATGGCCTCTCGACTTCATAACCATACTTTACTGTTATTACTGCAGTCCAACACATTACCAAAATGAATATTTGTGCATCAACCTGACTTAATATGCTCTGAATGTACCTTCTGCAAATGCCATCCTGCTCTAGAGCTGAAATCTTTCTTAGTGTAGGTCTTAAAGCAAGCTGTGGTGGGTGCTGCATTCCTCAATGTGGACAGAAATACTTTTGGATTAAAGCAAAGGTTTAACACAAGCCTTTTTAAAGCGACAACTCATTGTTATATTAGCAAACACACCACACATTATGCTTTGGTTAGAAGAGAATCAGATGGCCTAGACAGCTTAGAGTACCTGAGGTAGTTCAAATTTTTGCAATAATCTGTCGATACTGCATTAAGAGCCCAGTGAGCACCAAGTAAAATGGACAAGTTGGATAAATTAAACTTAAAACATCCCCACAAACAGCACAGACATTACTACAGGTTTTCATTAGCAGCTCTTACTGCCAAAAAATTTGCCAGGACATTTATTTTCTTTGGGTGTTAAACTGTGGCAATATTGTAAACCAAATACTCTAATCTGATCACTGACAAAGCCATAAAATTAAATGGCTGTCTGCAGAGGCAAATATGTCTTAATTACCTTAATTAAGGCAAGATAGGGCCCTATATACATTCATTTTGGAGTCACTGAATATACTGATTATCATACAAATCAACCTTTAAATGGGGGTCATGCTTTTCCACTACATTAGTTTGTGTTCCACTGCATAAACCAATGCTATATGTGAAGCTGACCTTTGGTGAAAATGATGTGCTTTAGCTACACACAACTGCTGACCCTCTTTACTATGTTCTCATAAAAGAACCTGAAGGAGTCTGCATGTCATTTAGAATAAAAAAGTGGCTTTCACATATTGCTACTACTGAACTTGGAGCTATTGACTGAGGTAAGTTTATGGTTTTATAAACAACTGCATAATTATTTCCTAATCACTTTGTATTCCTAATTAGTAGCCATCAGAAAATGCCTTTATTGTCTTGGTTGAATCATGTGTGTTACAACACAATAAGAAATTTGAGGAGCAGTGCTGACTGGTACAACAATCTTCCAGAAAATCTTGTACCCATTAATACAAATGTATATTACTTCCGGTCAGACAGAAATTAATATACATTCTTCATATATGATTAGTCTTTTCCATACATCAATTTTACGGGGAATTTATGAACCTCTGGTATTTTTCCGTGTAAGGAGAATGAGACTTTATTATAAATAAGACTCATATCTATAATTAAAGGATTTTTTAAAGCTTTCTGATGATATTCTCCCATCTTGATCGAAACATGTTTGAAAGTAAACCTAATAATCATTACAACAAACTCCAGAAATTAACTGTTCAAACATAGCTGGATTTTGCAAGAAATATTACTTCTGAAAGATTACAGCACTGGGGGAAGGCAGTAAGTAGACCAAAGTTGTTAAGTTTTTTTTCTCTCGCTGCCTTCACCCCACCATAAACATATCGCTTATAAATGAAGTCTGGAAAATACTAAAAGCTCTGAGGGGACCTGGTGAGCTGCTGTTCAATTTTGATACATTTGGATGCTAATTGCTTTTTATCTGCTGTGTCTAAACTGAGATTTTAATAAAATATTACTGTTTTCTAAATTTCTTTGGACCGTTGATAGTAAAATACATAGTACTCAGGATGATTGCTTTCATTTCTAGAAGACAGGAGCTCAGGCAGTTTAGTGGCAACAATCTCTGTTTGTTCTTGTCTGCTCAGAAGAGCTGTTTCTAATTGATCTGGCATGGAATTTAGTTGGAGATGTGTATGTTGCAACCTAAGCACAAGTCCCTGTATGCTTTGTAAAGTGATCACCATATGGGCCTTATTTGAAACATTTGAGGTTTCTAGCCATTAACCTTCATTAAACTGTGCTGTAAATTCAACTCAAATATATACATACTGACCATTGTCTGATCTTTTTTATTTAGCCTGTGTGTGTATATGCCTAGTTAATAAGGCTAGTGGCTATTGCAAAACCTGAAATAAAGCTAAAGATGTCTAGGAAGGCATACTGTACAAAGTAAGTTCAGTGTATTTCACAAATGTTTTCAACTGATGCCATTTTTACTTTTTATTTTTTATAGAAAAACCAAAGAAGAAATATGTTCAAAACTACTTCTATGTATTATACTGTATTCTTAAAACCACTCTGCTGTCATCATGGAGATTTAATTAAGCAAACTCAGCTGTGTGAAGTTCCAACTCACAGAAAAGTTTTAAAAAGTAGTTCATTTACTATCACATATTTAGGAACAGGAACAATCATCACTTTTAACCCTCAAAGATTCTACATATTGATGTCTGCTTCCAAATTTAAAATGTCTGACTCTCTTTTGTTACTGTTAATAGTACTAAGTTATGAATGCTGATGGCCTTCTAGTGCGGCCTTAAATTACACTGAAAAAGATACAATTTCTTTAATTAAAAAAGATGCACCGAACTAATCCCTCTAGCTGAAAAAAGAAAAGTTTTAAGCAATCTCTTTCTGCTCTGGGAGAGAAAAGCAGACAATACCATAACAGATCAGAAACATAAGCTATAGTGTGCAGCCAGGAGCACAGCAGGGAACTGAATACTGCTCCGACTGTGTCATTTTTTAATCCCCCATCCCAGTTTTCCCCGTCTGACCTCATGCTGAGATGAAGTTATCACAGAAGACAGCTTTACTCTCACCAATGAATCCAACCCTGGATCTGTATTATCCTCAGCAGATCAAAACACCGCTTTCATCAAATAGCATTATCTGCATAAAAGGCATGCAATTGCCCGATAATTTCACCCAAACTATGCTATTCATTTAAAGGACAAGAAGAGAAATGTAATTCATTCCTTTTTTTCCTGGAAAAGCTAACTTACACTTCACTCATGGGAACTTTTCTATTTTAACACAAGATCCCAAGAAGAGGTCCATTAAAAGCCCTCCCCCCATGGGTTTAGGATTAATTGTTGGAGTACCTCTGTGCAGCTTGAGTGACAAAAGTGTAGTTATGCAGAAAACTGGCAGTGAGAATTCACAAAGCTTGCTGTAGCCATGATACTGATTCCATTAGCCATGCTTCCGCTAACCCTAATAATCAAATCATATATGGCATAATTTTAGAAGCTTAAAAATAAATACCAGCTAAAGATATTTCTAGGAGAAATTTGGTGGTATGGCCTTCCCTACAAATAGAAACTGTACTTCTTATCACTTCCATTTAGCATGGACAAGCTGCACATAAGATCCTGATATATAATTATAGATATGTATGCCATTTATAACACACATTCACATATATTAAAAACACATGCTGTCTTGTCTTCTAGAAATGTAAGAATAGGATGGTATGATTCAGATTGTATTGGTATGCCTTACAAATGGCAAAGTTATGACTAAGGTAGATAGCTTATTCTAAATAAATGGCAACACAACTGCTATGCATTCTGACTATGCCACATATTCTGCAAAAATCTTTCAAATATTATTTTTCATGTCCCCCTGTGTGTGAAGCTGACAGGCTTAGAATCGTGTTTCCACCACTTGATGCTTCTATGACAGAGAAAAATTATGACTTAATGCATTTTAGAAACTTATAAAACATCAAAAATAGTTTTTCCATACATTGTTGTGTTGCAGTATAAATGCCCACTGTTTTGTGAGTAAGGCTAGAAATAAATTTCTTTCATCAGCAGAAACGCTGGTCCTTTTTTTCAAAGGATATCCATCTCAACTGTTCAGAGACAGAAACAAATGCTAGTCTGTACTAGAAGGATGGGACCGTTTCCCTCCACTTCTAATAGTATAATACTTCTGATATATCAAGAAGCAGTGTGAATTAAATTGGTTACTTATCATAACCTGAATATTGCCTATCCTGTGCTTGAAATCAGTTAATAGTTTTTACCGAATGCATGGGGAAGAGACTGTTCCACATCTAAGGGAGAAACTTTTTTTTCCCAGCAGGGCTTTGATACTTTTTAAAATGACAGTTCTTTGAAGTTGCTCAGAGGTTTGGATTGCTAGACGTAGTCTCAGAGGAGGTAGATTAGTGGGCACAGTACAGGTGAGGTGCTCAAAGGAACATGATAAATTTATCTCATGGATACAATCACTATATAGATTGTTTAATACACATACAGTATAAACTCTATAAAAATCAGACTTTTAAAATTCAGTTTAATCCAGAATGTCCACGTGCCCCCTCAGTCTGATGACAGAATAAATTGCTTTCCCCAATTTTATGGAAATTTGAGGTGTTCCACTAAATATTTATAAAATTTGAGCACAGTTATATGCATACACACCCTTTACATTGGCAGTAAAATTCTCACTTTTTAAAAAGAAAATCGTCTATCATATCTTAACTGCGGGACTGGGAATTTGGAACTGTGTATCTTAAACAGTACTTCATATTTCCACTGAAGACTCTGAGTTTATAATGGGTTTCTACTATAATGGAAGATAGCTCCTTAGTGAATGACATCATTTGTTTATTTCACAGGCTATACTGATAGGCTAGGGCAATCAGACCAAGTTCTTTGTGTCAAGGAAATAGCATTAGTAAGAAGTATTAAAATTCCCATGTGGGTGACCTATTATGTACATGTTAATATCCTAATGTGTGGTACCATACTCAACATATTGTTAATCATTTAGGGCCCCATGCTACCCTTCTGTTTATGAAGTGGGAGGCAGCAGACCTACCTGGAGACTGGAGAAGTAGGAGAGTACCAATTCAGCAGTATATTCCCTGTTCTTCCAGAATTCCAGGGGGCTCCTTCACTACTACTTTTGTGGGGGCTGGAGATTCATACTGTTCAGAGCTGGGCTCAAGGCAAGTGCAGGAAGAAATAATGTCTTTGTCATTCTGACCTTCTTAGCATATGGACGAGGCGTGTACGGATATGGTACAAAGCAGGTGCAGTGGTATGGTTGCACCCCGCTTTCAGACCATACCACTGAAGCAGCAGCTAGGGACTTTTTTAAAGTCCTGAATAGGTAAGAATCCCCCTCTTCCCCTCTGTGCTCAGTGACATGTCTCTTTCCCCACTCCCATTCCCACTTTGTTGCCCATAACTGCTGCTGGTCCCAGCTGCCCTGGGGATGGGAAAGCTCCACAGTCACTGCTGCTCCACTCCAGCTCGGCTGTGTAGACAGCAGCAGTGATGTGTGAGTTCCTCCTCTCTGCCCAATCCCCTGGGAATAGGCTCAGAGAAGGTGAACCTGACTGTCACCACTGCTGCTGTCGCTGTCCCCAACTGAGCCCAGCTTCCCATGCTATCCATTTGGAGTGGAGCAGGAGTGGCTCTGGAGTTTCTCCTCCCTCAAGGGCAGCCACAGACAGCAGCAGAGAGCAGAGAACCGGGGAATGGGACAGGGGGAGGGGACATACCACTGAGCACAGATTGGAAGGAGGGGGATTATTACCTGATTTTGGGGACTTAAAAATAGTCTCCATGTGCTGCTTTCATGGTGTGGTTGGCACAATCTAGGAAGCTGGGAACAGGGGTGTAACCATTCCTATAGCACTGATCACTGCTCCTGTACAAAATCCTGTCTCTGCCCATGGACAGGGGTATCAGAGGGTGACTGTGCTGATATCTGAAACAGTAATGCTTGAGACTTTGCATTTGTATACCCATTTTGAAAGTTTGTTTGGGGAAGCATTTGTTGGGGAAGGAGTGACCAGGAATAACGGTCACAAGCTGGCAGAGGGTAGGTTTAGGTTGGACATCAGGAGGCGCTATTTCACGGTCAGGGCGGCTAGGTTCTGGAACCAACTTCCAAGAGAGGTGGTGCAGGCTCCTACCCTGGGGGTTTTTAAGAGGAGGTTAGATGAACACCTTGCTGGGGTCGTTTGACCCCAGTACTCTTTCCTGCCATGGCAGGGGGTTGGACTAGATGATCTGCTAAGGTCCCTTCCAACCCTAGAAACTATGAAACTATAAGCTTGGGCAACTGGTGCCTCCTGAGTCAGGGGGGCACTTGTGCCCCCCCCCCAAGAGACCAGTCAGCTACTGGGGGGGCCGCAGGGATCACTTCTCCTGGTGCCCTGACTCCCCAGCTGGCACTCTCATGTGCTCTCACCTGCCCCCACCCCACCTGTCACCTAAGCAGGGAATGCTGCTGTCAGGGGGTGTACGTGCACCCCTGTACACCTCCTACATGTCACCACTGCAGGGAATCCTGCTCAGTGGCAGAGGAAACAACATGTATTAGAAGAGTAGCAATCCATTTCATTCCTCTGTAGAAACTGAGGGTTATTTTATAGGTGCTATGATTTCACTTGGTGCATCTACACATACAATTAATATGAAGCAATAAACTCTGGCCTATATTGCGCTGGAGTTTACTGCTCCCAGGCACCACATTTACACGTGTGCCTGGGACTGCAGTCCCATGAGTTACAGTGCACTAAATAATGCTACCATAGGATAGTACTTGTGTTTACAACTATGAACCTATGGCAGCATTTATTACTTTACTGAAGCCTAATAGGGCTGCACATGTAGACATTGAGACCTTACTGTAGCACTACCAAGGCAACTCCACAGTAAACATCTCATGTACATGCGCCTGTACACTGCAATTTTATCTGCAAAACTCCAATTGACCATAACTGGAATTATACATGTGGAAAAATGCATTGCTCAACAGACAAATTCTGTCCTCACATAAAAGTTTTGAAAAGTTGTTATTTAAACTACCTGCAATGGCATAAGTTCAGGAATCTTGTATTCAAATCAATCAATCCTTCTGCCCAGGCAAAAACATATAGCTACAGTGGACCTCTCTGCTAGAGTACGGATATGCTTGTGTGCACAAAATCACTAAACTGGAGGCTGTTTCTGCACTGACAGTAGATCACATCACTTACACAGGACAGCAAAGGAACTTACACTCCCATTCTGATTTAGAAGAATGCTGTCCAGTATGATAATATTCTTTCAATAAATGCATACACTTTTCATACTAATATTTTAGTTAAAAGAATCTAGTGAGCTTTCCAAAACATGGGCTAGGACTTATTTGTTGCATTTTAATTCAGTGTTTTACTCTCTGGTATTGACTAATGTGCATTATTTTTAGCAACATGAGGGCACTGAGAGTGCCTTTTAGTTATTTTAGGAATCCAAATATATAATAATGGAATAAAATAGACAATGGGGGGGGAAACAATTTTTCTTTTTTTTTATCAGTTTAAATTTGTAGTTCTCATGGTTAGCCTAATGTTGCAGTACTTGTGCTACTGAAATTCCCAGGTAACATTTCAATTGAATTGGAGGGGCTGATTCCACGAGACTCCCAATGAATTCAATGAGATCTGGATGAAAGCCACAATATTACAGTTACTGAAACTTATAAAAGGCTAAGACAATCAGTCTTTTTAAATCTAAATTTGAGGCCTACCTAGCAGACTTTGATTGAGTTTGCAATATCACTGCAGGATACTGAATGCAGGGCTAAGGGTAAAATCCTAGGAACCTAGGTCTTCAATTCAACCAAGTACTAAGTCCTATGCTTAAATACTTCATTGAATCAGGGGCTTAGTGAGCAGAGCAGTTTCCTGGCTTGGGAGGAGAAGCTGGGCAAGAGGGGGAAAAAAGAGAGCAGCAGTAGGACCTACTAAGGCAAATCTAATCACATACATAAGGATTTGGAAACTCAAGCTTTCAGAGGGTAAATGAAAGAAGAAACAATTTGCAGTTATTTCATTTAAAAATGCAAATAACTTGATAACATTTTAATGCATGTATCTGCAGTTAATCTTTCTAAAGCATTCAGTGTTAGAAGGAAAGTAAAGCTCATATGGAAGAAATATAACTTTTGCATTTTTACATTTATAAAAAAGAAATGGTGCAGGAAATAGGTCTCCATTTATGTCCCACAGGTTCAAGAAGGGCTACAGGCTTGCTTGTAGCTGTGATACTTTTTTCCCATTACAGGATAGGAAAATTCTCAAAATAAACCTAGAATAAGAAAATTGTAATATTTGTCAAAAGAGATTCTATTATGGAAACTGAACAATTAGGCTGATGGTGCCACTGATACAGTCTTGACTGGCTCATATGAATTTAGAATGCTGCCGCAAAGATAATTGTTATAGCCTAATTGCCTTAGCCATGTCAGCTTCCTCTTCCCTATCACATCAGACATTGATTCATAGATTCATAGACTGTTAGGGCCTGGAAGGGGCCTGGAAGGGACCTTGTAGATCATCAGGTCCAGTACCCCTGCACTAGGCAGGAAAAGACAATTAGGGTCAAGTGATCCCAGCGAGGTGACTGTCCAGTCTCCTTTTGGAGATTTCCAGAGTAGGTGACTGCACCACCACCAGAGAAAGTTTATTCCACAGTCTGGACAACCTGAGTGTGAAGGATTTTTTCCTGGAATTGAGCCTGAAGCAGCCTTCCAGGAGTTTGTATCCATTGCTCCTAGTCTTCCCCAGGGAAGCCCTGCTGAATAGCTTTTCACCATACTCCCCTGATGTAGTGATAAGCCGCTACCAAGTCCCCTCTCAGCCTTCTCTTCTGTAGGGTGAAAAGGCCCAAGTTCCTCAGCCTCTCCTCGTATGGCTTGTCTTGCAAGTCCCTGATCATATGGGTGGCTCTTCTCTGGACCCTCTCAAGTTTTCCAGGTCCTTGTTGAAGTGCGGCACTCAAAACTGGACGCAATACTCCAGCTGAGGTCTCACCAGCGCAGACTACAGTGGGAGTATCGCTTCCTTAGTTTTGTATGAGATGCAACAGTTAATGCATGCCACCATGTTGTTTGCCCTGCTGGCCACAGCATCACACTGCCAGCTCATGTTCATACAATGGTTGATCACTACGCCTAGGTCCCTTTCGGTTGTGGTGCAAGTCAAATTGTCACCACCGAGCCTGTAGGTATGTTGGGGACTGTTTGCCCCCAGATGGAGCACCATACAGATCCATTCATGAGAATTCTCTGGGTCCTATCATGCAGCCAGTTTTCCACCCACTGAACTGTTGATCAATTAAGCCCACAATATTCCAATTTTTCCACAAGAATAGGGTGGGATACTAGATCAAAAGCCTTTTGGAAGTCTAGGTATATAATGTTGATCTTCTCTCCCATGTCCAGGTAGTGAGAGACCTGTTCGCAGAAGGAGTTGAGATTGGTAAGACAAGACTTACCCACAACAAAGTCATGCCGGCTGTCATTCAGAATCTTACCCTCAACGAGCATATCACACATAGATTTTTTAATCAGTTTTTCCAAGATTTTCCCTGGGATGGAGGTTAGGCTGACTGGCCTATAGTTGCCCGGGTCCTCCCTCTTTCCCTTCTTGATCTCCCCTGTGCGCCACGATTTCTGAAAGAGTTTTGCCAGGGGTTCTGCAATGACCTCAACCAGCTCCATCAGCACTCTCTGGTGAAGTCCATCTGGTCCTGCTGACTTATAACTGTCTAGCTTTTCTAGCTGGTTTCACACCAGCTCAGCATCCACAGTGGGAAGGCTATTATTCCCACCATGCCCCCTGTGATCCTTATCTCACTTGTCTTTCTCCTTGGTCCAGTGAAACACCAAAGCAAAGTGGGTATTCAGGAGTTCAGTTTTTTCCTGAGTATCCATTATCAGTTGTCCCAAGGTGTTAAGCAGGGGCCCCACACTTCCATTTGTTTTCCTTCTGCTCCCTATATACCTAAAGGACTTCTTATTGTCCTTGACCCCCATGGCTAACTTAAATTCAGTCGCTGCCTGAGCTTTCCTAATCATTTCCCTACAGGTAAAGTCCTCCTTGAGGACTGTCCCTAGCTTCCACTGTGTGTACGCCTCTTTTTTCTTTTTCAAGGGGACTGTGATGTCCCTATTGGGCCAGGAGGGCTTGTCAGCCCTTCTGCTACCTTTCCTCTTCATGGGAATGGTTTTTTTTTGTGCTTCAAGGATCGTGTCATTGAGGAACAACCACTCTTCATGCACCCTATTCGCCTTCCATCCCCGGTCCCGCATTGTCTCCCCTACTAATGCCCTGAGCCTATTGAAGTCAGCATTTTTGAAGTCCAGGACTTATAGTTTCATAGTTTCTAGGGTCGGAAGGGACCTGAGCAGATCATTTAGTCCGACCCCCTGCCATGGCAGGAAAGAGCACTGGGGTCAAACGACCCCAGTAAGGTGGTCATCCAACCTCCTCTTAAAAACCCCCAGGGTGGGAGCCTGCACCACCTCACTTGGAAGCTGGTTCCAGACCCTAGCCGCCCTGACTGTGAAGTAGCGCCTCCTGATGTCCAACTTAAACCTTCCCTCCGCCAGCTTGTGACCATTGTTCCTGGTCACTCCTTG
>NW_017729030.1:5283493-5301536 GCF_001723915.1 Gavialis gangeticus | reverse complement strand
ACAGTATCAAAAGCCTTCCTGAAGTCTAGGAAAACTATATCCACTGCCACCCCTGCATCCAATGATTTAGTGACCTGGTCGTAAAAGGCCACCAGGTTGGTCTGACAGGACCTGCCGCTGATGAACCCGTGCTGGTTGCCCCTGAGCCTGCAGTTCCCTGTTGGCCCCTCCTGGATGTGTGCCAGAATAATTTTCTCAAACAACTTCAATCCTGCTGGTTGATTTGTCAACCTTGCGGCAGACAGTGAACCTGATGAGCTCATGGTCGTTGTTGCCCATGCTACCCTCAATGTTCAAGCCACACACCAGATCATTTCCTTTGGCCAAGACCAAGTCTAGGAGAGCAGTACCTCTGGTTGGCCTTTGCACTTCCTGGGTTAGAGAGAGCTCCTCGATTACAGTTAAGAAGCTACATGACTGATCTGACGTAGCTGAGAGTTCTTCCCAATCTATGTCCAGGTAATTGAAGTCGTCCATGACAACCAAGTCCCTTGCACATGTGGCCTCTGTCAAGTTCTTGAGAGAACTCCAGATCAAGCTCCTCCCCTTGGTTCAGTGGCCTGTAGTAAATGGCCACAGTTAGGTCTCTCTCACATCGTCCTCCCGCCCCACCAAAGCTTGATCCAGAGGGTTTCAAGTTGCTTATCTCTGGAGCCAATATCAGTCTCCAGAGAGGTGTACTGCTCCCTCACATGTTATTTTTCATCTCTTTTATGGCCCATCCTGTCCCTACCAGTTATTGTTCATACAGTATCAAGAAGCAGACTCCCACATCAGATCAACTCTTGATATCAGCTTCCTTCTCCCATCTGTTAAACTTTCAAACAAGCACCTTACTTGGACATATTTGGAGAAATTCCCAGTAAATAGCTGCAAAATTACCTCATTGACCTTGTAATCCCTCCTTCAAAAGTCTTAATTTCTGTGATGCCTATTAAAAAATCTTAGTTTGCCAGTAAATTGAGTTTACTGATTATCATGCTGACCAATATTTTTTCTTATCCTTCCCCATCAATCTGTCTGCAGAGCTCTGTTGTCTCTTGTCTTAGACTGTTAGCTCTTTGGGACAGGGAATATCCTTTTGTTCTCTTTATAAATTCCCTAATACAATGAGGTATGGTCCTGGCCTGGGTCTCATTCTTAATATAAATAAATAATAATAAAAGCAAACATATGCAAGTTGATATGATCAGTCAAACAACCAAAAGTTAGAAAATGGTTGCTGGTATAACTTTAATTCAGTACCCTTGTCCTTATACATTATGATATCGTGTCTAATGCTTACATACTCCACCCTTATTTAAAGAATAAGTAATTATTCAGTATTTTTTCTCCTCATTCAATGAGTACCTGTTAGTCTCAATTTCTGTATGCTATTAGTATTCTTTACTGAATATAAAATTATTAGTTTCTTCATGAATATTATTAGTTTCCTATACTACTCCAATCACAGCATCTGATTGCTTCATAAATTTTAAAGAATGTATTTTACCAATACCTGTTGACATAAAGGTGTATTACTATCCCTATTTTTCCATAAACTGAGGCACAATGATAAGAGGCCAGTGGTGTCAAAAATGTCCACTAATTTTGGATGTTTAGTTTGAAACATGTAGTCTCTGGCAATATATATACCTTCAAGTACCTGGCAATATATATACCATGTCAGTTGTTCAAAGCTCAGCTCCTGCTGACTTCAGTTGCAATTGTGAGCATGCACCATTTCTGTAAATCATACACTGGTGTCTCACAGCATGCATGGAAATGTTGTCATCGCCAAAAGTCAAAATTCTGGCTTAAGTTATTGTAGTCTAAGTTCCCCACTGCCAGAAGCTGCTCAGGGCACTATTGTTTGGCCCTTGCACTGCTCATTGTGCTGACAATACACTGCAACATCACCTTTGGCTCCATGCCCTCTGCTGTATAGATTAAATGGGTAGTGTGTGGTCCTGCACTCCCTGGCTAAGTACAGACATTCAAAGAGCCAAGATTCAGTCTTTGCAGGTTAGTCTAACCTGCATAGATTCAACCAACAAGCAAGTGGGCAGATATTCTCTTTTGATTCTGGAAATGCAGCCACATGCTTGCAGTGGCTCAGGCTAGAAGCTGGGGGGTGCTAGAGCGAGCCACTCTTCCCTTCTGCAGTGGCTGGAAGGCTGGAGGGAAGCTGAGCTGAGGGGAGGAGGGCATGGCTAGGCCCTGGCAGTGTGACTATGATTAAGGAGGGGTTTAAACTCCCACCCTGGTCTTCAGGGACCACAACAGTTTGTGCCTGGAGGGGGAGGGGAGATGCAGGCCATGCTAGGCTTTTGTGGGGGGAGCAAGTCCAGGCCCTGTCCCCTGGCTGGCACCAAAGGGTTGAGCAGCGAGTGCGGGGGCATGGCCAGACCTCTGGCCCCAGATCTGAGGTGAAGTGGGGGAGGGAGAGGAGAATCACAGAGAAGCATGGTTGGCAGGGACTTCGAGAGATCCTCTAGTGTCTAGTCCAGTCCCTGCCTGAGCCCTGGCCAGACCCTCTGGTACAAGCACAAGAATCTAAAGAGTAGAAGGTTTGCTTGCCAGGGGGGCTCTTTACTGCTGGGGAAAAAAGCCACCAAGGGCCTCCAGCAGCCAGTTTCCCCCCCTGCCTCATGGCTGGGCCCAGCACTGTGCCCCATCCAGCCCTGAGCCCTGTAGCAGATGAGGTGGAGGAGGGGGAGATCCCTGTCCACTGCAGTGACTCCATGAGAGCCCGGATTAGCCACAGGGAGCCAGGAGCAATCTGGCTGCACAGCTCCCACAACCTCAGCCCAAGTCATAGGCAGCTAGGAGGGGCCCTACCCCCATGGGTTGATCTAGCTTGGCCCCACCATCCACCTGCCTCACCAGGGGCTGGGGCTGCAGGGCTCAGCTGGGCTGGTCTGCAGGTTCTGGTGAGGGTCGGCATGGAGGAGTGCAGCACTGGGTCCCACTATGGGGCAGGGGTGGAAAACCAGCTGTAGGAAGCCCTTGGTGGTTTTTTTCCCCCAGCAGTACAGAATATCCCTAAGTGAGCAAACCCCCTGCTCTTTAGATTCTAGTACTTGTGCCAGAGGGTCTGGCCATGGCTCAGACAGGGGCTGTACTAGAGGACTTCTGGAGCTCCCTTCCAGTCCTACTTCTCTGTGATTCTCCCCTGCTTACTTTCCCCCTTCACCTCAGGCCTGGAGCTAGGGATCTGGCCATGCCCCAACTCTCACAGCTCAAGCAGAGAGTGTGTGTGTGTGTGGGGGGAGGAAGCCAGACAGATCCTGATTGGGGTCCATCATAGGAGGGAGTGGGGATGAAACCCCACCTTCCACTCAGGCTACTGGCATCTGGCCATGCCCCTTGCTCCTGTCCCTGTAGCAGCAAGGGGCACCCAGGAGCAGGGTTTCCCACCTCCACACCCTTCCCAGTCAGCCGGGGCAGTGATAATGCTCTGACTAGTGAGGAGATGGGTTGGGGCTAACCCTGCTCTTCTGGAGCAGACAGCACAGCCCAGCTTAGTCCAGCCCAGGGCTGCAAAGAATCCCTGGATGCTGGAGGACTGAGAATTAACTAAACCAGGAACAGGTATGGGAAAGAAGTTTCGTAAACTGGTTTGAGCTAAATCAGTTAAGTCTGATACTACATTCTACCAGGTTTATCTTAAACCAGTTTCAGTCATTTTGAAAGTGGTTTATGAACCACCCCCACTGGGAGTCTATTCCAGAGTCTGGTCACACGAACCATGAAGAAGTTTTTTCTGTATATCCAGTCTGAAACCTTCTTCTAGGAGTTTATGACCATTGTTCCTGGTTTTCCCCTGGGGTGCTTTGGTAAATAGTTGTTCACCTAGCCCTGATGCTCTCCCCTGGAAGATTTGTAAGTTGGCACCAAAGTCTTCTCTTTTCTAGGCCGAACAGTCCCATATCTGTCAGCCTTTCTTTGTATGGCTTGCTCTTCAGGCCTCTAGTCATACAAGTGGCTCTTCTCTGGATTCTCTCAAGCTTCTCCACATCCTTCTTGAATTTCTGTTCTGTTACAGGTTTAAACTGGTTTCTGATCACTTAAATCAGTTTATATGTAACTTCTATCCCTAGCCCAGGGGTGAGCAAAATGCAGCCCAGGGGCCATATGCGACCCGCCAGGCCATTCTATCTGGCCCGTGGGGCCCCTAAAAAATTTATAAAATTAATATTAATCTGCTCTGGGCTGCCTGTCATGCGGCCCTTGATGACTTGCCGAAACATAGTAAGCAGCCTTCTGCCCAAAATAATTGCCCACCCCTGCCCTAGCCACTGTTATAGGGGCAGCACTGGCAACATGCAACCCCCCACCATGACCCCAAGGCCCTCCTCTGCCACATGGCTATGGGAAAAGGAGCAGTTGGGGATTGTGGGGTACATGTGGATTGAAGGAAGCCAGTTTGACGGCTTTGGTTGAAGTGACTTGCCCTGCATCACTTGCAGACACTGTATCAGAGACAGATACCATATCTAATTCTCAAAGAATCATTAAAGTTCCTTAACCATGAAGCCACCTTTTCTCTTTCTGCATTTGCGTGCTTCATTTGTATTCAGCTAAAAAAGCTCTTCAATGGAAAAAAAAGGCTCCAAATCTTGCAAGAAATTAAAAGGCATCCTAAAAGACACTATACATCCCTGATTAGTTCCTATAAAAATGTCCATTCCATGCACTAGGTAAGGCAGGTGTGAGAAAAAAATAGTATGTAATTATGTAATTAAAGAACGTATCACAATACAAGGTGACACAGGAACACTCATTTTGTATTTCCTACCTTATAAATGTTAATTTTACAATGTCCACACTATTCTATTGTAACTTTTGGCAGGATTTGGAACCAAGGGAAGACCTGTCTAGGTCTGATTGCAGCCTGTCCCTCTCTTCTAGCATGCCCACTTCTTCCCACATCTTAGTGTCATCTGCAAATTTGAACAGGGTGCATTTTATCCCTTTGTCCAAGTCGCTGATGAAGATGTTGAACAGTGCGGGCCCGAGGACCGAGCCCTGCGGAACCCCACTGCCCACATCCCACCACCACCACTCTCTGGGTGTGGCCCATCCACCACCACACCTCTGGATGTGGCCCTCCAGCCAGTTAGTGACCCATTTGACTGTGTAGGCATCGACACCACAGTCTCCTAGTTTTCTAATGAGAATGGGGTGAGAGACCATGTCAAAGGCCTTTCTAAAGTCCAGAAAGACTATATCCACCGCAACACCTGCATCCAGCGATTTGGTGACCTCGTCATAGAAGGCCACCAGGTTGGTCTGACAGGACCTGCCTCTAATGAACCTATGTTGGTTGCCCCTAAGCATAGTCTCCCTTGCTGGCCCCTTGTGGACATGCGCCAGGATAATTTTCTCAAATTGCTTCCCCAGGACCGAGGTAAGACTAATGGGCCCATAGTTTCCTGGGTCCTCCTTCCTTCCTTTTTTGAAAATGGGAACCACATGGGCCCTTTTCCAGTCCTCCAGCACATTGCCAGAGTACCATGAGTGGTCGTAAAGCCATCAGTGACCCTCTTCCTAGCTCCTGCCTCCCTCCACCTTTGCTTCTGTTCATACGTTTCCCCAACAGTTCCTGTCTCCTTTCTTTTCTGTTGCCTCCTACTGTCTCGCTCTTGCAACTTTTCTCTCCACCTCTATGCATTTCACACCTCTGCAATCAAGTTGGGATTTATCTTCTCTCTTTTTCTTTTGCCTTGGCACCAGCAGGTAAAGTACTCAGAGCAAAGGCGAGAGCCTGTTTTTTCTCAGTTCTGGTGCCCATTACCACAACAACCATCAGCATTCAGGAGAAGAAAGTCCTGCTTTGACCCTGCAGTCTAGATGGGGGCACGTACTTAGTACCGATGGACTCTTCATAGAACTTATCTTCCAAGAGACATGTCTGTCTACACTGCTATCCCCTCCCACTATGGTAAAAAACCCCAGACTGGGTTCAATGCTAATACACTGCTACCTGTATGTGAAGTAGCTAGTTTAAAGCTCATTCAAGTATCTCTACACAACACTGCAATGACTGCAGTACAGACATACCTAATATGTCTCTAATTAGCATGTGCATATGGCGAGTTTTCAAAGGTTTATCATTTGGCCAAATCTGGGCACATTTTTAAGAAGACCTTTGACAGTAGGGTGACCCCCGGCCCTCACCTCCTCCTTTGCCCCTGCCACATTTCAAGTCCCTGTTTTAAAGATTGGAGGCAACTGCTTTTTCCCTCATTTTAGTTTTGGAAATACTTGAATAATTTTATTTTCAGCTTTCAAAAACATTTTCTTTTGAGGCAGACACTTGGGATGGAAAAACAGCTGTCCAAATTTAGTAAGTCTAGTGAAGTTATATGTACCTGAAAACAAGATCTTATAATGGCAAGGTTAGCTATAGAGATATCTGATAACAATATGTATAAAAGTACTATTTTTTCTTGCATATAAAGTGCATCTTTTCCCCAAAATTAAGCTGTTGGAAACTGGCATGTACACTATACTTCAGGAAATACAGTAACAGCAGTTTCTGTCACTTAAGCCTCTGGGGTGGTGGGGGTGTGTGATGAGGGGAGGTCAGGGAAAGGAAAGTAAAATAGTACTTGCTGCACAGTATTGGCCGCAGACACCTCTCTTGCTCATTGGCTCTGGGATCACTAGGGTGTCAAACATCACATGCCCATGCCAGCCCCCTGTGTGGCATGCAGCCTGCCTTGCCCCACATTGCTATGGGTCAGTTGGGAAGTACAGAAGGGTCAGGAGATGAGAGATGGGCTGGGGAAAGGCTCTGCATCTGGTTTTACCTTGCTCCCTGCCATTCAGCTAAGAACAGGGGCAGCAATTTAAAAGCCAGAGGGACCAGGACCTGGGCATGTGGAGGCTTTCCCCAGCCTAGCTTCTAGTTCCTGCCTCTTCCTTGAATTCTGCATCAATTTAAAAGCTGGCAGCATGCCTGAGCTCTGTTCCCAACTGCTGGCTTTTAAATTGTTGCCCCATTGCTTGGCTGGTTGGCAAGGGGAAGCCAGCAGGAGCTGGGACCTGGGTTAAGGAGACTTTCCCAGAGACCCACTCCCAGGCACTAGCTTTTAAACTGTCACCCCACTGTTCAGGAGCTGACAAAGCTCTCTGTCTGTTCCCAAAATCAGGGACTGCCTGGTTTTGGGAAGGAAGAGGCAGGGAGCAGTGGCTGCTGCTCCCATGACCCCTCAGTCTATTGAATGGGGAGGTAGCAGCTGCCCCCTTCTGTTTCTCAAAACCAGGAGCTTTTCCCCCAGCTCCATTCCTCCTGGTCCCTCAGGAGGACTTAGGCTGGGGGAGAGTGTACATATATTCAGTCTCCTAGGAGAAACTCTCCTGGAAGTAATTTAACCCTGGTTGCTGCTGGGTTGTTTTTTTTCCTCCCAGAGTGGCCATTTTTGCTCCAGGAGAAAAAGCCTGAATGTCCATCTGTACACTTTTGGTTTCTACTAAAAGAACAGTATTTTTTCCAGGAGAAACTGAACATCTGTATCTAGCTGTCATATCAGCCCTAGGGGCTTTGGGGATGGAAGGAATAGAACAGTGACTTACTTCCAATTACTGCCAGGTGAAACTTGAGTTGGTCTTCTGTGGGTGTGTCTACAGGAGATACTTTACTGTAATCTAATCTACTGCACAGTAAAGCATCAGCATCTACATGTGTGCACCCCTTACTGCGCAGTAAATTAGTCTACTGTACCGTTAGCTACTGTAGATACCGCACAGTAGCATATGTGTAGACACTGACGGGGACCAAATTTGCTCCCTGAAAACTCCCCAGGACCAGGGGAGTTCCCCATCCTCTGTGCCCCCCTAGTGTTGGGGCTGACCAGGAGCAAATTTGCTGCCTGCCAGCCCCAACACTGGGGGACCACAAGGGATGGTGAACTCCCCTGGTCCTAATGCTACTCAGCTCCTAGGTCCCCCCCAGAAGTTGGGAGGCAAAGAGTGCCAGGATGAGGTAGATCTCTGCCCCCAGGTTCTGGTGCTGCTCAGCTCCTGGCTTCCCACAGGTGCTGGGAGCTATGCAGAACAAGGACTTGGGCGCTCCCTGCTTCCCTGTGCAGACAGGGGCTGACTGAGAGCTGTCCTGCTTCTGGGGCAGCTCCCAGGCAACTCTGGGCTGTGCAGGGATTTTCCCCAAGCAGCCTGGGGCTAGCTGGGCAGTGCCTCCAGAATGGGAACAGATCCTGACCAGCCACAGGCTGCTTGCAAAAATCCCTGCCCAACCCAAAGCTGGCTGGGCAGTGCCCCAGAAGGGATAATTCCTGGCCAGCTGCGGGCTGCACAGGGAAATCCCCACCCAGCCCTGGCTGGGAACTGCCCCAGAAGGGGCACAGTTCCTGGCAAGCCCCGGACTGCATGGGGAAGCCCTGCCGGACACAGCATTTGTCCCTGTGGGCATGGGGTCAGGAGAGCTCTGCACATGTAGCTGTGCCCTGTGTTTGTTTTTAAATTGGGACTTCAGTGAATGGACAAGTAGTCAGTTGTTCTGGGCTTGTTTACAGAAGTTATTATTAGTACTCTGTTCATAGGAGTACACTTTTAACAAACTGAGCACTAAGGAAGTAATAATCAAGTTATAAGAAAATAGCTGACTGGAATTTTACAAAAGTAAATATTTTTCTTGTGGCAACTTAATATTAAAGTTGGCTCTGATTCTCTGTACAAAATATAGTTTAAATGCAGCAAAATATCATCTCTGGTTCTGTAGTGGCCATGATTGTTCCCAAACAGTTTTACCAATGCTTTTTCTCAAAATTTTCAACAAATCTTAAAATGACCTGGTTTCAGATTCTATATTCACTGAAGTCAGTGGGTCCTAGAAAAAAGATGGAGTAGCTCAAATTTGTTACATTTACGTTCAGAGTTGCCCTCTTGATGCATTTTTCCAAATTAAATCAACCTGTACTTTTTTATCTTGTTTACTGGCATATACACATGCATATATTTTCAGTACTGGCATTCATTGTTATTTCTATTACCAAAATGTGTTAGATGCAAAACGTAAAGGAAGATGGTTCCTGCCCTGAAAGAAAAAAAAAACCCTATTATGAGTGACAGGATATGATATACAGGCAGAGAGAAATCTGGGTGATACATAGCAAACATACTGTTAGTAAAGTTTCCAAGTTCTTTGTTTTTGCTTTCTGTTTTTATTTTGCATAACCTATCCCAAGCTGTGCTTATGCCTATACATAATTAATTGGCTAATTTCTTGTAGGTATCATCACAGAAACATACTTTCAAATGGAATCCAAATATGGAGAATGTAATGGTCTTGCAGGCCAGCATAGAAAGTGCATTTATTTCTAAATGGTTGCATGGAAATAAGCAGAAACCATATGAGACTGGGTACTTAGTCTGTCATTATTTGCAGAACAAAGAGGGAAGGGAGACAACATCTTCCAGCCCTTTAAGCTGTGCTGGGGATGGACACCCAATATAACTGACAAGCCAGCGGTTCTCCCATAGTCTCAGGCAATTCCTGGATGGTGCTCTTTTTCTTCAAAGAGGCCAGGTGGCCAGAGTGGCTGAAAAGCTCTGTTTTCTAGGAGCTCTCATCAGCATAAGGCCTTTACAAGGCAGCATCTTAATGGCAGACTATGCTGGGTGTGCAGCAAACATGGACTGGAAAGCTAGAAAGGGCTTCTTTGTGGTTTTCCTGTTTAGCTGTGCCTAGCATTTACGATTGAGCTGGAGGTTGAATAAGTAGGTATGAGACTTGCTTCCTTGCCTGATATGATCTCATCCTTTGTATAAAAAGAAATAACCTATCTTACAAAATTATAACACAAGTTAATCTTTATTTTGAAGAACAGGAGCAGTTTCAGTATTCTAAACAAATGTTATTCTATAACCCTTCAAGAAAGACTATACATACTTAAATGGCCATTAGGTTGCAGTAGTTGATAATGTTGTTTCTAGCATTGGGAAAGATGAATACACATCGTTACTGACCCTTTCGTGCATTCTGTTGCTTTTTATAGCGTGTAAAAATAATATTAAAATGTTATTTTATTCTGTGGACGTTACACTAAAATATGAACATTCAGAAAGTGAGACTAGAAAGTTTTCGATTTTATCACACCATTTGCTTTATCCAAGTATTGATGTAAACACTATCACTGTTAATGCCATATACCTTTATGCCAGCCTTTATACAAAAGACTAGAGGAGGTTGGAAATCTTTTGTTTGATAAGATATATTTGAATACAAGTACAACCAGTTTGCACTATGTTTTTGTTTGTTTTATGGGTAATGTGCTACATTGAAAGTTGTACATGTTATAATAATACAGAAAAATATTAAAGCAATAAAGCAAGAGCAGTAAGGCAAAGAAGATTTACCAAGGATCTGAAAATTATTTGCATGGCAACATAATACTTCTTAGAAAACAAAATTTTTCTCAAACTGCTGTTCCCCTGAAAATTTGTTTTCCCTTCCCTCAAATGTTTTTACCAAGCTGATGGGACAGCAAGTCACCTTTCTCTGATGTTATATTGCAATGCCATTTGCATTTGCAAGCTCTTCCATCAATGCATTAATAACTTGAGTGTTTTTATGTTATATAAAACAACTTTACAATGATGTTAAATATTTTACTTGTACTTGATTTGTATGCATACAGATAATTGCAGTATTTGTATTTATAAGAATATTTTAAATTAATATTTTAAGTTACCACTTATTTAAAAAAATAATTGCAACTCAAAACAGTAATTGCCCAAAACAAACAGATTGCTGACTGTGAGATTGTGCTCTTCACTGTGAATCTGGTAGGTGGTTTGATATCTGTTTTATTCTTTTCATTTTTTTGGTTTAAAAAAGAATGTCAAGACAATTTTTTTTTTGTGGATTTTGGGGGTTTTTTGGTGGCTGTCCTCTACACTAGCCAGTCCAGCAACTAGTTAATTTCTTCCTAAAGGGAGTCAGGGCTCCCTGATGGCTTATTCCAAACCATTGCTTCGGACTTATGGACTTGTGTCTTTTGTTGGCTCTGCGATACCTTGGTCATAGCAGGCAAGCTGTTCCCACTGCTCACTGAGGCAACTCTGAGGTAGAAGAAGCCTTTCCCAATTCAAGACCATCCTTTCCCTAGACTGGCCAGATACTTCCCCCTAGAAGAATCAAATGTACAAGACATGTTGCTCTAAGTCAAGCCAAGCTTAAATTAGAATGCTTGTCCCTGTATAACTTCATCTACAAATCTATAATGTGCCCATCTATAGCTACATTCATATATATAGCCAATCTTCAGTCAGAAGATTGGTTTGTATCTTGTGGCTTTAAAGACCACAGTCTACAACCTGATATGTTGAAAATCTATGCTGCTGTAACATTTTAGATTTTTAAAATCATTTACCTTTTAAGAATCCTATAAACTTGTCATTATTTATGTTCTTTATTTACTGTTTGATCTCTTATAACTTGGACATGAAAATTAATCAAGAAAATTTCATTTTTAGATTTGTTCTGGTGCAATTTTGGGGATTAATACCGAATGGGGTTTAATAGGTAGAATATTTATCCAATAATAATATTTCATTGGGTTGGCAAATAAAATGGTAAATAAATATAGAAATATTTTGGGGGGTTTACTTTTGCAAAAGCTTTTTAAAAAATATTGTTGTCTAGATTTACTTTAACAGTACCTTATGTTTGACAGGAACCGCACATACCTAACAAAATGCAAGTGTATATCAATCCCTGTATTACCCAATTTATTACAGTATTCCCACTTAATTATACATGCTTTACTTTTGTTTAATTTTGTCACCAATTTTCACACTCCCAGCATCTACTCATATTGATCTCATACAGATGTTTTCCACTGAGCAGGTCTGTTGATGCATTCTATCATTTTAGTTTTATTGTTGTATGTCCACTCACTGTCACATTTTTTCTCATTTCTTCTTCTGAGGGAGATGTGTCATGTGCCCCTCTTCTCTGGTTGTTGTCTAAAGACTTTAACCATTTTATTTTCAATACTGAAAACTGAAGATTGATTTTAAGAATGGTAACCTATATCTACCCAACCTTTTTTCTCTAATACACTCAACGTATAATCTAAATATACACACTATACTTTTCTTTATAGGTTATTATACAACACTCATCATCATAGTATCTAATTTATGAGTTAACGTACCTTATTTGTTTTAAATGCACAAATTTAGTTGACTAGCATTTAAGGAGACAATCCCACAATCACCAGCCCCCTAAGACAGAAGGTAATGAAGTATCCGAACAAGAAATGTGGACTTAATTAAATAACTGAGAGGGAACAAATTCTACAACTGGGTGCCTTTCACTGACAAGACACTGCCCCCAAGCATATACATACTTACGATTTTAAGTGAAATTGCATCAGCTGTGATTTTCAATAGTCACAAACAACTACATTTAGAAGGGTAACCTTTCTGATAAACAGGATCCACACTACATAGGAGTTAAAAATCCTTAGCAAACCTTAAACTACACCAGAAGCAAAATATATACCTAATGTTATCTTTGGAGCACTGGTTTTTATACTTCCTGTGGTTAACACTAATAATAGACCACTGCATTCTGCATTTGACGTACCTTTTAAGCATTTTCAAGGGAAGTTCCATTTACAGCATATTACATCCGTTCAATCTGGAGGTCACAAGGGCATGAACTATGACAAGGTCTACATCACAGAAAAAACCCTTCATAGTCATTATCACGGGAATGAACCTGCATACTGCTGTTAGGGGCTATAGCAGAGTCAACTTGTAGTCAACAATATAAAAAGCTATTATTAGTTCCAAATAAATGAAATATGACTAACATTTGTCCACTGATTTGAAGTAGACTGTAAACTAATAAGGTGAGGTCTCTATAACAAATCCAATTCCTAATTGAAAAAAATAGAATATTTGTACTTTAGGTATTAATCCAACGTAGCATGAATTTTAGAAACAAACTTTCTGTATACATCAGTTCATTTTTCGCTTTCTTGGGGCCACAGGGGACAGGACAAGATGTAATTGTGTTAAATTACAACAAGATTAGATATTAGGAAGAACTTTCTAACTCTGAAGGGAGGTACTCTATGGACCAGATTAAGTAGAGAAATAGAAGAATCTGCATTCTTGGAAGCTTTTAAGAGCAGCTTAGAAAAACACTTATCTGGGATGGTTGATAGAGTTGATCCTGTCTGTGGTCCTCCTGAGGTTCTTTGCAGCCCTGCTTTTATTTGATCCTATGATTCAGTTTTTGGAATGTCAGGACTTGTGATTTATTTTGCCCTTGTTAATTTTCCTTGATTTATAACTTGTTTCCAAAGTGAAGTAGCAGAAGGTACAGAGAGCCATAACAGGTTATCTCATGGGGGAACAAAACCCAAGAAAGAATCAAGGAAAGTTAAACTTAAATTCATGGATCTCACTATATCTGAAGAGGTTGGTACATTTATACAGGGGACCTGAAACCTATGCATCCTCCAAGAAGAAGTGATTTTGCCTATATGTGGGCATTCAGTTTTTCTCCTGGCCTTGGTTTATTTTTGACTACCTAAACCACAGAATGTAAAAATTACCATATTTGCCCAAATCCAAGGTGACTGAATTTAAGATGAACCTCCCCATAAGTATATTCTAGACAAATTCTAGACAAATTTATTAAAAGTTTCTACATCTGGAATCTAGTTATTGGGGGGTCATCTTAAATTTGTGCTCCCTACTACTGAGACAGGGATAAGACAGCAGGGGTCAGGCAATGGGGAAAGAAGAGGCAAGGGAGCAGGTTGTGGGGAAGCAGAGGTAGGGGTAACCAGTGGGGAATGCTGGGGCAGGAGTGGGGGGGAAGCAGAGGCAGGGAAAAGGTTGGGGGAGAAAGCAGGGGTGGTAGAAAGCAGGATGGGGAAGCAGGCAGCCTGTCCCTCATCCCTTGCTCCCCTGGGCTAGGGACAGAAATTATACAT
This sequence comes from Gavialis gangeticus, assembly GCF_001723915.1. Taxonomy (NCBI): domain Eukaryota; kingdom Metazoa; phylum Chordata; order Crocodylia; family Gavialidae; genus Gavialis; species Gavialis gangeticus. Next base: position 5,287,575 of record NW_017729030.1, on the reverse strand, counting down.
AAATCGATATAACGGACTGGAAACTGGTTTAAATCTGTAACACAACAGACATTTAGTGCACATAAACCCCTTTCAAAATGGCAAAAACTGGCTTAAGATAAACCTGGATAGATGTAGTATCAGACTTAACTGATTTAGGTTAAATTGGTTAATTGAGCTGCTGTCCAAGTTCCCCTCCAGATTCAAGTTAACTCACAGTCCCTCAGGATCTTGGGATGTTTTTCACCTTCCTTGCAACCCCCCTGCCCCCTTGCAGGGTAGACAGGCTAGTTTTGGCCCAAGCTGTCTGCTCCAGCTGAGCAGGGAGGTGTGCTCTAGTGCTCCCCAGCTTCTGGTCTGTGTCACGTCAGGTATGTGGCTGCATTTCCAGAATCAAATATGACTTTCTGTTTACTTGCTTATCAGTTCAATTTACGCAGCTTAGGCTAACTTGTGAAGATTGAATTGATTCAGCCTTGGGCTTTTTGACCATTTGTACTTAACCCTGGTGACTATTTCTCCACCTCTTACCTCTTCCTTCTGCTGCTTTCCCCACTAATCCAGGCACAGGTAGAACCCCAGAGACAGGAAGCACCTGTCCTGGGAGCATAGCTCGGCATCACCCACATTTCTTCTTCTCTGCACTGCTCCCCCTTCCCTTTCCCCTGCCCCACTGCTGGCTGTGAGCAGGCAGAGCTGGAGGGAGGAATCTGCATGCTGCTGATGCTGTCCCTGCCCCAGCCACTTCTCATAACTCCAAGCTGCAAACCTTATTGATTCTAAGATGAGGCTTTGTTTTCCTTATGATGAATAGGGGGAAAATACCTCATCCTGGAATCAAGTAAATACAGAACCTGTGAAGTCACTGGCACAACATCACACAGAAAATATGTGGCAGAGCTCAAAATGGAACTCTCCTTCTTGAATCCCAAACTGTTGACTTCAGCACCAGACTAATCTCCTTTTTGCACTTCAGCTACATAGCATGATGCTCAATAAAAAAAATAAAAAGCTCAAACCAGATGACCTTGCAATTGTTATGAAAAGGGCAGCTGGTAACAGCCCTCTGAGGAGGGAGAACAAAAAGTAGGAGCTTACAGTTCATCGTAGCCTGCTGCTGATTAGAGTTGGTTCATGCATTTAATTCACATACACAGCAGTGTAACTAGAGGTGGGAGGCTGTGTGTTGGTTTTGAGGGGGTACTAAAAGGGTGCCTTTGCTATCTCTCAGGCCCCATATTTTGCACATGCACAAAAATGGAGGTGTCACCCCCATTCTTATCAACAATTTAGTAGCAATGTGCTGCAGTGAGGTGCCAGATTACTCAGATTTTATCATTTAAAAAAAAATTGCAAGACATTTCTGAGCAACTATGAAGTATTATAAATAATTAAAACCAAACTACAATTGTCAGATGAACAACATACATTTTGTGATGCAGTACTCTTGCATTATTAGTGTCTGTTTGCATACTCACTAATTCATAGAATTCAATCATTTGCAATTGTTCCCCTAGTCATTAGCGTGAAGCAGTAAAGTTATACAGAAGAATCATTTACATCCTTCTAATTCCTCACATTCCTAACATTATCTCAGTGTCAAATTTACTGTTGCATATGGAGCTAAACTCTTTTTATTGTTGGTTGGATTTCTACTAAGATATTCATTTTCCACACAAAAAGACCAAATTTTCCTTTTAAAAAAAAACAACAATTTATCAAGTAGGTACTGTCTGCTTTCCCCCAACTTCTATATTATGAAGTGAATCTTTCACTCTATCCAGGAAAAGAAAACAAAAAGTCTTAGGATATATTTAAAAACAAGAATTTACCATTATGCTAAAATAAATTCTGTCTGATTTGGGAAGACCAGATCCTTTTAATAAGAGACACTAAATAGTTTAGCATGGCCTTTTCTTTATGTTTTATTTAAGATGTTAATGGAGCATATCCATAATTCTGATAATTTATGTTTGAATCACTTTTCTCCAGAATGATGCATTGTGAATACAGTAATATGAAAGCAAGTCCTCTTAAAGAACACGCATCAATTCAGTTACTTTCTGAAGCATACTGCAAATGCCCTCTAACAGGGCACAGCAACATTACATAAATCATCTTATATGAAAAATTAACATGACATCAAATATTTATAAATATTAATGTGTATGTTAATATAACCAAAGCTGTAACAAACAATCATAACCTTGCCAAGTTTCTTAGGACAGGCGCCGCTGATAATGATATCCATTATCTCTGGAGGAACACACAATTTCAAAAGTATACATGGGATGCTATTGTCTTATCTGCTTTTAAATTCATCCATTAAACGGTCCACCTTAGATCTGATATTAACCCTTACCTTGTCTGTGGTTAAAATTATGTCCATGCTTATATTATAAAACCCTGAAACCAGAAGCTTCTAAGTCCTTAAAAATTCACTTTGTGTTTAAACATGATATACATTAGGAGGTCTCAGTTTCAGAGCAAGTTTGTGGGGTTGTTAATGATTTCAGACACTTTTTTACTGTAATTTATATTACACCATCAATGCCCATAGTACTTTAAAGAAAATGTTGAGCCAATAGCTCAAAAGTAACTTTGTTCTTCAAACTGATATTGTGCAGGGCTTTAGGTTATATATCTTAGAATAGTGACTACTGCAAATGCACAATAGATTGATCTGTGGAATTTAGCAAGCTGAATTGGAGCCAGATTATAAATTTCATATTTACAATTTACATTTATATATTCATTGTACATGTATTAATCAAAAAATGCAGGAGTGGTCTGTATATGTGAACTAAAACATGCCTGCAGCCCTTTTATTGTTGCAGTTGTCACTGAGAGAGCAACTTTGCAAGACATATTCCTAGAAAAAAATAACACTTGTGAAAGAAGTACCAATCAAATCTGAAATAAAGTCTTGGACACTGTCAACAAGCTTTATCTGACAATAATGAAGTCAATTATAACATTAATAATTTTAATGTGGTAACTTTTTTTTTTTTTAATTATTGCTGGAGCTGCTCTGGGGTATATTTAGACTGAGTCCCACACAAGAAAACCAAAGATCTTTTCAAGGAATAGTGAATTAAGATAAAACCCTGATTCTCTGGAAATGAACACCTTGTTTTATCAGATGGAGGAACTGAGGAACAAAAAAGTTAAATGACTTGCCCAAGTTCAGAAAGGAAATACATGGCAAAGCCAGCTATCCCTACACTACAGGCTGCATCTCCAGGCAGTGGTTTATGCGGCAGACAGTACTTATTTGTAGGTTTGGTTATTTTAAAATTGTATAAGAAGTTGGGGAAAAGAGTCTGCACTCTTCTTTGATTGATTTCTACTGTCTTGAAATATTGCTTGCTTACTTTTACAGTGCTTAGGTTGTTTTTTTACACAAAAATACCACAAATCCATTCTCTGGATAAACTGAGAACTCATGAGATATCCAGACATTGAGGTTCTGGAACCGAAGTCACAGCTTCCCTGGCCCTCATTTGAGCTGGGAGGAGATACTTGGATTGCTCATCATGTTACTAACTCTAGTTCAGATGTATGTAGATGCACTTCTCTTGCACTTACTGCTATAGTATAACTGGAAGAAAAATGGAGTGTTTTTTGAATGAAAAGTAATAATACAATAAAAATCCAGATTTTTAAACAAATTCTGACTCAGCTCTTCCGGCCTCCTCAGACAGCGTTACAGACTTCTGTGACCCTTATTCCAGTTATATTTTGCCTTCGCTGAAAACCAGAGATGCCAAGACTTGATGTCTCTTTTCTGTTACTAAAGTAAAAGGGGAGAGGGGAACCCAATTAAATGATATAACAATGGAGCAACAAAGGGCACAATCAATTTTCAAAGGCAGTTCACCTTTAAAAGGTCATCAACAGTTTCCTGAAGAATGAGGTATTAGACTCCCAAGGCAATACTGGTAGATGTGTTTCACATCTCAGTCCTTTCCTTCTTTAAGGAAAAGATAGTCCAGTGATTAAGATACAAAGGTTTAGTAGATCTTGTCTCAGTTACAGGTGATATTTTACCCTTCCTATGAAACTTGGGCCAATCACTTCATACCTCAGTTTCTCATCTGTAA
>NW_017729030.1:5264336-5278493 GCF_001723915.1 Gavialis gangeticus | reverse complement strand
ATGAAACTTGGGCCAATCACTTCATACCTCAGTTTCTCATCTGTAATATAAATGCTTCCCTTTGGCAGCACTGGCTTTTCAAGGCAGGGAATCTATTACTATGTATTTGTTGAGCAGCTGGTATAATGGGGCCCCAGTTGGGGTCTCTTGGCTCTAACATAAAACAAATAGTGATGGTTCACAATAAATAAATAAATGCAAAGCCTAGCTTCTTGAAATATCTACATAAATAATTAAGTCATTTGAATTCTGAAGTTCTGTAAGTGTGAACTTAATTTCTATGGTAAACCATTCAAAGTAATGACTGTATTTTAATTCTAAAAAGAAAGGATTAAAACAATAAAAACTATTGTTGATTATAAGAAAGGGGAACAAACACAGCTACATGAAAATAACTATGGCATAAACCAAGACTTTTAAAATAGTCACCCAGGCTTCCACTCTGTCTCTCTGTTTTGTTTTGTTTTTATTATATTTTTGGGGTGCACAACTTTTGGTAATTGCTAGTTTAGATCACAACCATTCACTTACTGCCTTGATTCCTCTTGTTTATTGCTAGAAGGTGCCCTTTAGTGTATTTATAGTTTGTGCACTAGAGATTTAAATTTCGGAGCCTATGTTATCTACAGAATCGGAAAAGTATATGCATACAGTGTGAAATCAGAAACGCATTCCCACACAAAGATGCCAATCTGAATAGGAAATTTATGCATCTGCAGTTTTAATTTTTATTTATAAAAAGAAAATCAATAGTTGTTGAGGAAAAAGTTACCCTTGATCTAGGCTAGCAAATGATAGTGCATTTTGCTTATATTATGTATAATTAACAGCACATTTTTTCCTGGCAATTACCTTTGTATGCTTCCACCCTTTCCTGCAACATTCTGTTAATGGAAAGTCAAAATATTTAAGTTACAGGTTTAAAATAATGTCTAGTGCCTGCAGTTGCATAAAAGGACAAAAATATACTTGCTTCCACATAATTTATATAATTTTATGAAGTGCTATAATCTGCCTATTTAAATAATCTGCTGCTTGCTCTGTATTATTATGCTATAAAATCAAAAAAGATACTTGTTCATTTGTTTGCTTGAATACAGCAGAACTCTGCCCCAAGTTTAAAATTTTTGGTCCCTATCTCCCTGTATAAAGTGGATACATGATTTTTTTTTTTATATTTACTTAATTTACCATGTAACAGTTAGATGTCAGAATCTTTACAGTAATGTTTGAAGGTGGTAACAATTCAAAAGGGAATTTTAAAAATATTACCTAAAACAGATTTTGTTTCTAGAGTTCCCAATGTGAAGGTTCTTTTAAATGTCCAGTTAAAATACTATTTTATCAAAGAAAGCTATGGGGCCTTAAAACACCTCTTGGAATAAAGTATTTTTATTATACTTAGAACTTTAAAAAAACCTTTTAAAATAGCTATAAAACAAAGTATAAAACAGTACGAAGCAAAGGTCTTATGGCACTTTGGAAACAATCCCTCAACTTACACTGTCAAGCAGAAGTGGTATTTTGGTTAAGCAAGCACTTGTTAGACTTTACTGATCATTCAGCCATTAGTGTTGTTTTAAAATAAGAACAAAATGGAAGTACATTTTGAAGTTCCCTTAACAGATTGCAAATGTGATTCTTGCAGAGCTATTTATCTATCACTGGAATAACATATTATTTGAAGCATAAGGGGAAATTCCATGAATTTCACTTGAATAAGTGGAGACACAGCTGGTCTACTGCCACGATGGACTGTATTCAGCAGCCAGTGGGGACTGGGTTCAGGAATGAATGAGGATCCACGGCTAGAGGAAACTAAACGTGTTGCCAAGGTGACATACTTCATCTTGGTGGGACAGCTGTATTATTATTACAGCATCCCATTTCAAATAATCCATGGTGTGCTATTACTGAGAGAAACGTCACTTACTTTCTCCAATAGAAACATGCTGCAGTATCTGTGTTATTGCAGTATGTGTTCACAGAAATAATTCAAGAAACAGAGGTTGTGTGGATTTGGGGAGTGAAGAGATAACAGTTGGGGGGAAAAAGTTGAACACTGTAATGATATTTCTAGGTTATTATTTTTTATACATGCAGCTTAGAGGAGGCCACTTAATAAAGATTACTTGAGAGTTATTTACCGTTTTACATTCAGTATAATTATTGTCCTAATTGTAGAACAATGTTTATGGAGTTCTGAACAGTAAGGAACTAACTTCAAGAGGGAAGAAATGTTTTCAAAGTTGCACAAAGGGGCCTCCTTTCCTTGGTGTTACTCATGTTAGACAGAAGGGATTGCTATAGGCAAGAGAGAGCAGAATTGCTATCTGGAAGGCAGAGGCTTTTTTCAAGAGGAGGCTCTGCATAAACAGTGGGAGATCTCTGTTCAAAGTAAGACAGTCAAGAGCTCTATTCTCACTGATTAACATGTATAATAGCAATTCCCCGCTCATTTATTTGCAATTATATTTTTAAATTTTAGTTGTTGCATCTCATTAACAGAAGTCCTGTTAGGCACAAATGTATGTAGTCAAGTGAGGGGGGCCTTTCATCTACCTGAAGAAATAATGATCACATAAATGGCATGAGATCAGAATGGATTTTTTTTGCTTTTATTGTTCTGGTTTTCAGTTCTTTTTTCCCTCTTTGTCAATATTTAACCAAAATTCCTAAGCCTTAGACTCTACTAAAATAACATCTTATATTTTCTCTCTCCAGGGCTTGCGACCATTCTGGGTGCATATGTACTACAAGGTGCCTTTTGCACGCTGAGCCTGCCAAAGGCACACAGAACGGCTCTTTGAACGCGTGTTTCTGACATATGAGCCATGAGGTGTGAAACAGTAAACACAAGGCAGTACTTGACTATGACTTTTGAATTTGGTGGCTGTGTTTTTTGTTCTGATTGTAAAAATGGGCAAATTGCCAGGGATAGAAATGACAGCTCCAATAGCAGCTAGGATGGGTTTTTCTTGAGGTGGGGTTTGTATAGTTAATGTGGTTTAGGATTTGGAATGCTCTAAAAATAATTTTTTTCAGAATATTTGTTTTGGGTTATTTTCGCTACATATTATTCTACGCTCAGGCTAATCACATCAAAACCTCTCATTGTGTACCATTACTACTCTGTATCTAAGTTAACAGAATTTGACCTGGTTACTTTTACTCTGAATTTTAGCCTAAGAGCTTACATCACTAGAGAGATATTCACAATGACCTCTTTATTGCAGCTCTTGCTTACTCAGCCCAGAAGAAAACGTTCTTTTGGCTGCTGAGGCAGAGCTGGCGAGCTGCATAAGATTCAGCGCCTTGCGTGCAGCGCATGGTTATTTTGAGCAGCTACTTCGCCGTAACAGCGCGCTATAAGGGGGAAGTGTGCTGCTATGGTGGAGTAACTGCTGATGACACATAGACACCCATGGATGCTATATCACTGTAGCGGTTTGTAGATGCGTCCAAAGAAAACAACTGGCTTCTACGTGCAGCACACAAAATGGGAGGCAAGTATGTACAAGAGTGAATTTGTCAGAGCCAAATTTGATCTAGTTCCTGCTCTCTTGGCCAGAACAAATTCCCCTTTGTAAAGGACCTACAAACAGATTCAGAGTCCTAGAATTTTAGCTCTGGTCAGCAACATTAAAATTAATTAGATGAATCAAGGCTGGTACTTCTGGGGACAGGGAGTGATGGCCACAGAAAAAACCCCAAGGACTACTTGTTTCAAGCATGGAAAAAGTGATAAAATCAAATCCCAGGGCCTAGATCAGCTTAAAACTGCCACTCCTAGAAAAGTGAGCACTCTTTTGGGATATAGGATTTCCACAGTCTGCTCAATCCACGAGTCTTAAACCTATACAGACTGTGTAACTGGCAGGGTACAGGTACAATATACAGATAGCTGATAGAAGCTGTACAAGCAGATATTTAGGTACAGGTGTGAGTGCATATGAAAACCATATATTTCTGAGTGTAAATGAAAAATGCCTACACTTTTAGTTGCTATAGTATTTATAGATGTAAATAGGTAGCTGAGAAAGAGAGGCGCTATCTACTCTTCCAAACACATAATCATAACTTTCTCAGTACAGCTCTGACATAATTCTCCCGAACTTTGGACAAATCACTTTAAAATTCCTTCCTTAGTTTCCCCATCAGTAAAGGGGAGACAGTTTTTACTTACCCCCTTTTCAGGCATATTACAAGAAGTAATTATAGTTTGTGAGGCACTTTGAAAGTAGTAATTTCCGCAAAGTTCCATTGTTATACTACAACATAATGTCTTATGCATATTCCCCTTTGAACAAACAATAGATCCATGCTCAAATTTGCAGCTGCAGTGCAGACACCCATATTTGTATATTTAGTTCCACTGAGTCTGAGACTTTGCTAATTGCTAGTGTCTGGACATGAACTGGCAGTTAGATTTTACAAACCAGCAGGGCTAGCAGCTAATTTTAAAATACTCCAAGTATCTCATATGAGGAACAAAAGCATAAATAGCTAGAAAACAGTAGTGGTATTCATTATCCATTACTTTAAAACAGTAACACTGAAAAACATCTTAAAGTTTTGCACCTATCAAAACTCAAGAAAATGGTGGTCTCAGCAGATCTGTACTGTATCAAGAGTCTAGAGTTCTTAATCTCTAAGCAATTTTTGGAGTCCAGAAGTATAAACCTGATCATGAGATGAATAATTCTTTAGATGCTGAATTCTGTTGGGACTATGTCAACCCTTAATAATTAAAAATAATTCTTCTGGTAGTTGCCCAGGAACAAGTTGGGCCCTGAGTCAATATTGCCTTTATGAATAGTGCAGCATATTAAAAGTACTCATTTTTAATACAAAGCAATAAACTGCATCTTTTCCCTAATGACACTGACAACTAATTTTATATAGATTTACACTTGGGACCCCTGGCTGAAACCCTTTAGTAATCAGTATAATAGTATATAAACAGAAAAGCTTGACACAGCTGTAAAAAAAATAAATGATACATTTATAGCCCCCTCACCACTTCCTCCCCCAAAAAAGCTCAGCAGTTTGAAACACTGAAGCTGCATATGAAGCACAGATAATATTTCTCTATGCTTACATCTGAATTAACATCGCCGGATAGGTCAACTTCAAACATCACAATGACCAAGTACAGGCTCAGTGTACCAAAGGTCATGTAAAACTGTCCCTGCATTGAGAGCTATTTTGTCCGCCTTGTTTATTAATGCTGATCCATCTATACTAATGGATTTAGCATGAAGCGGGGTGGGGAGGGAATGAGAGTCACTATATCTCAGACTTCCATCCTTCATTAATATTAATATTGTCTTCAACTACAGCATCTTCATTCCATAAATGCTAAGAATTTGTTATGGGGCAAATGCTTGACAGGTATATGTATTCATTTTTAAGATAAAAAAATCTATAATATGATACTGTATTAATTTATTAACTGCAAGCTTACATGATAAAGATAAACCTTGCTTCTGTGCCATCTGCTCAGAGTAAATGGTCACTCTGTGTGCGATAAAATAACGCTTAACTTTCTACATGTTCTGGCATATTTTAGGTACAAGGAAAACAGAATTAAGGCACAGTCATGAGTCCCTACACTTGTAAACTTCCTACTGCTGTCAGAGCAAGTGTCACTACATAAGCATGGAAGAAACAGGGCATTAGGACTCATTTCTGCAGACCCTTCTTCACATGAGCAATCCTGATGCATGCAAGCAGTCCCATTAAATCATTGGAAATGCTCCCGGCTATCAGGACTACTCAAGTGAATAAGGACCTGAGAACTGAACTGCTATTTTTGTAATTCAGAATAATATTCATATTAATGCAGCTCTCTGCATTATCATCATCACAGCTCAGCCACTGGCTGTACAGTTAGCTAAACCCTTGAACATTAACAGGGAGGTTTTCAAAGGCACAACTGCTGGTTAGACACCTAATTCCCATTTAAAGTCCATGAGGGTTATGTGCTGAAATGCCAGCTGAGCTTTTGAAAAATCTCCTAAAATGCCAATTTGTGGAGGAAAAAGAAAAGAAAACAAACAAACAAAAAGCCCCACTGATACTCATATTGTTTCATATCTCTGAGCAACACAAGGTAAACAGAACATCAAAATTAAAATCTGCTTTCCAGACTCTGAACAGCATTTAGGCAAAGGTTTTGTGTGTGCATCTGTGTGTTTTCCAGGAGAAAGAGGGTAATTAAAAAAGCTTATTCGTTCATTAAGCAAAAGAAATGTATCAGAAGGATGCCAAAACTGGAATCTTTTACAGCAATCTCATGGACGCTGATTGTTCAAATCAAAAGACACCTGGATAGAAACTACTCCTGATAGATATTTTTACAGTGTCTATCTGACAAAGTTCTGCAAAACCCAAAATATTGCCGCAGCTTTTCTCTCTTTCTTAAAGCAGAAATGTGATGTTAGATAGGTACAAAAGGGAACTGTTAGATCAAATAGAATCTAGATGCGCTCACCGCTATTATACTGCTTTTCTACAGCATATTTTTAGAAAAATGGGTCCATCATTGTTGAAAGTAATGCAAGAGAAGAGAAAACATTTAGATATGGGGTAAAAAGCTGAAAAAAATATGAGATGTTGTTACAGCTTCTTTTTCACATTAAAAGATTTAATTCCTTGTCAACAGTCAAATTACTCTAATTATGCTTAAGGGCTTTTTTAAAAATCTCTTATTGTAACAATCAGGCCTGAGCTTAATCCCATGATATAATTTCCTATTTTTTTATTTTAACATTTTTTAAATCAGTGTTTCCTTCATTGTTGCTTCTTGCTATATAGAACAAGCATTCTATTTTACTCATAGTCTTCATTATGTTCAAAAGTGATTTTCTCTTACTGACATGTCTAAAATGGTGAGCAAGCCTTAACACTTTAACAAGGCTATGATAAAAATGTAATAACTGAATAGAATTTCAAAAAAGTTCTTTTGCAAAACAAAAGTAAAAAATAAAAATTGAAACATGTAAAAAATAACAGCTTTTAATACTACATACAACAATGCAATATATGCGTGGAAAATAAATGCTTCATATGAATTAGTATTTACATGTTTTGTAAGCTAAAGTAATATATGCTTTTCATTATTTTAGTAAAACTGAAGAATGGGTATTCAGCAGTATCTTTAAAATTTCATATTGTTCAAGCTAGTTTAGGCATGCCAAATCATTTTAGTATGATGAATTTCTACACAACTATCATATGGATACATATAGACACTGCAATATTTTTGTATAAATCTGAATTTAAGGAAAATATTAATAGATAGTTTTGTTTTTATGTAAGCCATTATTAGAATTTACTAATGAGAAACCAGACACACTATTTCCTATTGCTTTAATATGAGCTATATATTACAGAGTGCTTTTCTGTGTTATGTGGCATTCATTGGAACAAAGGTAACTGCAGAATGTGGTAACAGCTCAGTGATTTGTGGGTTAGAGGCTGATGGCCTGTGGGAGTGGAGGGCAGTCAAAGGTATTTTGACCTCTGCCTGGACCTATTATAATCTTAATAGAAGAAGGACCCCTACAAATATTTTTCAAGATATTCTGGAGGGCAGTAATTATTTTAGCATGAGACCTAAAATTTTAGGTCTTGCTTCCTCCCTGCATCATTCTTGTTTTATACCAATATAACTCCATTAATTTCAATGGAATTTCACCAGCACGAAATTGAATGCTGTGGCCCTTTGAGTATGTGGTGCTCATCTCCTTGGTCAAATACAGAGAGGAAACAGCTTGCCTGGTAACAGTTGCTGGAATTTCAGAAATCATTTTGGAGACATATTATACAATTCTTTCCTCTTCCTTCATTAGAGGCAATCACTTGTATTCAGACTGAAAAAAAGAAACCTCCAAAAATTATTGTTCTCTTGAATAATTCCTCAGTCTTTTATAGTGCGCTGGTGATTCAAAAGTTGCTCTAAGTTTTGTGATCCCGTTATTGCCTGTTATAGACTTTTTGAGCTGTTCAGTCTTTCCAGAGATTTTTTTTTTTAATCTTCCACTCAGTTTTGATTGAGGAATTAATGGGATTTTATCTGTCTTAAGAGGAATGATATGCACAAATGTCTCATGATTTTATATGAAGGCTTTTCTGTTTTAATAAGGCGTACACGTATGCATGTTTTTATAGGTTTCTAAGAAGCAGCTTTCAAGCTATCCATGTATGTGAAAGCATTCCATTTGAATAGAGTTTTCAGTGGAGACAAGGATTCAGCCTAGAATTTCTTGAAGGAAAACATGAAGGAAATTCTTCATATTTAGTAAACATATATGACATAGCCAATTCATTTTAGATATAATCTTAAATAGAATCCTAGACTCTCACCATTAGGTAGAGAAATACTATTAGACATAAGATTTGCTTTCTTTTCCAATTTTTTTTTTACCAGTCAGCATTAGTCTTAAACTCATCTTCAAAAAGGAAAGTTAAGAATGACTGCTACTAATTTTACAAGCTGTCCTTTTGACATGAGCCAAATGAATGCTGTCGCGATAATCTAATCTTGAGACAAAGCAGATTTTGTTAAAGTGATTATTAAAACAATTGCTACCTTCTGGTGTAAAGTGATGTCAACAATGAACAATCAACTAATGCCCTTTCTTTTTGGTACAGTCAAGCACTCAAAGCTACCATGAAATAGGATTGGACAGGACCTTTCATTTCATAGGAGAATTAATTCTCTAAGGGCAGCGAATAAGAGGGTTTCTTTTTTTTTCTCCAGCAAGCAGCTAGAAATGAGTCTGTGGGAGGCCATATTTCTTCCTGAAACACTGCTATTTTTCTAAGGAAGGGTGATTTCGAAGAATTGCATTCTTAAGATAAAACTTCACATGGAACACATCCAATTTTGAGCATGGCCAAAATGTTATGCTGAGATTTTATTACAGTCACACCATCAGATTGTTTTCTAGAGCTGGAGAAAAGGTCACTTTCTTCTGCTCTCAGCAATAACTTCCTTTACACTTTGGACTGTCAGATAAAAGGGCATGACTCTGCTGTGGTGCTTACTCTGAGTTTTCCTAGGAAGAAGGCATTCATATGTAATTTTGTGGTTAGCCAAAGCACTATGTGGCTATACTATATGGAATCATAGATAGGGCTTTTATTAGTTTCAACCAAGTTAAGCGAGTAACCGTAAAAACCCAAAAAAGGAACATGTACTGCACACTGCTGAAATCTCTGTACTATAGAACTGATGTTAACGTAGGATTTTTGGTGCTCGCTATCATGTATTTTTTTATTCTTGTGTATGTTGCCAACACTGAAATCTTCATAGTTTCTCCTGGAGGTGTACTTCCTAACACTTGATTCTCTCCTCCAGATTCTCAGCTGATTTTATCAGCATAGCTCCATTAAGCTCCTTGGAATGAAGCCATCTTGCATCAGCTGAGGCTCTGACCCATTATTTTTAAAATACAAAACATAAAACTATGAGGTGGAGCAATGTGAGGTTGCTTTCAACCATATACTGACAAAGTCTTTTAAACAAATAATCTTTTTTATCTGTACTTAGTGCCAGATGAAAGCTGGAAATGATAACAGCATAATGATCCTCTTAAATTCAGGAGGAAAATAACTGAAAGGTTGTTCTATTGAGATGACATGGAAATGTAGAAAGCATGATGATAAATTATAGATAAATTAAAGGCATATAAAAGGATATTTCTGAATTTGAACAAATGAATTGAAATCCGTAGTGTATCCTTTATAATTTTAAAGTATCTCAACAGCTAATTAAATGCAGACATTGTTTGTTACTTTGCTGTTTCTTGCTATTCCAATAAGCCTCACAATTCTCCAGATCAAATGCAAAAGGTCAAATGATAGTAAAGGCTGGGGAAACATGGGCACGTATACTCAGACCATTTAATCTATATATTTGTTGCATCACTGTTGATCCTTGGATCTCAAGACGATAAATACAGGGACCAAAACAAGTACCCATACAAAAATGTTCAATATTGAATATAAATATTCAGAATGATGCATAGTAATGATTGAAATCCTTTTTTGTTCTAGTTCACTGAGGTTCCTTATAGCTGACTGAAGTTAGCACCTACTATGGATCTAACAGAGCTATTCTATGTATCCACTGGTATAGCAACAGAAATGAACAGTTTTAGATAATTTAATTAAGTTGTAGGTCTTCTAATATAATTCAGTAAGTTGAACTTTTAACTTGTGTTAACTCAATTTCCTTATGCTTTCATTTACCATTTGTTGGGGACATTACAGTGATTAGCCAAAGTCCTTCCAGCTTGTAATGTTCTCAATAAATTCTGATTTAAATTGACTGTCATTTTCTTGCTATAATAAAGAAGACATTTGACATCTCAGAAGGAACCTGGATGGTGTCTATTACATTCTTCTGAAGCAAACCTTTCTATCACACAAAATCAACACAAAACTAGTTTTAATAAAGGCTGCCATAAGTAGTCATAGTAGCTAAGTGGGTTGAGCAACTACATTTTCATAGGCAATTTCACACTTCTGTTTCTTTCTGGAATTAAAATGATGCAGTGTGCCTTTGATATCACAAGTTAAATAACACTATACTCACATTTAATTATTGTGTTACTTAGTTACTATCAGTGTCTAAATACTCTGAGTAAAAACAAGTTGTTCAGCTTGTCAGCATAAGAAACCTACTGTGTTGAGACACAAAAGCAACAGCTGTGTTATGTTTCAGTTGAGTTCAAAGATTAGCGTTGGCCAAGTGGTCTGAAAGCAAATCTAGCCCCCACACTTTCTCAGTTCTGGTAACTGTAAATGGCAAACAATGCAATTTTATACTGAAAATTCTGTGAACATGTATTTGTTTTGGAAAATTTTTCTGAAGTTTTTTTTTCATCTTAAATACAATGAAGTGATATTTATTTAGACAAGAACTGTTTACATTTAAAGTTATATTTTAGGCTTCTAATTCATTTAGTCAAGTAAATGGCAGGGGTGAGATATGAGATGGAAGATGTGGAGTTCATTCCCAATAGCCTCTCTCAGGCTCCCTCCAGACATTACTTTTATTGTAGGATATAAGCAAGTGTCCTGTAACTAATGGTAACATGCTCTGACATTAAAAGAATTTGTCCCACGTTGAAAATATCAGGTCTGCCACAAAAATGGCAGTTCCACAACGAAGTTGCTGTTTAAACTTGCTGTATTGACCAACCCCTATATCTTACAATCCTGACACCTATACTTCATCGACCACAGCAACTTCGTCAGACAAATTTAATGTCTGGCCAGGTAGGGGGCCTAAGAGAGACATGGGACATTTACCTAATCCACTTGCAGCCTGAATACCTGATCTCTAGTCAGCAGGGATCTGACTCCCAGTCTGCAGGCACACTGGGACCTTAAGCAGCTCTGCCTCCTGCCTGGGAGCCTAATCAGTCAGTAGCAATCTGGGCTTCTGGGCTGCAAACACACGGGGATCTTTAAAGGGTGAGGGGCATCCCTCATCAGATATGCAATCATCCAAGGCTCATAGGAAGCTCCGTCACCCTTGCCACCTGACAGTAAGGGTTGAGGAAGCTGCCTACAGCCTGGGATCATTAAAGTGATGCTGGTGCTGGAATACCAGCCTCCCATCAATACAACAGGACATTTAAAGGACTCCAGGGGATTCCAAGACCTGCTGGGCTTTTGGGCTACCCAGGAGCTAGGCTCACAACCTTGGGGGTGAAGGCAGCTATGGAGCAGCCTTCTTCTCCCCCCTGGGTAGAGAGCTTTTGCTGCACTCCAGCTAGGGATTTTGGAATGTGTGACTGCCCCTAGTGCTTGTTATTTTGTAGAGCTACAAACCTTGTAGTACTACAAAATAAATGTCTGAAGGCAGCCTCAGTCTAAACATTCTCTGATCACCTCATTTTCCATAAGCCCCTGTATACAGTGATGAAGATCCCACATATCTCCTAAAATGACACTGAATGCTGCACTCAGTAAATCATATCCTGCTGCCCAATTCTTCCCTGACTGCTGACTCCATTAGATCAGATCACCTTGACCTTATCACAAAGATCTCCTGTGAGCACTAGGCTTACTCTATCTGTGTTCCTCTTCTGGAGCTATCTCCTGCTTGACTCTCCTTATTACAACACTTTTCTTTATGCCGTCTCATCTACTTAAATGCTGCTCATCTATTAAGTACAAAAGTTTAAAAAAATAGAAGCCTAAAGTTAGACTTTGAAATAAATATTCAGGTACCTAAATAAGTGGCCTGATTTCCAAACTGCTGACCTCAATGGAAGCTATTGAGTGCTCAGCACTTTTTAATATCAGGTCATTTATTTAAGTAACTGAATGTAGATTTAGGAGCCTAAGTTTAGGCTTCTGTTTTTTCAGGGAAAAAATTGCCTAAAGTAATTTTCTCTCTTTAATTTTTTTTTAAATCTCCATTTTAGCTTAAGGCTATGTCTGACTAAACCTTACTCAACTGTCCATTTTCCATTACTGAATTATTTCCTTTTCTCCTCACACACTGAATATTTTAACATTTTAGCATTTTAATAGTTTAAGACTTTTTGGTTTCATTTATATTTGCATCATTCTCTGGTATGAGAATTACTATATTCTAAACATTCATCCTCTTTCAGTTCTAACTCTCTCTGCAAAATTCTTCATGATACTTCATATGAAAGACACCAAACAAAAAAAGGAATGGGATTAGATTGTGTTAGACGATCTGTCTGTTTACAATATAATGCATTATATCCTGCAAGTTTAAACTAACAATCAGATACTATGCAATGATGTTTGGATCAAATGTCTTGTTTTCACAGCAAAATGATATGCAACTTAACAACTCTATGTTTAACTCAACCTCAGAATACCAAGTCAAATGACATTTTTACCTTGTTCTGAGGGTGCATACTGTCATTTCTCTCTGTCTACCAGCTCTGTCCTTGTAATGTATTGTTGGACAATCTTACTTACTGAAGGCCATTCTGAGAAAAAATGACTTAGGCCCCACACATTACTAGGGACCTACTGAAATCGCAATATTCATGGAAACTGCAATTTTGGGTGGGCTTTGCGAAAAAGTGTGGGCTCTGTAAAAAAGCATGGGCTCACTGAAGGGGAAAAAATGCAAAAAAAAAAAGGTGCAAGAACAGAAAGGTGTGGGAAGCCCTGGCATCCTGAAGCATGAGGGGAGTGAGTGAGGGTGCAAAGGGGGTGAGGGGGAAGAGGGAACAAATCCAAGGCCGAATTCCTGATGTAGACTCAGTCCAGGAGCCAATCCAGGCCAGCCAGGGAAGCAGGAGGGTTTTGATGCTGGCTTTTAAAGCTCCCACAAGCATGCTGATAGTATCCTGCAGGGACCTTGTATGCAGATGAAGGTAGACTTTTCTGTACCTCCTGCAGTTTAACTTTGGATGTGTTCGGGAAAACGAGCAAACCCCAACAGACTTGCCAGCTGGAGACAGCTGTGTCAGCTGCTTGTTTAGTCTATGACTGAATCTCCGAAGTGGCTGAATCTTTTCTGAAATTTTTCAGAATTGATTTGGATGCTTCGAATTGATTCAGAGCTTTTAATTGGTCTCCTGATTCAATTTGGATACAGAGCTTCGGTCCCTGAATTGGGCCAAATCTCCTCCAAATTGAGTCAGCTACTGAAGCTTCGTACAGCCTTGGTAGGTCCCAGTCTGTCCAGCTCCCCGGTACAGATAAGATGTGCAGCACATAGTTGTCCTGAGATTTGGTGGCTTTATTAGGCCCAGTAGACAAGGAAGCATACTCTGCCAAGGCAGCCTTCATGGACTATACATGCGAAGCAATCACTGCAGGGAGATAGTCGTGGCGAAGCTTGCTGCCATGCAGAAAACTGCCAGCATTTGGCCCATTTTGGTTCAGGTAGTTCCTTAACTTTGGGTGATCAAGTTTCTTCAGCGGGATATTCATGGCCACAAGAGCTTCCATGAGGGAAAATACTGCCTGTTGCTTTGCCAAGCTGCTTTCTGTGTTCCTTTTAAGCAGGGAGGACATGGTTGCTTACTTCTTGCTCTGACCTTCAGCATCTGCAACAGCCTTTCTCTTCATGTGCACCTTGGACTCTAAATGATAATCTATGGGGGAGGGAGGAGGGAAGGAGTGTGGGGGAGGGAGGGATTG
>NW_017729030.1:5239631-5264325 GCF_001723915.1 Gavialis gangeticus | reverse complement strand
AGCGGGGCTCTGGCTTGCTGCCGCTTACACAGCTGAGGTGGTGGTGGGGGAGCGCAGGATACAGGTGCAGCTCACTCCAGGCAGAAGGGGGCAAGTGGCAGCAGAGAAGAGCCCCCACTCCCAGCACTGCCGCATCCACATCCTGTGCCCCCCACGCCAGCTGGCAAGTGGTGGCAGGGCAAAGCCCCCACTCCTAGAACTGATGCAGTTGCAGCAGTGCTGGGAGCGGGGGCTGTGTCCTGCTGCTACCTACAGTGAGCTGTGCCTGCATCGTGCCCCCCACCCTGCACTGGCTGGGCAAGCAGCAGCAGGGCAGAGCCCCTGCAGTTTCCCCCACCATGGCAGAGGCAGGCACAGCCAGAGGAGCAGCGGGAGGAGCCCCCATGGCTGCCCGGCCCGGCACAGCCTCCTGGGACTTCAAAAAAAAAAAAAAAATCCCTCTACTTACCAGCTTTGGCAGAGGCAATCAGGGCCTCTGAGGGCTCATACCAGAGCCCCCCCATGCAGCGCAGGAAAGTGGGGGGCAGCAGGGATCACCTCCCCAGCCTTGCACCTGCATGGCAGCTTCCCCATGGCAGGGGTGCAGCAAGGCTCAGCAGGGTGCCATGCACTATCTGGGAGCTGAGGAGGCTCCACCTGTCAGCTGGAACCCAGCACCACTCAGCCCCAGTGGCCTGAGCTCCCAGACAGTGTGCAGTGCCTAGCTGAGCTGTACTGAACCCATGGAATGCGACAGCTGCTGTGCAGGTGCCAAGTGGTGGGTGGTGATTCCTGCTGCTGCCCACTGCCCTGCACTGCATTGGGGAGCTCTGCCACAAGTGCCCAGAGGTCCCAACTGATACTGCTGCATCCTGTAAGTGTGGGGCTTTTTTATTTATTTATTTTTTTTAAGTGCTGGGACTAGGTTGGGGCTGGTTGGGGCATAGGGCCAGGCAAGGCAGCCATGGGAGATTCTCCCACAGCTCTCTCCACCCAGGGAGAGGCAGGTACAGCTGAAGGAGCCCCAGGAGAACCTGCAGCCACCCAGCTGTGCCTGCCACTCCCCGGCCAATTGAAATCACCGAATGTCTCTGAATCAGCATGTGGTGGGAGCAAGGGAAACACCGAGCTGTGGGGATTTGGCAGCAACAGCGAAAACCCCATGCCACCGAAATTGCCAGTGGCTCCACCAGACACCGAACTGTGGGGGCATGGTGGCAATGGCAGGACTGCCATGCTGATGACAATGCCAGCAACCCTGCAGCATGTGGAGCCGTGGGAAAAGCGTGGTGGGGACAGAAAAGCCACACCAGGACTAGCACAGCCCCTGGGAATCCAGGAACAGGACAGCGGCAGCAGGTTTGCTGTGCTGCAAAACTTACCAATGCTGCAGCCAGCTGGAGCCTGGAGGTGGACAAAGAAAAAAAGCCGGCATGGACATGCTTTGTAAGCACATCCAATACTGATTTGATGCCCAGGGCAGAGAGACAATGATAAAAGCCCCATGCACCGGTCCAATGGCAGGACCAGAAGGAAGTCCCCGGCAGTCTAGGGCAGGCTGTGGGATGAGTGGAGAGGTGGAGGACGACTGGTAGTTTAAAAAAATCCCATGTGGGGAGCTACCTTCATACACTGACTCGAAGGAGTTCACCAAAACATAAGAGGAGATGTGGGAGCCCTACTAGGGAGAGGGGCGAGAAGGACCAAGAAGGAAGAACGAGGATAACGGCCAACAACAACGCTGTGTCCGAGCAATATCCAAGTAACAACAGGTTAGTGCTAGGTGGGATGTAGGGGAGGTGGAGCCCCAAGATCCTTGTACTACCAAGTAACCATAGCAGGACACCACTGAACTGGGCGTAACAGCAGTCCCTGAGATAAAAGTTTCCATCAAAGACGTGGCAGATGAGACGCTTCAGTGGGTTAGATAACTGGTGCTGGGGCAAACTGTTGGCCCACAGGACCACAGTTGGTCCAGGATGACTAGAAAAGCCTAAGTGGGGAGCTCTGGACAGGCATGGCAAGTTGCACAGTGCTGAATCTTCTGAAGTCGATTCAGCTGAATCAAATCACTGTCCTCTGAATCCGCTGAATCTGAATCAAATACTTCCCTATTCACACAGACCTAGGACCTACCTGTCTGTGTTTCAAACTGAGCTGGTCCACTTCACGTCTGTCAGTTTTTCTACCATGTCTGAAGCCATCATGAAGGTAATTGTCAGCTGTGGCATACACTTTAACAAGATCTCAGCGTTCTGTCTGACACTGCCATGTACACGTGCAAGGTTTTCTCTGATGTGCTCCAAGGAATGCTGCCCAATGCTGTTCACATCACCTGCAATGCACACAGTCTAGTAAGTGACATCTGGCGTATGCAGTTCCCTGATGTGGATAGCCTGGTGTCTTCCTTCAGGAAAGCCTTCGGGCACTGTCCAGGTCATAAGGTCTGGTACAGAGAGTCTGTCGCCAATCAAAATAGGGACTTACATGGCACTGTGCCACTGCCACCAGAGCCTGTGCTCACATGGTGGAATTCATGATTCAACATAGTCCATTACTATGACAAGTATATGCAGCAGTACCATCAATTTGTGAGTGAGGAGCTGGAAATCACACCCAGCACACAATGCATGCTTAAGCTTCATAATCTCATAGGGCGAGGTGATGTTCAAGATCAAGTGATGTTTGTGGCTGGCAGTGCCACCTGGTTCATAGAGGTCCTTATGTAGTCTGAAGGCTGGCAGGCTATGATCTACCAGACACACCACGAGCTGATGGATTTGATAAGCTGGGTTGAAGGCATGGCATTGCAAGAACTGTCAAACTGTCCTTGTGAAAACCAGCACAGAAGGGACCTCTTCCAGGCAATAACTGTAAAGCTGAACCACTACTATAGGTACAATCCATCACTGTCACCATAATTCAGACAACCAGCTGCCTGCTTCCTTAGTGCTGTTTGCATTTTGGACCCCAACCAGGTGCCTTTGTGGGACCCTTGGCTGCTGAAAGCAATCTTGGGATGGGGGAAAGAGCATGACAATGGATGTGTTTTCTGCTTATGTGAACTTTGTTAAAGAGTGCCAGATGCCTGTGCCTGTTTTCTGGGACTCTGTCTGTGACCACATACTTATGCCCTGACAAGATGCTGCCTCACCATTTCAATGAACTTAGTGGACACTGAACATGCCATCTCAATGTATGGACAAGTATTCGTCCCACAGAGACAGAGAATGTCTCCAGCCACTGTGGTTGGGTGCAGCATGCTTGCATTTATTACCTAGCATAAACTGCCTGCCTTAAGGTTAGCATTCAGTTTCAGTAAACTCTTTTTTATAATGTACTTTAATAAAGTGTATATAGTTGGTATTAGTTACAATTCATGTTGTACATAAGATATATCAGTTTAGAGTTAAGTGCTTAGTTGGTATTAGTTAATAAAGTATATAGTTGGTATTACTTGCAATTCATGGTATGCATAGCTTTATTTTAATAAGATATTTCATTTTAGACCTTAATTAAGTACTTAGATTGCTTAATAATGCATCAATTAATGGCTTCCATGGACTTAATTAGGGGATTAAGCCCACGGAAGCCATTAATTGACATGTTACAATCTAAGTGGCAGTTTGGGGCCATCTGGCAATCTGTGGGGAGGGGCGGGACTACCAGGACCACTTGGCCAGGGGCATGGGGGGGACCTGCTGTGCTTGACCTGTGAAAATTGGTGCTGGCTCCAGGATCTTCCTGCAAAATTGGCCAGCAGCCACCTCAAGTTTGGGAGACCTCTACACGTTACACTTAAGATGTGATTAATTAGTTAATCATGCCTTAAGTGGTCAGCAAGCCACATGTTCAATCAATAATGGTGTGATAAAAAGAGGAATAAGCTACGAAGTTATTCCACAAAATATGTGGAATGACTTTGTAGCAGGTTCCTATCATGCCATTAATTGAACTTGTGGACACGGGCCCCGGTGGCTGGGAACCCCTGTCAGCTGATTGGTGCTCCCAGCTGTGGGGGGGGCATCTGTACCCCTTACCCTGGGAGCTCTCAGCTGACAGGGGTCCCAGCCATGGGGATGTGTGGTGCACTCCCACAGCTGGGAGACCACAGCTGATGCGATCTCCCAGCTGTGGGGGTGCACCACACATCCCTGCAGCTGGAATACCATAGCAGATATGCTGTCTCAGCTGCAGGTCTGCTCCCCTGGCTGGGAGTTCTGTCAGCTGGAGGGGGTTTCCTGGCTGCAGGAGCTTGCTTGTTGCCAATGCAGGAGGAGCCTGGGATTGGGCTCCCTCTGCATTGGCAATAAGGCATGATGGGATCTGATTCAGGATCCCACAATCACACCTCCTGCTATGTGTGGATTACACATTAGATCCCAACATGTCTTTACCCGCACATATAGAAGGGCCCTTAGGGGCTAAGTTTAATTCACAAAAAACTTGCTGATAAGGCTGTGGATGTCCAAGCTTTTTTTACAAAAACTTTCTTTGACTTGTAAAGTTCTGCTCTTGTGCATATCCAGAGCTGCCACCATCTTGGTTGAACTGAGTACTGGTAGCCATCTAAGTCAAAGTCTGTTCAGGAATTAGGGGGCAATTGGACATTTTGGGGCCTAATCCCCAGAAGGGCAAACTTCATTAGGCATTCTCAGAACATATGCGACACAGCCACATTCATTAAAAAATATGGCCCAGTGTTTCAACATTTTACGTAATAAAGTAGTGGTTAGCCTGAGAACTGAAAGACTTGAGTCCTGGGCCTTCCCCAGTCTGAAAAGGTCCAGATCCACAACTCTTATAAGAATACTTTAACTACAAGGTCCTAGGTTGGGATTGACATACTTTTTATTCTTTACTTCAGCTCCTCTGAAGCTGGGCTACTATTTCAAAAAAATGTATTATTCCAAATTAATGATTTGTGCTGGCAGAAAGAGAACAAGCAAGATGGAGCATATCTTTGTACTCCAGTGATGAAGGCCCTACTCTCACAGGGAGGAATCCTGAGTTCTGGTTTTGATCTGAACACTGTTTATACATTTTGCATTAGAGTCATTAACTAAAATGCATAAACAATGTTGGCAGCAGGGCCCCAGACCCAGGGTACCCCCCTTCTCCATGGAAGGCTTTTATTCTGTGACTATAAAATCATGTTTCTTCTTGCTTAATTTGTTCCCTCTAGCCTAATGAATCTCAAACGCTTTTTTTACACAGCAGCCCAGCTTCGACAGAAAGTGTGGAGGGTGTAACACTGTACCACTCAGTGTTGCCAATTGGCTGTAAATTTACAGAAAGTCTGCAAAAAAAAGAATGACAGCACTTGTCTGTAAAGGTTTGAAAAATATTTAGGTGTCCATAACATTTATGGATGATTGACAACCCTGCTCCCCAACTGCTGCCCACTGGTGCTTTTTGCTGTTTCCAGAAACACTTTGGATCAGGGTTTGAATTATGCAGGAGCTCAGGTGGATGAGCCCCCTCATAAGAGATGAGGGCCCTCCTATGAAATTTGAAAATCATAACCTGAGGTGGGTCTCTGATTTTATTACAGCATTGTGATGGGCAGTCCAATTTTTTTTGCAGACCCCGCCAAGAGTCAAGGTGTAATGCGAACCAAGCTTTGGATATTGTGTGGATATTGCCTGGGCATTCCTCCTCACTTGCTTTCAGGGGGGGGTTAAGGGGGAGGCAGAGGAGGGCAGGCAGAAGGCATGTCTAAAGGAGAGGGCCTGGGGCTTGGGGTGTCCAGACCCTGTGCTTGGGTTCCCCTGACCCTGTCCACCTTGTGGTACATGTGCATCCTCTCTGCATTCCACTGCCTCCCTGCAGCCACCTGTGTGCAGAGGTTTGCAGCAGCAAAAGGAAGGGAAAATCTGGCTCTCTGCTGCTGCAACAGATAAGGGAGTAGCTCATAGTAAAATGGGGTTACTCACAGCCTGTTCACAAGAGAGAAGCAATAGGCTTCTCTCTCCTGCTTCCTGCAAGGGAAGGAGCAGTTAGGAGACCCTTTGCACCTCAGCCCTCCTCTTGGGCAAGCAAGCAGCAATTTGCACAGGGGAGACACTGCATAGGAGGGGATGGGTGAAAGCACTGTGAGGGGAAGTTTATTTGAGAAAAAACAGGTAGTGCCTGGAGCAGCTTCTAACTAAAGCAAATAGGTGGGCAGGCAACTATTAGGTGAGGCAGTTGGGAAAGTTGTCTCCATGTATACCCAGCATTGGATTTTACTGCTCCTACAGTCCTATGTCTAGGGGAGCTTTAGCTCTCACTTCTGGAAGAAAGGTTTTGCTTTAAAAAAACAGTAAAAATGCAAGTGTGACAGAAAATGTTATGAACTGCTCTATTGATATTAAGCATTTAAAAAAGTCGCTGCCTTCTGGGGGCACAGGGGAAGAGAGTCAAATGCTTTCATGCCTATGAACTACACAAATGAAGTATTTTTGCACTTTTCACTCCTTTATGTTATGTAAGAAAGATGTGAGTAAAAAAAGTTTGATGGTCTATAAAAGGATTGTAGGTTGTCAGCAAAAAAAATTACTGAGTTGGCAAATCTGTTCCCATTCAACCCACAACTTCTACGTTTGATCCCAGCCTTGCTTAATACCTAGTGGTTAGACACACCACTGGGAGATGGGTGTTTCGTACTCCAAAAGGTCTTTCATGTCATTAATTAGTGTTCTAACAACTGAATGGCCCTGCCTACCTTATCCCACTCTGCATATGCTAAAGGCAGTGCAGAAATGAGGCAGTGAGGTTGCCCTGAAGGTGCCCTACCAACTGCTTCCTTGCTTCAGTTTTGTGTTAGTTTGTGTGCAGCATGAGCTGGTGGGCAGGGCTGCTTAGCAGTATTCTATGGAGCATCGCAGAAACAATATATAAAAGGATATTTTATTGCAAGTGAAATTTTGGATCCGTCAAAACTTGATAGTGTCCTTTAAGTATCATCTTCTACTTGTTCCCTTTTCTCTACAACAGTGGTCACCAACCTGGGGGATTCCAATCAACAGGTAGATCCTGGAGTCTCTTTGGGTCGATCCTGGGCAGGGGGTACAGCTGAGCACGCATACATGTGCACACCTAGTGCCCCCATTCCCAGCAAGTCAATCTGTTGGGGAGGGAAGGGGCAGGGTCCAGATTGAGACCCCTGGGGTGAGCGACTGACCATGCAGCCCAGCCAGGAGCAGGGGGAGGTAAGTAGGGCCCCAGGTCAGCTAAGTGGTGGAGGATTGGAGCCCGGGGGGCTCCCTCCCCATCTGTGTGGAGGTGGAGGCAGCAGAGGCAGCTGTTGTTGTGCTTCAAGTCCCATTGCAGCTGGCCACACGCAGGCGCAGCTCAGCAGTGGGGACTCATGTCGGGGCAGGCCCGGCCCAGCCAGGTCTGAGAAATCTGGTCATCCAGGGGCATGTGGGGGGCTTCTGCTGCTTGGCACAGTGTGACAGAGGCCCTGGGGGCCTGTGCTCCCCCACCTGTGCTCAGGACACAGCAGGCAGCCCGCAGCAGCAGCTTCCTCATTTCAAGTACAGGTGTGTGGGCCTTTGGGCCCTGGGGCCTTTGCTGGGCTGCACCCAGTGGCAGGAGGCCACCCCATGTGCCCCTGGATAACCAGATCTTCCCAGGCCTGGCTGGGACTGGGCTGATCCTACTTGTGTGCTGTGGCTATACTGAGCTGCACCCACTTGGCGGACAGATGAACATGGCATTGGGCCCTGGCCCAGCTGGGTCTAGAAGCCTCTGTGGTCCAGGGGCATGTGGGGAGGGCTCCTGCCATTGCGCGCAGCGCAGTGGAGACCCTGGGGGCCTCTGGCCCCCCCATTTGTGCTCTAGGAGGAGGCTTCTGCTGCTGTGGGTTGCCCGCTGTGCCCAGAGCACAGGTGGGGGGGCATGGGCCCCAGAGGCCTTTGCCAGGTTGCACTCAGCAGTGGGAGCCCCCACATGCCCCTGGGCCATGGAGAGTCCCAGACCCAGCTGGGCCAGGGCCCAACCCCACTTCTGTGCTGCCACTGTGCTGTGCTGAGCTGTGTCCGCCTGGCAGCCAGAGGAACATGGTGTCCAGCTCTGGTCTGGTTGGGTCTGGAAGTCTCCATGGCCCAGGGGCATGTGTGGGGGCTTCCACTGCTGGGTGCAGCCTGGTGGAGGCCTCAGGGGCCCATTTTCCTGCCATCTGTGCTCTGGGTGTAGTGGGCAGCCTGCAGCAGCAGCAGCCTCCTCCCAGAGTACAGGTGGGGCGGGGGGGGGAGGACACAGGCCTCTGGGGCCTTCACTGAGCTGTGCCTAGCAGTGGGAGCCCCTACCCATGTGCCCCTGGACTGTGGAGAATCCCAGACCTGACTAGGCTGGGGCCTGACTCCACATTTGTGTGACTGCTGGGTGGGCACGGCTCAGCACAGCCATGGCACAGAAGTGGGATTGGGCCCTGGCCTGGGCTGGCCGGGTATGGGACACTCCATGGTCCAGGGTTGTGTGGGGCTGGAGACGGGGCAGGGGTGAGGCGCGGTAGATCCTGGGGTGCTCTTTACTTCCAAAAAGTGATATTCACCATAAAAGTTGGAGACCACTGACCTATACCCTGAAGGACTCATACAGACAGTATGTTAATTTTTACATTATAATTTTGGTGGAGCCATGCAAGCCATTTTGAAAATGTCTGAAGAATATAAAAATAACTATTTAAAAATATTATTTTAAACACCATGATCTTACTATGAAATTTACCTCAGAGGAAAAAGTGTATATTTGTCTCTTTGATTGAAGTGAAAACAAGTGAAAACAAGTTTGTGTCAATGAAACTTATTTCTTCTTTTCTAAAATGCTAGTGTGTACATTTAGGACGAAGAGGATATGAATGTCAAAGGTGGAACATAACTTGCATTTTGGCAGTTGGCACGAAGCTTGTTTACTCAAAGATCTCTCTCATCTACAGCTGTTAGAATAATTTTATAAAATCCTTTTTAAAAAAAAAAATATTAACTTTCCTATGGGCTAATAGTAATGCACTGTCTGGTCGTTCTAGGCAAGGATCAGAAGATATCATTTTTACAGAGGCATGCCTCGACATAATCAAGGCAGTAGAGAAACAGATTAAATCAGACATGAGGCTTCTGCTCCAACCCATCTCAGATCCAGCAGATGAATCTCTACAGGGAGATCCCTAAATCTGTCAAAGAGTCAGATAGTCTCCTGTGGGATGTTGCCTAATACAAAGTTCCACAGACACTGAACAGACAGAAGTACTTCGGTTTTATCTTTCAGTATGGTAATTGAGGTACATGACTGATAAAAACAAAAGAAACTCTAAATGACAAAATGTGACTTAGGATGTGGGTGTGCTACATAATTATCATGGAGTAATTTACCCTGCATTTTACACAGTAGTAATTTACTGTAATTATATTGTAGTAAGGAGAAGATACATGACCACCTCTTCTAAGCTGGCAGTCCATAGAGGCTCTAGGTAGCAGCAGAATCATTTTGCATTCAGGAAAAGACTTCACAGGGTGGACACTACTCTGTAGAAAATATATTGTGTGTCCATACTTTTATATCTTAGGATGGACAGCATTGAATGCATCAACACTACACTTGCTAAAAAGTATGTAACCACCCAAAGACAACTGGAGCTCATGGAAAGCTAAACTGAAAGCTTAAACCTGAGAGGTATTTGCGCAGCTCTTGTATCTTTGCAGTCTGTGAAAAATGCAAGAGCTCAGCTCCCTAAAAGTCTTATAGTAGTAATTAATTAAAATTATTGGGAGGTATGGAGAGAATTAAAACATGCATGGGTGGAGGGATCTGCTTGAACCATTGCTGTAAACAAAAACTGATCCACTATTCATGGTGAACAAGTACCAGTACACAGTTAACAAGACTACTGGTATATAGAAGTGAATTACTTTTTTATTGATAACTTCAAGATCCATGATGTATTATGAGCCTAAAAATCACATAATTTTAAACTGTGGAAAAAATTACACACCTTTCCAGAGGCTTTAAAGCAAACCTTGCTAGTAAAATTAAGAAAAAGGAACTGTACAAGTTTAACTTGGAACCTTCTCAAAAACTGGGGGCCAGACACTATTTCACACTGCAAGTCTGTCCGTGAGTTTTGAGACAGAAAAATCTCTTTCCTCAGATTCTGATGAGCTGAAACTCTTTTGGACTTGAGCTAAAAATTTCCATTTAATAGCAATTACATGGAGAAGGAACAAGGTTAATAATGTCTACTGGGGGTCATAGAGACAGGCAGTGAGGCAGGCAGCAGCGAGGTAAGCACGGGCCCCGGGAATGAGGTGTGCCTCCACCTGCTTGTATCTTTCTGGCATCCCTCACTGTAGGCAACGTCCAGGGCACAGGCTCTACTCACCCACCCCACATTAAGCTTCTGCCACTAGCAGTCTCAGGGAACACCTAGAGATAGTCTTTTGGGAGCTACCTGCTGACATGGTGCTGGAGTCTTTTCATTTCCAGCTGCTAACTTGGATTAAAAGACAGCTAAAATACATACTTTCTTAACAAAAGATCCTGTGTCAGGTATTACTGTGATTGCTGCCAAGATGCTACATGGGAAGAGAGATGCAAATTGCAAATAGGAAGATTGTCAGGGAACAAAATATGTTCTACCTTTAGGAAAAAGAAAGTGTGAGGACCCTTGTGCTGCCTATTGGCATAATGACTGATGTGTAAGCATTTACTGGTTGTCTCTTTTAGCCTTTATATTCCACTGTAAGAGGCAGCTTTCCATTAACCACAGACTACTTGAGAGTAAGTTCAGCTGCATTGCACTTCCATCCATCCGTCCAGTCACACTGGCTCTCAGCACTGTGGTATGTGAGTGTTTTATACACTACTATATATACATAATTTGCAATATAGTTAATACTGAAAGCTATTTGACAATACTGATATATACTTTTATTCCCCCCTGTTATGCTAAAAAGGGTTGTGAAAGTACTTTCTCCATTTGTTGCATTTAATTTTTTTTTTTTGTATTTTAAACATTTTTAACTGGCACCACTATTCTGATAAAGTTAGAAATCCTGCAGCAGGATTAGTTTATTAGTCTATTAGTTTATTGCAGTGTACTAATACAAATTAGGATTCTGAAAAATAAATGAATCAGCACATCCTTAGCTGAGATGTTTTCCCATGTGGCTTATACTTCCTGTAATTCATTTATCATATTAAAAATTCCTTTTGAGTTCTGGTGCTTTAAGAAAAAAAAACCAGGCTGGTTGAAAATGTTCAATCATGGCACAAAAATAAGGCAACTCTGTTGTCCGTTATATGAAAGGGATTACAGTTAAGCACTAGTATCATAAAAAGGAGTATGTCATAAGGAATTAAGCTAAAGGCCCAAACCTTTATTTAGTCTGGAAAAAAAATAGTAGAAACCACCATTTTATTTTTTATAGAAGATATTGTCCAGTCCTTACCAACAGTGTTACATTTAAATGTAGTTAAGAATTCAAAACTTTGCAAAGCCATGCCATTGACTTCAGATTCGATGGATCTTCTTGATAGAGCTCATCTTAAAATCACTTGGAGTCCAAAGTGTCTATGCAAAACCATTAATCTCAGAATGTGTCTAAACACTATCCTGGAGACAGGCTGCAATTTACGGTTCTCTGTGACAGACAAATAGCTAGTAGAGCTCTGTCATTTAACCCCAGCGATTTCTTTGGTAGTCATAGAAAGAAAGGTTTTTATATTGCCCTGTCATAGGAGGGCTACAGAATCTGTCAACACTGTATAACTTTACATACAAAAGTAATACAATGCATAGGTATTTCAGTCATCATGAAAAAAATTCAGCAAGACAGGTTTTTAGATCATTGTCATTGACAGAAACTAGCTACATGAAGTATAAAAAGAGCTTTTATGCTTGTAATGGAAAATATATGGGGATAATACTTCTTGCTTGTTTGTCAGCTTTTTGTTTTCCATATTTTAAATGTAAGATGGAGCTCGTGTAGTTGTACAAGCCCATGTTATAGTTTCAATCTCAGGTTATCCAATAGTGCATGTTTGATAGCAGTACAGCACACTAAAGCAACAGTCATGCTTATTTGCCCAATATACACAAAACCCATCAGAACTCTGATACTAAGAAGATAATGCTTTTTAAAGCATATATAGTCCAGCTGAATAATATTTGTGTCAATATATTTAATGTGTGCTGCTTAAACATTAATAGGCTGAAAAAAATCTATGCAAGAATCTGTCATTAAGATTTTCAGATATCTGCAAAATATCTGTACTCTGTAAGAATATAGGGGAATTGTAAAATGTCTACCTGTATATCTACACAGAAACTGTTCAGTAAAATATTGTAAGCCAAATTAATCTCTAGTGCAACTCCTTTGAAATTGGCCTACTATGTATGTAAGTTTTTATTTGAACATTATGTTTTAACTAGATACCCAATTGAGATGCTTCATCCTATTAATAGTGTTTATGAACGTACCACTATAGTACCTTTGAAAAAATGCATACTGTCAACACTAGCAACCATCTTAAAAGTTTCTGGATACTTGTCTTCTTTACCATATGCCTATTTGTATAATACAGGCCTCCTAGAATTCACCTTATGCTAGTATAGGGGCAGGGAATATACAGAAAGGTAAGGCATTATAGAAAGGTTTTGATTGGTAAATAAGAACAAAACATGAAGAGTTCTTTAAAGAGCGTTGTAATGATTTTTAAAGTTGTTCCACACTTTTTTTTACCTGCAAGCTACCTTAGACGCTTTCTTTGTCTTCAGCTCTGTTTTAGGCTCTGCTAGCCATTACCAGATCCCATCTTTCATCCTTTAATACCAAGCTCATGGGTAAAGATGACATAAGCCAGAATCCCCAAATCGCAAAATTCTTGGACTAAAATAATTGCAATTTAATTTTTGATGTTCTGTTTTCATGGCTCCCTCTCCCTGCTGCCAGTATATGTATAAGAATTGCAGTTTACTGCCTAGTAAGATTTTGATCCTTGTTTCAGAAGCTTTCCTAACAATTAAAAGACTTTTTCCTTTATCCAGTCTTGGGGCAGGTGATTCTAGAGCTGTAAAGTCAGTACAGGTCCATGCAGTACATTTCTCACCAACAAAAGTGTCACCTAAATTTACCCTGTTTGATTTACTGCCATTTCTGTGGATTTGGAAGAGGGGAATGCCATCATGTGAAGGATATTAGACCGTTCACTAATGAGAAATGCTACAAGTAGAGCTGCATGAAACTTCAAAAAACAAATTAGGACCTTCTCCTTACTTTTTTGTGGGTCATGCTATTTCCCTTGATCTTAGAAATCATAGAGAAGTATGGCAGCCTGAAAGGGACCTCCATAGATAGCGCAACCATAAGGAAATCTGGGACATTCAGAACACTCATCCTCTTCCCCAAGTCAGTAGTTCTGCTGCAAGCAGCTGCAGAGGCCAGCGGGCAGGGGCATAGATGCAGTCTGGTAGGGAGGCAGAGCTGCCTGGCACACCATGCCACTCCACCTGCCTGCTTGACTGCACCCTGCACCCCTGCGATTCCAGGACTCTTGTTT
This sequence comes from Gavialis gangeticus, assembly GCF_001723915.1. Taxonomy (NCBI): domain Eukaryota; kingdom Metazoa; phylum Chordata; order Crocodylia; family Gavialidae; genus Gavialis; species Gavialis gangeticus. The sequence continues at coordinate 5,250,804 of NW_017729030.1, read as the reverse complement.
TAATTTTCAACAACAGTCAGGACTGGCCTTCAAAATCTGGGACTGGCCTGCCAAACTGGGACCTATGGTCACCCTATCTATAGGTCATCTAGTCCAACCTCCTGACTGAGGTAGGTCCATCTCTATCCAAACAATTCTATACAAATCCATAATATAACCTCTTAGTGAAAATACCATCCAACCTGACACAACACAAGACATAAAACCCTAATGTGCCACAGGTAAAGTAAAGGGACCATGGTGGCCAATGTCCTGTTGCTGTAATGGCTGTTAATATATGCTCAAGAGATTCCAGGAAAAGGACCACACCTCCCACTGCAGAGGAAGGCAAAAAACCCCACAGTCCATATTAATCTAATTCTGGAGTAAAATTCCTTCCTGATCCCAAATATGGCGATCATCAGTCTGACTGAGTAGAGGAGAGTGAGACCCTTTCTTATGGGCCATGCTATTTTCCTTAATCCTGCAGCAAGCCCTCAATCAGAAGTGGAGGATGCTGGATAAGATGCTGGAATCTTAATTTCCTGTTACAACTAGCTGGGAGAAGCAACAGCAGCCTGAACAGGATCATCCTATTTAAAGTAGCTGGAGTGTGCAGCCACTGCAGAAGAGGTTCACTGAATTCCTTCAAACAACAAAGTGCTTCTGAGGGCAGAAGGAAATGGTGGATAATGGAGACAACTGAGCAATGGGAGTGAGGCAAAGCAGGAGGAAGAAGATGGATTTAGTTTTTTTTATCTCCCACCCCCAAAGTGAGAAAGGACTTCCCTTAGTTGACCTGTGTGTGTGAAGGGGAGGCTGAAGACTAGCTCTTGACTTAATTAAACAGTGTCCCAGGAAAAGAGAAGCCTTTTCATTATGTTGAGGGACTCCTCCAGTCCAGGTGTGGGCCTTTGTGGGCAGTGCTTTTTCAGCTTTGCCTATACAAGCCCAAGTGGAGTGCTTGGGTGCTAAGGGTAAGTCTATAGTGACTCCCTGACAAACATGGGACCACTGCTGAAAATCAAGCCACCCTCATTCATGCCCAAACCCAACAATCAGCCACAGTAGATAGTTTAGAGGATTCCTGAGGGCACAAGTCCCAGACAGAGAGCCCAAGCGCCATCTACTCTGCTTATCTGTCTGGCTTGCTCACACACCAGACAGGAGTGAATGGGCTGATCCTGATTCTGTGTAGTGGTGTCAGGCCGGGCGGGGAGGTAGTACACATACAGGCATGACTGCACCCTGAGTAAAGCTCTGGAATTAACTGGGAATTCTGGGATTGAATGCTGGGCACTGGGACCTAGATCCAAAGCTCACTGAAATCAACAGTAGGACTAGCAAAGATTTCTCTGGGCTTTGGAATGGGGTCAGTGTGAATAAATGACATTTTCACACAGTGGCATAATTGGTGGAAAATTTAAACTCTTTGATGCAGAGTGGAAAGCAAAGCAGATGCTATTTTTCCAGGGACTCTTTTCATAGTAGCCATACTTTGAAACAAAAATGTTCAACAAATAAGCAAAACAAAGAAAAAGATATATTAATTTGTGTCCCTCCATTCAAACTTACTTATTTAGAAAAAAACCAGGGATGTTGAGAATATTAATTATAGCTATTTTTAAAATGCACCATGCTCCCAGTTAATAATCTGGACAATAATAAGGTGGTGATCTACTGACCTTCAGTGGAGGTCACTAATATAGTCTGCTATTCATGGGAACTAGTAACTAATATCAGTTGAAAGTGCACCTTTAAATTTTTAAACAATCAGTAGCATACATAATGTGGCATTGAGTTATATCATTTAACTTCTCACAGTGTGCCAGAATCAATGTTGTCCTTGCAAAATCGAAAGCTAAAGTAGTGGGTAAACATAATGCTTATTAAAGTGAAAGACTGATGGTACTGGTTAGAACCACACATCAGGCAGGTGGAAGCCCTGCAAATTACTTTGCCCAGTTTGGTCCAGACACCTCAACCCTGATTGATTTTGTGAGTAAACAAATATCCAACAGGGAACAGGGTCTGAGATTCCTTTTCATATAGGACTTAAGTTAAAGGCACCTGAATTGAGAGTCACTTAGACACAATCTACATTTAGAAAAGCTATGGAAGGTGCCTTGAGGCTAAAAAGCTGATCTACCTGGTGCCAGGTGAGGGTAGCAGGGGCAGGACCTAACGCTGCTATGTTCTGTTCTTTCCCCTGATTGCCTCCTTCCTGTCCCAATTGCCAAGACTGCTTCTGTGGAGTCTCACATGCTGGCCACCACCCCTACAGCCCTTCTCACCAGTCCCAAGGAGCATGGCTGGAACAGAGGGAATGAGGCAGGCTGCAAAGTGCCACTTTGGCCCCATGTCCACCTGCCTAGCATGGGGCAACCCACATGAGGAGTGCATGAAGGACTGGGTAGGAGACCAAAGGTGGCGGCCCCCAGAGGAGCAGCTGTAGGTGCCACTGAGCAGCTGGGGTAGATGCAGGGTGCCAGACAAGGGAAGGACAGCATTTACATCCTCACAAAGGGATCGAATCCTTAATGGGATCTTGGAGAATCCTAGGGTGCCATGGCACCCAGCTGAAAATCACTGGCTTGCGGTATAAGTGTTTTTGTGAAACGTATTTTGTACCCTATGTAACTCTAGATTATTTATTCTGCTACTTCCTACAGCTTCCGCTTTTTTGTGTGCATAAAATTCCCCACCTTAACCTTAAATATTCTGTCCCTCTGGTGTTCATTGATGGTCTCTGAGGCTCAAGCTTTATTCTCCTTCAGGGTTCATTCTTCCTCTAAATACTAATCATCCATTGCATTCTATAAAGAGAGTTCCCAGCAGTAGTTTTTAAAATAAAAGATAAAATGTTCGGTATCTGAACATTTAAAGCCCTAGTGTCAGTACCTGGAATGCCTCCTGTTGACAATGATGGTTATCACTGGGGGCAACTGAAATCTGTTCATTCTGAACTGTCTTCAGAAATCAGCCTTATCTGATTGTTCTTTCAGATCAAAAGAAATAGGAAGACAAAGTAAGCCGTGCATATTCTTTCACTCTGCACTTTGTTGTTAAAAGGGGGAGGAATCCCACTAGGACCCATAAACCACTTTTAGATATTACTAATCTTTGCTATGGAGTTCTATTTTTTCCATTTACTGCCAGCTGACTGATTAGGTTTTGATATTTTAATGGCACAGAACAACGCTGTTAAGAATTACCTGTGCAATACATATAACAAAATCTAGACAGACAAAAGAACATTTATTGCTCTAAGGGAAATGGCATGTAATTCCCAGCATTTACAGCTGAGATTAGACCATTTTTCCAAGAGGTAGTTATGTATTTAGCAATAAGAACACTTGCCATGTCTCCAAAATCACATCTGGAGCTCCTGGATTTAGGCAAAGTTGCCCTATATTTTAGATACCCCTGGAAGATAGACTTACATTGCATCTTATACCAAGTTCAGTTTCAATTACTAAATATATGACTACCTCTGTCTGCCACGCAGAGGGTAGATGAGAAGAATACTAGCCTGTTTTACCAGCAGAGCTAGCACTGTTGCAGGCAAATAATCTTCTACAGGCAGGGGATATGGCAAAGTGCCTGCCAATTCAACAGCAAGGAAAATAGCAGAGTAGTTGGCATTCTCCTTAAAATGCATTTCTTGTTGGACACAAGAAGTCACTTTACATTAAATTGGGATGCAACATAATGTAACGTGTCAAAGGCTTTGTTAAAAACAAATTGGAACTGAACTGCATATAGTACATCTCAAATCTTATATTTGCACTTTAAGAAACATACACACATGCAAAGCTTATAAATTCTATTAGTGGTGCAGTTTTTGGAGTGCTTCCCAAAACTCAGTGGGATCTTGGTAGGGACCCCTGCAAATATAAAACAACATTTACCCCTGAGCAAAGTAATGACATGTAAACAAACGAACAGTTTGATCCAGTAAAATTAAATCATGAAGCATTTGCTGAAGCGTATCTTTGACTGTATTTTATGGTCTTTAGTGCTAGCATTAATCAGTGACTTAGATTTTTAATTCAAATTCTGTATCCTGAACCTACTCCTTGCCTGCACAGTGTGGTACATTGTACCAAGAGAATGAAGTTTACACATAACTGGTTCTCTATTTCCCAGCTAGCTAGCTATCTGTTCTGTTTTTCAATGTCATTCAAATGCCCCCTCTTCTGATTTCTCTTTCACATTAAAAGACAATCAGACCTATGAGTGACTGCCTTGCCTGACACCTTTACACTTTTTGCTCACCTTGGGCAGGGTTTCCAAGTCTAGCAGTAATGTTACAAAGATTCTTGTGAACAATTTAATTTGTACACTCTAGCATGCTGAGCCACTGCACTGACTCTTCTGGGGAGTAGATGTTTGATACTGAAGTAAAGAACATGGATGACAATTCAGTATGACACCAGATTGCCACTGACTACAAAGTACAGAATGGCTGAAAATGCCCCCTGCTGTCCCTTTTCATTAGATGGAAAATGGACTCTTAAACCTGTTCCAAACCACACTAGGGTAGGTCTCAAGGTCAAAGTCTGATATAGAAGGGGAAGAACTTCTATATTTTACACACTCCATCCCTTCCTATAAGAACAGTTATACTTAGTGCGACTACAACTTGACACTCAAATAAAAGCTCTTTCATCACTGTACATGAAGTGTGCAGGTATTAAGCTTTTTCAACAGAAAGAGAGAATGTTAAAAAAACTCTTAAATTATCTGTTCTTGAAGCAAAAATTCTCATTGAGAGGCTCTATAAGAAGTACCAGCTCCAGGCTCTCTTGATTGCTATGTTGTCTGACTTCTCTTCCCCAGGCTATGTAGGTCAGACAGATACTCAAACATAAATATAAAATCATAACACAACGTATCACAAATCGGTCTTAAAGTAGTACAAAGAGCTCTTAATGGACCACATGAAAAAAGGTTTCCAACCTTTTGTATGGAAATAACAGCATATATTATGAGACCATACTTTAAGTGTTTGAGAACAATTGAAATGGTATTTTAAAATAAATGCGTTTCAGCATTCAGGTAGCACTGTCAAAAGCATCAGCTGGACTACTTTTAGGCAAGGAGGTTGCTACTGTGCTGAAAAAAATAAGACTGACTTTTCATGATTTCTTATATATATATATAACTTTCTTTTTAACAAACAATGTGTGAGTGCTTTTTGGTGCACAAATGATGTACTGTATGTGGAGAAAGAAAAAAAGAGATTCTTTTGTAGAAGAACAAAATCTAGGCTTTTACACCCAACATGCTGCTTGATCGAAGTCACCTTTGTCAGTTCAACTATGCCTGTAATATTGTGCAAACCTCAGCTTCTCTTTCTTTGAAAAATTTTGTCCAAAAAAGTATATTGTACTGTGATGTTTTTTTCCTACCCGTGTTCCAACTTTACACATCAGCAGCAACAGTCACTTTTTTGATCACACAGGACCAAGTTCTGTGGTTCTTAAGTAAAACTTCCACTGACGCCAATGGAATTTGGAGTGCAGAGCTACTGGACGGCAGAACTGCTGGCTGGCACAAAGTTGTGCAAGCCAGCAACAGGGTCAGAGAGACCATTGTTGAATCTATGTATTGCCTGGATGTTTGCATACCCCTGGATTCATCCTTTTTCTACAGCTGTACATCCTATATTATGCAGCTGCTTTGCACTAAAGAGGCAGGGGCCTAGATTTGGGTCACCATGTCTGCCAAGTGTCTTAGTAAGTAGGCATAAGTGAAAGGAGAACAACCATTAATTACAAAAAGGGCTCCCAAGGACAAAGACAAATGGGAAAGGAACTTTTCATTTTTTCAGAACTGATAAAGTCCCAGAACTTAAAGGCCTGTCATTTGAGGGCCTCTTCATTCCAATATAGAATGTGTCAGTATCTGGTTGACTGGAACTTAACACAAGGTCTCCAACTGGTGACTTGCTGTGACCCTATGATGCGGCAAGCAGTGTGCTAGAATTTAGCAGGGTCTCTAAGGCCTTGGACACATGTCATTTGGAGTGCTACAAAGTGCCTTTGTAATGCCCTATGTAGCATTACAAAAACAGAGTGTTACAAGGGTGTACACAGCTGCACAACAGGGGTGTATGAAGTGGGCCCTATTTGATTTGGATTCGGGCCGAATCAGGGACAGTGATTTGATTTATTGATACTTTGATTCAGGTCACTGTTCCTGATTCGATTTGGCTGAATCTTAATCTGAAGATTCAGTGCTGATTTGGAGAACCAGCGATTTGGACACAGACACAGCTTTAAATGTTTTTTCTACATACCTCTAGATACCAGGCGGCTCATGAATGCTGTGATGCTGGGGTAGATGGAATGTCCCATAGGAGTGTGGGTTCACCGCCATGTGCTTGGCAGTGAACTCAGAAGTGGACTGGAAGTACTTTTGGTCCACTTCTGGGTCTTTTGGGGAGCATGTGGGAGGCCCCCCCACACCCCCACGGCTTGGCAATTGGCTGTGGGGGGACCCCGCGTGCCCCCCACAGACCCAGGAGGCACCAGTTGCCAAACTGGGGGGTGCCCCCTGTGCTCCCCAGCAGACCTGGAAGTGGACTGGAGTTGCTTCTGGTCCACTTCCAGGTCTGTTGCCGAACGTGCTGGGGAGCCCCCCATGCTCCTGTGGGGCACTCCAAGTGCCCCAGCATAGCAGCACTCATGAGCCGCCTGCTACCTAGAGGTATGTAGAAAACATTTAAAGCTGTGTCTATGTGGTAATTGCCAAATCTTTCTGAATCTATCCAAATCGATTTGGAGGATTCTGATTTGATTCGGAGAGATTAAAGTGTCCTCTGATTCAATTCAGATTTGGCGATTTGGCCACCAAATGGAGCCGAATCTCCACCAAATTGAATCAAATTGAAGTGTCGCACAGCCCTACTGCACAGCCCACTGGCTGGAACACAAAGGTGCCACAAAGGTGTTGTCTCCTGTCAGGGAGCTTCTTTGCTCCCCCACCTTCAGGGGAGCCTATCAGTGAGTCCAATCAATGACAATCTACCCTCTCCCCTGCTGGGGAAGGGGCTGGCTGTCAGGGATCAGTTGGAAGCTGCTGCTCTGGTCTGAAAAAGCAGAGGTCAAAGCACATCCAAGCCCAGGGCACTGGTAGGGGACAAGGAGAGCTGGCTTCCTTGCCCTCCACCATCCCTGTGGGCAGCAGGGGTCTGTCTCTGACAGGTGCTGCTGTTTCTGGGAGTGGAAAGGGCTGCTCTCAGTAGGAGAGGGGGCAGACTGTCTTGGCCAATTGCTTTTCCAGGACTGTGTCCCAGAACAGCAGCCCTCTTTGTGGCTGGGTGATGAGATCTTGGTGATGTTCAATTGGGGTGCTGCAAAATTTAGAACAGAAGAGGGATGCCATGAGGCTAAAAAAGAGAACCACTGGTATAGAGATCAATCCTTTGCTGAAAGAAAGATGTATTTGGTATAATTTTTAACAGTACATCTCAGTGCTAGTATGATTTCCTCTGGGAGGGGAATGGAATATGTTATATGTTCTGGACACACACACACACATACATACACAACACACACATACTTTTTGGGTGTAAGAGTAAAGTGTGCCACCAATTTTAATCCTGAAAAAAGTGTGCTCTGGGTACACTTGTAAATCTGGTAACCAATATGGAACCATCAACTAGTTGGATGCTAAGGCTCAGATCTACAAGAAGTATTTACATGCCTAAAGATGGACTTGTACAGAATTTAGGCACCTAGGCTAAGGACAGGCATTACACATAAACTGGGTTAAGCGATCAGAAACAGGTTTAAACCTATAACAGAGCAGATGTTCAGTGCACATAAACCAGTTTGAAAATGGCTGAAACCAGTTTAAGATAAACCTGGTTGAATGTAGTATCAGACTTACCTGATTTGGGTCAAAACGGTTTATGTAATATCTGTCCCAGACCGCTTGCTGGTTTAAGATAAACCAGACTCTCCCAGCATTCCAGCTGCTTTCTGGGCTGGGCAGGGTTCTCTGCTCCACAGCAGGGCTGGTCCCTCCCCTCTGCTCCCTGGCTGCAGCTCGGGCAAGCCTGTAGGTTGCTTCCCCTCCTCCCCCTCACCACTCCCTGCTAAGCAGGAATTCCCCCCTCCCATCTGCCTTATGGAGAGGTATCTGTGTATTAGCTAGCAAACCACATGCTGGCAACAGTCCATGATGAATCAACAGGTAGAATCAACAGGCAGAATCAACAAGTAGCTGGTAATGTCCCTCTGTTGTTTTCTTAATGGGGTGATAAACACTGAGTTAGGGGTGATAAACAATGTTATCAATTCCCTGCTGGGCTAATCAGAGCAATCTGCTGGGGTCTGGCCATGCCCCACCCCCCTGCAGCTCAGGACTGTACAAGGGAAGGGAGGGCTGTTTTAGTGCCCACCCCCCTGGGCTTCTAGCCTGAACCACTGCAGCCATGTGCTGGTATTTCTGGGATGTCTGTCCAGTTACAAAGTGATTCAGCCTAGCCAGGTTAGACTAACCTGCAAAAATTGAATCAATTCAGGCTCAGGCTTTTTTGAATGTTTGTCCCTAGCCCTAAGGAAAGTGCAGTTAACAAATTCTTGTCTAACTCCTTGGCTCTACAGTTTGCATAGGTTCTTAAACCTTCAACAGTTTCTTAGGCTCTTTGAGTGCTGCTACTGAACAAACTAATGTTACTGACATTTTGAAAGGATCCAATATCTTATTGCCTATCTCCTGCCTACAGCTGTTTGGGCTTCATCCCAAATCTAGAGCCAATGGGAGACTTTGGTTTAATGTCCTCTTCAGGCTAAAGGGGTAGGAACATATATCTCCTCTCTGCTACACAGCACTACCACACCATGCTGTAGGCTGGGATGTGGCACTCTCTACCTCTCCTGCTGAAACTGTGACCTTCTGCAACTGAGATGAAAGATTTGTGGCATCATACAAGCAGTAAGGAAGAGGTAGGAAGATCTAGAGTTTTATGAGGACACTCAGTCCCCACCTGCCCCTCCACCCATTTGAGAAGGACCTTAACCATTGGTCCCCCACTTCCTGGAGAAGTATTCTAAGCACCAAGCACCATGCTATTATGTCAAAGGTGTGATTCCACTAATATCTGCTATGGTTTAGAAGAAGCAAGGGAGACAGCTTTCCATAGCTGAAGGGTGACTTAGGAAGGTATTCTGGGATGTGAAACAGCTGAGTGCTGAAGGTTGGTGGCTAAGCTCTGGAGACAGACAGTATTTCACACAGTCCCTCCTTTCAGCATTTTCTACTGGATGGGCTATGAATCCTCCTAAGCATTGATTCAGCATTGTGGATCCCATCCTGAGGTATCCAGTTCAGAGTAGTGAATTCTGCTTCTGGAACTGGGTGCTGAACAGTTAAGTGTGCTGATACTGAGAACACCACACACATATTTGATATTGCATCTTTAGTGGAACAATACACCGATGTATTCAGGATTAGCGATGTTACAAGCAATCTATTAAATCTTACAGCAAGAAGTGCAGCTTGTCATACATGTAGTCTGGAAAGTATGCCTAGGCTTTGAGGGCTGATTATAGCCTGCACCATCTAGGAATCAGTAGTTTTTACTGAATTTTCAAAATCATGACTACACCACAGAACTTGCTCCATAAAATTTGCTATGTCTGTCAATTTTTTCACTGCCTGGAATGACTACCCTTCATAGTTAGCATCTGGAAATGGAATTTGGCATTGATCCCTACAGTAATAGTGGAAAGTACTCAAGAGCTGTGTGACTTCACAAGTTGTATGTTTCTAGAAAAGATGACATGCTATTATCCAGTGGTTCTCAACCTTTTTTAGGATCAAGATATTCCTTGTTAGACTCCTGACACCCCTCAGAAAATGCCACCCCTTAGTTTTTGCTTGTTTTTTTTTACTGTTGAAATATAATAAAGCATTTCTTCTGTTCCAAAGAACTCAGGAAGACCACAGCAGGTCAGAATGTTTTTAAAGCTATGAATTTCTATTTGAAGGGTCTGGGTTTATCTTGTGAATCATGTTTGTACACCTAACAGTGCTAACATTCAATGTTTTTGAAAACATCTCAAGGTACCCTAGGTTGCCATGGCACCCTGGTTGAGAATTACTGCTATAATCTATATATTTTGAACAATAAAAACAATCAATGCCTAACATGTACAAGAGACATGAAGGCCCAGATCTTTTTCTGTCTTTGAGACACCTAAGTCTCTATGTGTGATCCCACCCTGCTCAGCAGACACAAAGTCATTAAGACCTTAATTAAGTCATGAAGTCATAGTTTCATAGTTTGTAGGGTTGGCAGGGACCTGAGCAGATCATTGAGTCCAACCCCCTGCCATGGCAGGAAAGAATACTGGGGTCAAATGACCCCAGCAAGTCCTTAATGAATCTCTTTTTTGGCTTGAAAAGATCCCTTTATGGGGTGGAATAGACTGGGCTATTCCACCTAGACACTTTGTTCCCTAATCTCCACTGCGATTCAATTTTGTCTGAGAAGTGCATAAATGCATATCCACATAAATCACCAGTTTCTCAGAAAATCCAGGCTCAGCAACTGGAAGAGAACCTCTCAACTTTATCCCAATAGCTGGCAGTCATTGGACACATGGTCAGGAAGTGGTAAATCTGGGTTTTAGGCCCTATTCAGTCTGAGGGGGTTTGAACCCATATCTCCCACATTCCAAAGACCTGCTGTACCAATCAGGTTCTGAACTAAATAGGGCTGAGGGAAACCTCCATTGCTCTTGTTGCACTGGACTTGGCTGTCCAATGCCAGAATGTGCAGCCAAGAGCATAAAATGTATGGAATCAGAAGGAGAGCAAGCAGAAGGAAATGTAACTCTCTGGGAAGGAAGAGCCTTGCCTAACTCACAGCTTGGTAAGCAAGGCACTTTTTGGGGGAAATGAGAGATGTTTCATACTGTTTCAGGGTGAGTGTGCAATCAGTTAAACAACTGGGCAACAGATAACCCCTCCTCCTTGCCTCATCCACCTCCTCCTTCCACTGAAGTTAATGCCGCTGTCAGGAACACTGCTATTATCTACCCTCAGAGTGAGCTAGAGCCCAACATGATGGAAGCAGTGTCTTGCAGCCCTAAGGCAGGCATAGGCATAGGGATTCAGATACTTACCTGCACCTAGTGTTTCCTATTGGCTGTACATGCTTTGGAAGTGCATATGA
>NW_017729030.1:5219555-5234631 GCF_001723915.1 Gavialis gangeticus | reverse complement strand
CCAGCAGTGTCTTGCAGCCCTAAGGCAGGCATAGGCATAGGGATTCAGATACTTACCTGCACCTAGTGTTTCCTATTGGCTGTACATGCTTTGGAAGTGCATATGAGACTGTCCAATGCCAGAATGCAAGAGCTACCCCCTCTCTAGAATGGAACAGAATGGGATTCTGCAGGGATCTAAGCTGACCACTGAGAGAGGGAAAACTACTTGCTTCGCAGGAAGGAATAGGATTGTATCCCTGAGACAAGACTTTTTTTGTGGGTTGGCTTACATGTCTCCTATGCAGAGGTGGATGTGGGCTGAAGTCTTTATATTGGATTGTGTTCTTCATAAAGTGAGCATACTATGACCCTATTTGCAATAATTTTTGTAATACTTCATGAAAGGCATATGAAAATAGAAAGAACAAGAAGACAGGAGTATAGGTAGCAGCTGTGTTGGTCTAAGGGCATAGGCAGACAAAGTTCTTTGGGTAAATCTGATATCTTTTATTAGACCAACTCAAATTGTTGGAAAAATTGTATTAATACCCGAAAGCTTGCAAAAAAGAATTTTTTCCAACTATTTGAGTTGGTCTAATAAAAGATACCAGATTTACCCAAAGAACCTTGTCTGCAAGAAGACAGGAGGCATTGGTAATATAAAAATGCTCATGCTACAGAGTTCACTATTAGGCTACTATTAAAGGCTCAGCTGAAGCATGGGACATGGAATTTTCACTCTACAGAACAACTTTTGAGTGTCATTAATTCATTTTCAGTCTAACTGCTAGCATGTAAACTAAAGGAAGCCACTTCAAAGTAGGTGATTTTAAAACCTGCAGCTATTTTTGCCACATTTGGAAATCCAAAAAATAATGAGGAAGGACAACCAGCTTCCATGTGCTGGCATGCATTTTAAAAGGCACAAGCCTATTGCTCTGAGCATTGCTTGCAGTACTAATTTTCCACAATATAATGGACTGACAGAATGTGGAGCTAACATTTTAAAGAAATTGTTGAAAATGACTAACCATTCAATGGAAGCCCCACATCCATGTGACAATTTGTGAGCTTTTTTAGCCACGTTAATCAAAACTGCTGAGAATTACTGCCAATCTACACTGCCGCAAACTATTGGAATTCCTTTGCACATCTACCTGAAGCAGAACCAGTGGGCTCGCTTGGTAATGGAAGTGATGGACACAACAAAAGAGCAATAAACAGCAGCTGCACCTCCACCGAATCTCCAGCTGACTGGTCTGTTGCAACTCTCAACATGCACATAGTTCTGGAATAGCTTAAACATAACAAATCTAAGACTCACTTAAAGTCATTGTGTGTTGGTAGAATGAGGTGTCATGAATAAGAGTTGTAAATGATTTGTTTTATAAAACAAAAGTTAGGTGGAAATTTGTTATATTCTTGTGTGAGGAAAAAAATGTACTCAGCATGAGACTGCAGGAGTACCTTTACTCTTATGCCGGCTATTTGTATGAAATTACAGAATCAAAGTGACAGCTGTCCCTGTTTGTTAAATCGTTCAGCTGCTACTACCCTACACTGAGTGGTACTTATTGTTGGTGGTAAGAATTCAGTGCAGCAAGGTACAGGTGAACCAACAGTAATTTTAGTAGTAGAAATAGGACCTTGAATAGGTCAGACTGGTTGAAATGTGAGAAGGTGTCATGTTGGGGCTGTTTGCAGTTTTGTGCTAGCATTTTGCAGATATATTCTCTTCTTACTCATCACTCTGACAAGGAAAAATGTTTTTTTCTGGTTGTTGGTCGCTGGATACCCAAACATAAAAAGTACAGACCCTATGAAAACTTTCTTTTCTCTCGGAAGCACAAAGGAGCACATTTGAGTTTATATATTAGCCATTAAAGCCTAAAAACTTGTCCCATGTAAGAGAAGAGCATATTTCAAGGGACAGAGGAAGAGTTTGAAAAGAGAATATTTAAAAGACAGAGAAGCTTGATGCATTTTACTGGAGTGGTATTAATAGTTAGCTGTTTTTCTCAGGTGAAAAATACTACTCCAACAGGGCTAGAGAAGTGAAGGAGGAGTGCTAGCAGGTCAGTAGAATAAAAGTATTGCCTTTGAATTGCATATTCAATTATTTTTCTACAGCAAAAAGCTCAATTGATTACCATGTCAGCATAGAGTGCCTGCAATTAGCTTAATAGATTACTGTTAATAATGAAAGTTGTGCACATAATTCCCTGAATACTACATTGACTATTCTCCGAAAAAATGTACATTTAACTGTATAATAACTTTCTCAAGATTTATCAGGTATAAAGCATATGTTTCACTGAAAATCAAATAAAGTTGAGAGGCTATCATAAAATAATTGTATTTAAAACACTGATTCTATGTACACAAATTAGGGGTATTTCTGTCATATGTTCATACTCAGAGCAGGATTTGTTTATTTTCGAAGGAAAGCTGGAGATGAAATCTACAATGGTAAATCATTAAAACCTAGTTTATCTTAACCAGTGTAAGTCTTAAGCTTTGCTATGTTCTGAATACAAAACAATAAAAGAGACTTATACTGCATGCAGGATGTGCATACAACCCATCCATTCCTTCCAGAGCTTTATTTCAGTTTTGATTAATTACTCACAGGTTGGGTTTTTTTTTTAAGGGCACGTTATCCCTTTTCTTCTAGGCCCCCATGGGGAAAAATAAAAGTCAGTGCCTGAGAGGGATATTAAAGAAACCCCTAGTGATCAGTGGTATTGTACGCAACATTTAAACTACAATTATCTTCTTTAGCAACCCTCTCTTATCTTCACACTTCCATGAGCAAGACACCCATAGCTCTTCTTACATGCACTGGATCTCTGTCAGATTTGAGGGGAAAGCTGTTGTTCAGGGCTTACTTTATACATTTAAAATTAAATCTGAAACACAGGTGAAAACAGAGGAATGGGTAAGAGTGTAACAAAGTGCCTAGCATTATGATGAGAGAGTGATGAATTTTCTAAACCATTCTTCCAGGGTGTTTTGTCTTAAATAATAATAAAAAAGTGGTCCATGAATGATCAGCACAAAAAATAAATTATGGTCAAGCAACTCAACTTTTCTGATGTGTAAATTGAATCATTCCCACACGCTGGTGTTTCATAATTAAAAGACCCTTTTCACTGTGGGAAATTTTACTGAATTTTGTATTAAAAGAAGAAACAAACCATCAATCAGGAGGAGGTAGGGAAACTCAAAGAGCTCAACCCATTAAACTTGAAGAGTGCAGTCGAATTCTGAGTGATTTGCTCTAGGAAACTGTAGATCTTTTAAGGCAGACTACTGTACAAACATTAATGAGCAGAATGCTTATCAGATACGCTGCTCTAAAATCTTTTGTAGTTCCTAGTAGAACACACTTTCCATTTGGTGGAAAAGCCCCTGAATATGGTTTTAAATGAACCCTTTTTGCAAGGTTCACAAGCTTTAAATTACTAGGCTTTGGTTACCATTGAGAAAACTCACTGAGCTATAACCACAGAAAAAATTAACCAGGTACAAGTTCACTATGGTTGCTATGTAAGTGCTGCTCAGGCAGATCAAGACTTGCTGAGAACAAGACTTTTGCCAAACAAAAACTTCCAGATGGGCATGGGCAGTTAACATATCATGCTTATCATAATCTGAATGATTTCCAGCGAGTTTAGGATCATGGCAACAACAGAAAGATCAAAAGCTAGAGCCGGGCACTGCTACCAACCCCCACCCCCAAAACAAATGAAGATAAAGGCAATTACCCCTCCCACAAAAAGCCCATCTTCCACAGTATAGCATAAACATGTCACTGTGACTTATACTGAAAACACAAACGCTATCGTGATAAACTAAGTATTGCAATGTGGCAATGATATATTATCCCATTCTTTGCCTGAGTGGGAGAAGGGGAAGAGGGAGCTGGAAACAGAGAAAAGCAGGAGAGAGAGAGAAAGGAAAAGAGATGATTGGTCAAATCCTCAGCTCACTAAAATAGGCATAGAACCCTTCAAGTCAAAGCTACACAAATTCACACCAACTCTGTATTTGGCTGGATATTAATCCCAGAAAATTAAGGTTG
The DNA here is from genome assembly GCF_001723915.1 of Gavialis gangeticus. Taxonomy (NCBI): domain Eukaryota; kingdom Metazoa; phylum Chordata; order Crocodylia; family Gavialidae; genus Gavialis; species Gavialis gangeticus. The sequence goes on along the minus strand of NW_017729030.1, from coordinate 5,230,566 downwards.
TAGTCACTGATCCAGCAGCAGACATGATTGGTAGTAAGAGAGTAATAATTGGGTAAGAGAGTATTATAAAGGAAAGAGGGATTGAAAGTTGTGATTCTGCTGTTATTGTATCAGTTAGGCAGATGCGTATAATTTAAACATATTTGTTGCAATGTATTGGTTCCAATAGAACCCGAGGCTGTGGGATATTTTGCCTTACCTTTCTTTCTGTTTCCCCCGACTTCCAGCGTCTCTCTGATACAATGGTAGTACTCCAGCTACACAGAGACAATCCAAAAATCTGTAATGCAAATAGATTACAAAGCCTGAATTTATCAAAATGAATTTATTTTTTCTTGTCTGTATAATTTCTCATGTTTACAAAATATTGTAAGGCCTTCAATTGTATTTGGGCTGAAAACACTGGATGACAATTTTTTCCTGGAATATTATTTTTGTTTTCTTTTTAACAGGGATACATGATGTGCTTCATAAATGCAGATCTTATTTAAAATCTAAATCTAGGTTAACTACTATAAAATATTATGGCTGCTCTTGGACTGACAAGCCATTACATTGTAAAAGATCATTTTAATTCTTTCTGTTCAATGTGGCTATACTTCCAATACCAAATGTAATAATGACATTTTGGGGGTCCATGTTTATGCTCTCTCTGCTTTCCATATTTTCTCAGCTCACCGTGGAAAAACGTGTTTTCCATACACTATCATTTAAGCTGAACCTGTATTCTGAAACTTTAGCTGTGTTCTTTTTGGCTTTAACAGTGTCAATAATAATGATTTTTCAATTGCAACTTAGCAATTCTGTTGATGTGTGAACCAGGAAAGATTCTAACTAATTCTCCCATAGCTCCAAAAAGCCAATATAGTCAACAGTAGTAAACAACAAACAAACAAACAAAAGGTAATGCTTATTTTTTCTAAGAAAAGTTAGCAGGTATGATTCAAAATACATACAGAGAGCAGATCTTCTGAGTAAGTAGCATTTTTACATACTCTCATTTCTGAACATAATCAATTTACACTGTTCAGAAGTTAACTGTAATGTGATTTTCTCTTTTTAAATATTCAGCAGTTTTGGGGTACTTCCAGTCACAAAAATAGAGCATTAATAATTAAAAGTGCTGTATAGAATCAAGCTTTACCCGATAGCACTAGCATCTGAAATAATGTTACATACTTTTCTCTTTCACTTTTTAAACCTGTTCAGTTTTGGCATTCAATGCTGCCTAAAGAGGGTGAAAAAGAAGAGCATGCCATGCCTTTTAATTTTATATTACTTGCTTTCAGAACGTCTCTCCAAACATTAGTCCAAAGAATCCACCCATTTTTCTTTTATTTAGAAAATACTCTAATTTTCTATTATAATGAAATACGATACCAATGGAATGAAAATTATCATCTTTATTTTAGTTAAGCTAATGTATTTTAGGTACTATGACTTATTTCAATATATTTTAAGCATCCTGCCACAAAAAATGCACTGTGAATGACAGTTTTTCACCAGAATTTTATTTTTAATTGAAAAGGTTAAATCCAAAAGAAAAAAACGTCCATCTTTCACAATTTTTTCTAAGTGTGCCAGGGTAGACAGCTCAGAGAATGAAAATAATGGGTAAAATCATAATCCAACACATAGGCAAACAACAGACAAGGACATTTTAGTGTTTTCTAGATTCTTTTTATAGGCAGAGGTTAAGAAATGTTGCAAGTATCATGTTTTCAATTTATGAGGAAGTGACAGTGCATATTACGCTGGCTACTGATACTGAATAGCATTACTGTCTGAAAAAAAAGTCACGTGAGGGTTTGTGTAGCCAGATGAAAACAGAATTGCATAGTACAGTGTTATCTGGTTATATTAGGGGCACGTCCAGACGAGCGTGAACATGTGCAGGGCCACAAACTGCACATGGAGAATGTGCAACTGTGTGCTGCATTGCAAATGCAGTCCAGTGCCACAATTTGATACCGGGATGTCCTGGTATTAAAAAAATCCAAACCACCGCAAAAAGTGGTGTGGTGTATGCAGTAGCAAGTGGCCAGGATCCGTGTGGCTGGATTGATGCCACTGCTGCCAGGGGTAGCTCCCCAAGACTCCAGGTTCCTCTACTCTACCCAGGACAATTTGGTGCACACCAGAGTGCATGTGCAGGGGCGTGCCTTGGGGCACAAAACAGCGACACAATTATGTGCCGCTGCTATTTGTGCCATAGCAAGTACATCACTGCATGTGGGGATGCACCCTAAGCGCTGTGGTGTTTTGGGTATTCTGCCTTGTAGCTGTGTGTTAGTTTCAAGGGCCAATTGGGGGGATTCCTTGGGTATATAATTGCTTATAAATGCAGGGAATTAGATTCAGTGGCCCAAGAGGCCACTTCCAATCTTTTGTTCCTATAAATATAAAAGTAGTTAATGGAAATCCCAAAAGGAGTAGTGGAAAGCACAGTCTCACTCAAGAATGGCCCAATATCTTGAGACATTGCCCAGGCTACAACACATGCTTGGGACAAGAGACAGAATATCATCATTCAGATGCTTTTCTATTGTGAAAGAAATTTTAAAATCTAAAATGGTTAAATTTCATTAATGTATTCTCTGAACTAAATATCTGAAAATGCTGAACACTTAAAAAAACTGCTAATGATCACCTTAAATAAGTTTAAGGAATAATGAAAAAAATGTTAACTCTGTTCCATTCGTTGATGGTTGATACAGAAATAATTGATTTATATATCAGTTGAGGACGTAAGATGTAACATAACAAGGGGTGCATAACTGAGGCACGAGCCCTGGGGTCCTGATCATGGCAGGAGGGCACTGGAGTGCAGGCAGGGGGCTAGGCTCAGCAGGGGTTCAGCCAGCTTCTGTTAGCTCCAGCAGAGCAGATCAGGTAAACCAGAGGTGGGATTCCCCTCTCAGCCTCACTCCGTATACCCATGCTGTACACCAGCATTAACCCTTTCACAGCTCCCACTGATTTGAAGCTTTTATAGGCACAATTTATACATAAGCAGTGGCAGCTGTGAGAGGGTTAAACACAGCAGGGGGTGAGTGGGGCTCAGGTGGGTATTCCACCTCCACTTTCCATAGGGGCCCTGTAGCCCTTGGGTGAGCCCCTGCTGTGGCAAGTAAAACTCAGCCTGCTCCCCACCCCTATTCTTCTGCTCTCAGCATAATCCTCTCCCTCCTCAGCCCCCCTCTGTGTCCAGGGCGCAGAAATAACTAGCTACACCCCTGGATCTGTGTCTGTAAGTCTACTGTTAAAAGGAGGGGTTTTTTTGGTGTTCTTTCAGTTTGCTTCCTTTCCACTTACTGTTAATGGATTTGATGCTCATTTAAAAACTCCTCACATCTAGTTTAATAAGGTGTGAAAATTTCATAATCCTGTAGAGCTACTTAATGCTTTACTGCATGTCACTAACTAACATTACCGACCCTTACTTCACCTGCGTAAACACATATTATTCATACGCATTTTTAAACTACCATGTGTGAACAAAAATTTAAATAAAACAATTTGACAATATCTGTTAGCTAACCAATATCTAGATTTCCTAAGCAACAGCCTTTGCACATTCATACTTCTGTGATCAAAAGTTCTGCATCACAGGCTTTTGGAATCCACTACTTTGGGAGTTCTGACCCCAAGATAACAAAGAGGCTGGGAAGACAGGTAAGGATTACGAATGTGCAGAAGTTTCTCTCTAAGTATGCCAGGTTACTTTGCAGGTGAGCTTTCTTCTTTGAGTGATTTCTGCACATTACAGCTGCAGGAGTTTAAAAAGAATAACCTCCATGAGGGTGGGACAAAGAATTCAAACTGAATGAGGATCTCATAATTGCCAAAAATTGGCATCAATTGTATTTGCTAGGTCAGGCAAGTATTAGAAATAATGTCTCATTCTTCTAAAATAAGTCTTATTTGAAAGAAAAAGGTTGAAAGCACAAATATAAGTTCAAAACTCTGAGATGAGTCTATTTAAAGACACGTCATGGTAAACACATTTAGCACATCTACCCTGTCATAATAATTGTCAGATATAGGCCAATATGTTTAAACAATTTTTGAGCTTTGGCTGGAAGGTCCTGTAGACCCCAACACCATATGCCCAAATTTCCTTTTAAGTGTGATAGATTTAAAATATGCAAGGAAAATGAATAGATTTGGTATACAGGTATTCAGCCTAATTCCCCTCCTAGAATATGAATAAATCTTGGAGAAACAGAAACAAGCTAGTGGCCAGAGACAGACAACAAACACAAGAATTAGGGTTAGGACATCAATAGCACAATACTTTGCTGTACAGAATATATTATATGAAGAATTAATGACTGCTTAGTTCTGTTTGTCATTTCTTTCTGGGCTGAAATCATGAATCTTCTTTGAAATATGAATGCATCTTTTTCAACATATGGGATGAAATGTTCTGATAGCAGTTTGAATAGAAGTTCAAATTAATATCTCTTACCAAAGTATTCATCACAGAAACCACATACTGTAATGGGAAATCAGGTCTCCCTTGCCATAACAAAGCAACTACCTAAGCAACTACAGAGGCAACATAGAGCATAAACTGAGTTCATAAACTCAGTTACTGGAACATGAAGAAAAGCTACTGATCTGTGCACAAAAGGATGGGGAGCTGAAATGGTAGTCAGCTTTAGCTTACTAGATAAGCAGTGGAGGAGCATCCCAGTTCACTATCTTTCAAGTTACTTGGGGAATCTCCTCCAGTTTAACAAGATATGCAGCATGTAGTGCCAAATGCTATTAGTAAGGAGTCCTAGCACTTAAGAAACCTCTTTTAGTGGACACTTTTACTTTAAACTTAAGAGAACCAGAGACTAATAAGCAGCATCAGTTTCAGAGCTAAAATAACTTCTACCTTTGCTCAAATTGCACTCCAAAATAAAAAAAATGACATTGACCTTGGTTCTTGCCCATCTTGGAGCAAAACCAGGAACAAGATGCATCATTGATTGGAAGTGATCTACATAGAGCCCCCCCCCTTCAGAATAGACAGAGCAAGATTGATAAAACACTCTTGCTATTGAAGGGTAATTTTACTTGAAGTCAAGCCTTCACCTTTCCCTCATGGGTAACACATAGGAGCAATCCAATGATGCACACTGCATGTCCAGAAGCTATAAATATTCTGGCTCACCTTGCTTTATCAAGCTCTACTTTGGCAGTTAACTCAATACATGGACATGTTGTCATTCATCAGAATGTAGTCTGGTTTGGATGGAATTATAAGGAGAAAACCCAGTAGGCCAGGCAATTAGAAACAAATTTGGAGACTCGGAAGTTTAACTTCATCTCCTGCAGAGTTAGTAGATCTTGAATAGGGTAGATTATCTTCATCCACCAACAGAGTTTAGTACTGCAGAAAGCCAAGGGCATAAGAAATGTTCTCACATGAGCATGTTGTTCTTTAGCTTGCCTAATAAAAATAGGACATTCTTGTTAAGATTGACCTTCAGTAACCATTATTCAAAGAGAGTGAAATGCCAATATTGACCCAGACAGATCTGGGCACCTTAGCCGCTTTGGAAAGCACCTGATGCCAACTTCTGGATTCAGTTAAATGGGAAGTATCTTGGCATTGGGCATACGAACAAATGCTGGACAGATAGACAATTTAATGGGAAAACATTTTTGGTAGCTGATTAAGTCATGGCCTTGACATCAGCCTTAGTTAGTCCAAATGGATTTGAAGTCATTAGTTCCAGAATCTCCTAAGTAATTAGTTCTACAGAGGTAATTCTGGAGTGATCTCAGGTATGAACAGCCAAAGACTGCAGTATTGCTTATGCTAAGTATGAGATTAATTATGTCAGACTAAGTCAATCTGAATGAATGTTATAGACCTCAGACCCCTGGATCCCATAAGTTTGTAAGTGAAAAAAAAATTAACACTTGTTCATTGCTTTTCTTATTAAGAACAAAGTCATTTTTCTTGAATATTTATTCCCTCTTCTCTAGGGCTAAGTACAGACATTTGAAAAGCTCAAGCCTGAATTGATTCAGTCTTTGCAGGTTAGTCTAATCTGCATAGATTGAATTGACAAGCAAGTACGTAGACATTCACTTTTGATTCTGGAAATGCAGCCACATGCCTCCAGTGGCTCAGGCTAGAAGCCAGGGGGTGCTAGAGTGAACCCTCCCTTCGCTTCTGCAGTAGCCAGAAAGCTGAAGCGAAACTGACCTGGGGGAAGGGGGTGGGGGTGTGCCCAGGCTCTGGCAGCCTAAGCATGATTGTGGAGGAGACCCTCCCATCCTGGCCTTCAGGAACTCGAGCCTGAAGGAAGAAGCAGCTGAGTGATGGGGGGAATGTCCCTGAGCAGCAGGGGGAGTGGCCAACCAGTGGCCAGTGCAGCACCTCAGGTGAAGTGGGGGGGAATGAGGGAGAATAAACCCCCCTGCTTCCCCTTTCCCACTGGCATGGAACCCCAGCTGGGGTCTGCCCTTGCTTGTGGCTCAGCATGGCCCAGGACCCCCAGCCCCACCTCATCCAGGGGGTGATCCCACTGCATGCTCCCAGCCACTGGGGTAGGGGTTGCACTTGGGGCAGACCAGAAGCAAAGGCTAGATTGGGCGGAGGGAGGGGAATGAAACCCAGGTGGGGACATGCACAGAACAGAACACAGAGAGATTGTGGTGGTGGTAGTGGTGGCTCCATCCTGGATGTGAACCCTGCCGAACAGAGGGACCCAGGCAGGGTGGGAAGCGGGAGGAGGGAAGGGGCTTGAGTTTGTCTCTGTGCTAGCCTGGGGCAGAGTCAAGCTAAGTTGAGCATGCAGCTGGGGGAGAAGCTCCTGCCTGGCTTCCCCTTCTACGCATTCGAGAGTGGCACCTGGGCTGGCCCAGCCCCAGCCCCTGCAGTGGCGTACACAGTGCAAGCTTGACCTAGCAGTGCCTGGAGCTGGACAAGAGCACTAAGAAGCTGGGTGGCATGATGCTGGAGGCTGAGCCAGGCCAGGTGAGGGCTCCTTCACAGGCTCCAAGGCAGATGGGTGCAAGGGCTCCCTGTGCGGTGAGGCTGTGCCTGCCACTGCCACGTGGTACTTGAATGGTCTCAGCCCCAAGTGGTACTACCTGCCATCCGCTGAGCCACCAAGCACTGAGCTGGGCATGCCCTGCTCAATTTTCCCCTATACAGCACAGTCCTGTGTACCAGGCAACAGGCACAGGGTGATACCCCTACAGCTTCCCCTCTACCACTGCCATCACCGGTGCCTGCTCTGGTTGTACTGGTAGGTGATGCCTGTGCCTCTCAACTGTGGTCAGCCACTGGGTGGGCAGATGGTGGCAGCAGGTGCTGAGGCTAGGGCTGGCCCGGGCGCTGCTCTCCAGCAGGTATAAAAGGCTGATGGGCAAGAACTGCTCCCCCAGCTACATGCTCCATTCAGCTCAGGCTAGCATGGGGACACACTCAAGCCCTTCCTTGCCATAGCAGAGTGGGATCACTCCATGGCTGGGATGGGAGCTCTGGGGGTCCCAGGTCATGCTGATCTGCAAGCAGGGGGGAAAAGCCATGAAGATCCCAGCTCGGGTTCAGTAGGAGAGGGGAGGCAGGGGGGTTTAATCCCCCTCTGCCTGAACCAGCTGTCCCATGCCTCTACCTCCTCCACTTCATCTGGGAAAGGTCTGGCAGAGTTGCTCTGCCCCCACCAAGCAGAGCAGGCTGTGTGCCCAGCTGGGTTTCCCACCCTAATCCCCTTGTCAGTCAGCTCTCACTGTTCTGGCTAGACAGCAGAGGGGCAGGGCCAACCCTGTTCTGCTTGACCAGAAAGAACAGCCCAGCGCAGGGCTGCAAAGAACCCTGGGATGCTGGGGGACTCTGATTTAACTTGACCCAGGACGGGGTCTGGGACAGATATTCTATAAACCAGTTAAGTCTGATACCATGGGTGATTTGTGATGCCTTAGTTGGGGTGGGGGGCACATGCCCCCCCAGTGATCAGTCAGCGACTGAGGGGGGTCCCCCCATGGCTGATCTCGCTGACCGGGGTGGGGGGGGGTCCTTCACAGCCGATCTTGCTGACCAGGGGCAGAGGGTCCCCCCGCGGCTGATCGCTGCAGCCAATTGCTGCATCTGCTTCTGGGAGTGTCTGCGGCCATTTCTGGGAGTGCAACAGCACTCCACTCCCTGGCCGGCACTTGCAGGGGAGGCACCGGCACTCCCACCTGCCTCCCCTGCCCATCATCTAAGCAATGAGCACGGCCAGTCAGGGGGTGCACCGGCTTTCTTAGGGCGTGCACATGCACCCCATGCACCCTCTATACATCGCCACTGTCTGATACAACATTCAACCAGGTTAATCTTAAACTAGTTTCAACCATTTTGAAACTGGCTTATATGCACTGAACTTCTGTTCTGTTACATGTTTACACCAGTTTCTGATCACTTAAACTAGTTTATATGTAACTTCTGTCCCCAGCCTAGAAGCGTGCTTGAAACTGTACTTTGTCACGTTAGTGCCTAATCTTTCAGTTCTTGTTCTGGAACTCAGTGTTCTGTACCAGCTCATTACTTCACTTCTTCACCAACAAAACTACATTTTTATGGAAAAATCTATGATCAGCATCTACACAAATACTTCTTTTAAAAACCTTGTCACAATAAAATGAAATAATATAGCTGTATATTACTAATAAAGAGCTACCACCTTCGACAGTAAGTGCTCCTAATTTTGATTTCATTGCAATTGGAGTATACCTATATGATCTCCACGGAGCCTTTCATGCTGCTAATTCATTTTGTTATTAACAATAGGGCACACCCACTAGAGCTACAGCTAGCCAGTGCATTTCAATAACAATGGTTCTGGAATAGATCATGGGAAAATACAATATTTTACCAGTAAAAAAATATCATTAGTTTGAAATTCAGCACTTAAGCTTTTAATGAGTGAAAATGTTTTTTTGTGGCAGGTTGTCTATGGTGTTCCTCTTCACTGAACATACTGTTTTTAAATATTATTTTCATTTTCAGCAGGTAGAACCTGCTGAGATGCAACCTCCCATTTACAGGATGTCAATGATCTGTCATACATACTTAAAATAATTGGTATCATAGGAGAAGGCAACATTAAAGAACAGTCCTTCTTGCGATATAATCTGCACACATTCAAGATGTATGTGAGAATCCAGGCACTGCACCTTTCTCTTCTCAGACTGAACCTGTCAGTATTTAAACTGTTTGGAAGTAAGAAATTTCATGCTGTAATTACTAGTTTTAGTGATTCAAAATGCAGAGAATCTTCTTCAATTAAATATTCACCTACATTTTCTAAACATCATAATACTTCAGCCCATACAAAGACCCATGCCAAAAGCAAACAAAAATGCAAACAAACCACCTTTTCTCTATTAAATATTGATTGTATTCACACTAGCAGGAGGAAAAAGGTAAGAACACTTAGCAATGAAAACTGAGTAAAAAAGCGTGTTTAAAAACAGGCTGCAATATTTTATTGCTTAAATTAATGTGAGCCAGGAGCAGGTTCCTTGCCACGCTTTTAGAGGCATTTCAACAAAGCTCTAAATAAGCTAAAACAAACAATACACCTCATCTTTTTGACCTAGATTACTGCTTAAACAGAGGTATGTATTCTTTATTTACATGAAATACAATTAGGTCTGCTGCTGACAGAACTGTGAAAAACGCACTGGCTCAAGGGAGGCTGTGCATCTAAAAAATATAAATATATTTTTAAAAAAGGTGAAGGATGATTTTTTGTGTGGAGACAATATTCACTGTGGGAATGTAAATACCATTCACAATTTTAAATTGGTTTGGGACTAAGGGTATCATTACTGGTGCAGTTGCTTGAAACACTTATTCAAAAGGGGTTTCTCAACCCTCCCTCCCTGCTCCCCTTGATCCCATGTTTAGATTCATGCTGGACATTTGTATGTAACTAAGCAGTATATCTGCATTGAATGACATAATAAAGAGCCCTTTTGTGCATATTTCTATTGTAGATTGCCTCTGAATGCTGAACAAGCTAAATTTTGGCAGTTCTGAGAGAAAACCAAATATCTCTGAACACCAGATGTTAAGGAATGTTTGTATTTGGATCTGAACTGTCTGCATAGTCAAATTATTTGAAGCTTTTAAAGGAACAGTGGCTCATTTTGTTCAAAGGTTCTTGGTGAATCAAGGAATTATTATTTTAAACACTCAAGTTTTCAAGATCAAATTGTGAAAACATCAAAATCAGCTTTAACTGCATGTGAATGCTGCAAAGGAAGATCCAGCGAGTTAATATGCTGAGTGCTCGCCATCCATGGTCATATTCTAAGAGTAGAGGATTCTTGTTTAAGTGGTCTTTGTCCACTGATTCCCATTTGCTGTCTTTATTAAGTCTGAGTGAGGACTAGCACATAATTTTCCATAGGTAAATCAAGGGACATTTTTGCATAAACATGCCAAACATCCCTTTTCCTGCAGCTCCATCCCATCCCATCCCATCCCCCCAAATACCTCTTGATAGCTTTTGTCGTACATTCCAACAGGAAAAAAAGGCTGTGATAGATTAAAATCTGGTTGGAAAAATTGTGCAAATACAATTTTTCTGCCCCTGATTCTTGATATGCACTAAAGCTGTGGGGGCCAACCTTTTTGCCAGGCATGCCAAAATGAGCACTGCACCCTACCCGACTCCAGTCCCTTTCCTATGTTGCTCTGATTTCTGCCTCGAGCCCTGCACTCCCTGCCTACTCTGCTTCTCTGCTTCTGCTTCCTACCACGTGTGCCTTCTCTGATTTGCTACTTTGCTTTCTACTTCCTGCCCTATCTGTTGCTGTGCTGCCTGTTCCCTCCTGATCAGCCACGTGCCATACGCAGAGACTGCACATGCCACTTACAGCACTTGTGCTGAAGACTGGCCACCCCAGTGCAAAAACAATAGTTGGATCAGAGTTTGCTTTGTTATTTCATAGTTTCTAGGGTCGGAAGAGACCTGAGCAGATCATCTAGTCCGACCCCCTGCCATGGCAG
>NW_017729030.1:5180881-5219150 GCF_001723915.1 Gavialis gangeticus | reverse complement strand
TGACAGGACCTGCCACTGATGAACCCGTGTTGGTTGCCCCTAAGCATGCAGTCCCCTGCTGGCCCCTCCTGGATGTGTGCCAGAATAATTTTCTCGAACAGCTTGCCTAGGATCGAGGTAAGACTAACTGGCCTATGGTTTCCCGGGTCCTCCTTCCTCCCTTTTTTGAAGATGGGAACCACGTTGGCCCTCTTCCAGTCCTCCGGCACCACTCCAGAGCACCACGAATGCTCGTAAAGCCGTGCCAGGGGTCCTGCAGTGACCTCGGGCCAATTCCTTTAGAACTCTAGGGTGGAGATCATCTGGACCAGCTGACTTGAATACGTCTAGCCCCTCCAGAAGCTCCCTAACTAAATCCTCACTAACCCTTGGCCCAGGTGTGCCTCCCCCATTTAAAACAGGGGTGTCAAATGTACAGCCCATAGGCTGGATCTGGCCCATGGTGCTGTACCATCTGGCCCACTGGTCTCCTTGAAGGTCTGACAATTATGGGGCAGGGTGAGTGGAGATGAGGCCTGGCACCAAAATCCAGGGTGTGAACTACCAGTGGGGACATGTTTTAGTGTTTAGTGCTTGGGGGGAAGATGGGGGAAGCAGCAGTTGTGTTAACCCCACATTTCCTTGACACTGCTCACTCTGCTACCACCGCAGCTTGTCCTTTGTTGCTGGAGGTAGGTCTGGATCTGGCCTATGAGGAGTCCCAAGGTCCAGATCTGCCCCAAGGAGCTAAATCAGTTTGACACCCCTGATTTAAAACACACATTTCTTTTCAAAGCAGTTTTGGATGATCGGAGTCTTAATTCCTGGTACAGCATGCACAGCCCTGGAAGGTGCAAATTTGCAGAATTGCATGGAAAGGTCCCTATAAAACCTGCCAAGAAACAAAACACATTCATGCACTATAAAGGTTTTCAAAGATAATGATAATGTACAACTATTTCAGTTATTATAAAAACCAGCCCCCCTCAACTCTTGGTATCTTCTTACTCTCCCTGGTCTTTAGCATCTTACTGAGAGAAGCATGGATTTTCAAAAGTATGTATTTTTGTGTATCTTACTTATATACACTAATTTCACATTTGCATCTCCAAATCAAGATACTTGCACATACAAATAGTTAATGAGATACCTCATTTCTGCTTCAGAGTGCAAAATTCAGGCAAAAAACAAGCAAGGGCCTTTCTGTATGTGCTGGGCTCTTATAATTTTTTTTTTATTTTACAAAAACTAAAATGAAGTATAATACAGCCTAATACTTGGCAAAATGTAAAACTCCACTATAAACCCTGAGTACTTCATTCAAATGTAATGATAACTGGTTGGTTTTGTCTTTCAATTCTCATAGCAAGTGATAATGAAGGACAACTACTAAATCAGAGTTGATCATGTGGGAACCCACTAAGATATAATAACAGTAGGGTTCTCTGTGAAAACTGCAATTGCCCCTCCAACAATCTGAGAACAGCAAAACCCTCAAAAATTTAAGATGAATTACACAGGATGGGCTGTATTTCTCTTAATTCTCTTTAACAATTGCCAGCTGTGAACCTTCACTAAAACCATGTGCAAACTGAGGCAAAGTTTTAGTTAGTTTGCAGATATTCAAGTCAAATCATGTATCAGATCTCGTTCACCTAAAACTAAAGATTATCACCATAGGCTAAACCACTATGTGGTTTTAGATGCACTGTTCTTTGCTCCTCTTTTTGAAGTTGTTTCAGAAAGGTGTGAAACAGTGAGAATGAGAAAAGAGAGGCTAAGTCTTAAAAGGTTTTGATGGTTTGCTCTTCAATATCCGTGACTGGATTAACTGAAAGAAACCAAATGAATTGTTTAAAAAGCTTATGCTGATCAGCAAACATATGCCTCAGGCTAATACTTAGCGATATTGAGGGGATGTAAATTTTGTCTCTCTCTTGTTTTGGAAGAATTGAACATAGCAATGAAAGGGTGGTATGCCTAAAAATCCAATAAGTGTTTTGTTGGAAATCAGTTCCTTAGACAAGTATGATGACTGATATAAGCTGGTGGGATATAATTGCCCTTGTCAACCTTGAACGCACAGTGACTAAATACTAGGAAGATAAAATCAATAATAAACCAACTGCGCACATAACTACAATGTTTCTACATTCACACGGAGGAAACAAAAATCAATTTATTGTTTGAAAAGCTACAGTCTTTTCAGAATTGTCTGTCTACTGATCTATTAATACTATTGATTGCACTGAACTTAACTTAAGAAGTATCAAGACTTGTCACTTTCAAAATCGTCAGTCATGGGTTATAGTTGAAAGATTTCATTTTATTCTATGGAATATATACTACCCATTGATATACATAGGAGCTCTGTATGAAGGTCTATGCTCGAAGAAAAGGCAAAAACCACCACACACTCTGTTATACACAGAATCTTCCTTTCTAAGAACTCTGACAAGATGGACATGAAATATAATTGCAATTAGAAATGTGCTGAGCTACTAGAAAAATACATCTGGATACTAAGTCATGAGGAATACCTGCTGATTCCTAGGTAGTGTGGGTACTTAACTTACCTGCATGCTGTGCATCTAGTTACTGTTTGTGTTTCACAGGAGAGATCCATTACCCTTATCAATAGTGGCCATCCAATTATAAACAGAGTATGTTATTTTAACTATCATAATATATAAGGTAGGAGAGCTGCAAAATCATGAAGATAATATATCATAATTACAACAGACTGATACCAGGTTATGTGCCTGTGTGATTCATCAAAGCAGCAACACATTACATCCAAAAATCAACATCAGCTCTTCAGCTAGGCAGAGTGGGGTTTTTTACGTTTCTCTTATGGATTACAGTGACAGAAACACCACTGTTCACCTATCATACTGAACATCAAAGTACTAATGCTTCTGCTTCTGAATTATGATTTTTAGTGGCAGGATTTTTATTCCCATAATGGCAGGTATGTACTTTTCTTTTTACCCTGGAGGACTTCTTGTTGTTATGAGTGAAATGCCAATAGTATAGTAGACCAAAATGTGGTGTTTGTCTCAGTGGAAAACTTGCATCTATTTTGAAAAAGTTTGTTCCTAGGGTAGATCTAATTTATGTGCCTTTATTGGTCTAGAGTTGTTTTAAGACATTCATATGTTTCCTGTAAACGAAAGCAAAACCCGATTAACTTTTTTTCAATATAGACTCAACTAATACAGGCAAGACTCAACTCGTTCAGCTGGAATGTGGGAAAACGTTAATGATGTTTCAAAGGATTTTTAGATAAGGTCCCTTATTGTTATGTGCACATTATAGAATTGTAAACTTAATACAGGTATCTGTGCACTATGGCATATGGAACATATATATTACTAACAAAACAATTACAGTCAATGGGGTGATCTGCTGTACTTGATCAAAATAACCCCTCCACACCATGTGGAAGTAGTGTATAGTGACTAGTAAGCACAGTAAAATCCCACCAAAATATGAGGGGTACTTTATTTTACCTGAAAGCTTGTATTTTTGTTAGTTTGTTATTTTTAGTTCCATTAGAAGTAAAGGAGGAGTCAACAAGAAATAAGCCTTACTATTTTCTTTTAGAACATTACATAAAAATATAAACGCACAAATAATAGATATATTATTTTTATTATGAATCATAATTTACTAGCTGAAAGATGCCAAACCATCATACACACTATTGGTTTGATCCTCCACTATTGAAGTCAATGGGATATACGCTACTGGCATCAATGGGCACAGGGGTAGGTCCTATGTTTGTAGTTCTAACTATCTGTACAGTGTTGACAGTGTAGTCATTATGGCAAAATAGGAAAAAAAATAAAAATATTCCAGTTTCAAAGTGTACACACTCACAGATGCAACAAAGACAGGCCACACTGGGAAATCCAGAAGTGGAAAAAACTTGATTTTATAGTTCATGTTTTCCCCATTTCTTTTTATTCTTGCATTTAGCCTTAAAGGAATCTTAAAAAGTCCATGTCCATTATTTATTTGCCCATAGTTATCCTGATAGGTTTAAAGGGCGGGGAGGGGGAGGACTTTCGGGCAGTAACTAAAATTCTTGATTACAAATGGGTACACTATGATCCACTAAAGCAGGGCTGAAAGTCACTCAGTGCCCCAGGCCGTATCTGAACTTTGGAGTTCCTTGCAGGCTGGATCTGGATATGGCGGCAGCAGTGAGACTACATGGAGACAGGGTGAGTGGAGGGGGAGCTGCAGGGGTTAACACAGTTGCTGCCTGGTCTCACTACCTACATGCATCCCTAGGCAGGCTCTGTACCCCAGATGCCAACAGTGGATCCCATCACTGCTTCTACTCTTGCCCCCCAAATTCCCAGGCACTCTGAGAGACCCACAGGCCAGACTACACGGTTCTGTGAGACATACGTTTGACATCCCTCCACAAATGAACTAGTCAGTGAAATAAATAGGACTTTAGGGGAATATCTTGTAAGGAAGAACTCCACACTGAATGGGTTGAATAACCATGGTGGTTGTCATCCAAAGTAGACAGACTGTGATAAATGCAAAAAGAAAGGAAAAAAAGGCTGATCTTCAAGAATGATTTATCTTGACGGTGAGAGAGTACAGGCTTTAAGTGAGACATATCAAATCCAAGCTGAGTTAGACCTTGTAAAAGATGATAAATAGCAAAAGATTCTTTAGTCATAGAAATAAAAAGAGAATATGAAAAAGAAAACTGGAGTTATATGAAGTGCAGATTGAGGTAAGTGAAAATTCTTCATAACAATAAGTAATTCTGTTTTCAAAAAGGATGATGTTGCTGAACCTACATGAAAAGACAGGGTAGCTGATGAGCATGATGGTATGGAAATTACCACAATCAAGGTAGAAAAGTTTAGTGTATCCAAGTCATTCCATCCCAGAATTCTGAAAGAAATGATGTGAAATAGCAGGTCTGGTAGAAAAAGCTTTAAGGCACCTGTTGAGTTAGGTATGTGGTACCATATGATTTGGGGACTCGCAAATAAGGTACCTCTTTTCAAGAATGAGGGGGAAAAAGTTTTTATAACTAGAGAACTGTTAGTTTTACATCACCTATATGCAAAACTTCAGTACAAATTTTGAAGGAAAGAATAATTAAAGACATGGAGATAAAATGGAAATATGCAACATGGGTTTAACCAAGATAGATTGGGCCAGACTAACTTAACATCTTTCTTTGATAAATTAACTGATTTTAGAGACAAAGGAAACGTGGCAAATCTCATCCTTTTGGACTTCAGTGAAACATTTCATGTGATGCTCCGAGGAAAATATTAAGCTGGAAATGCACCATCCTGTGGTGCATAAATATCCAGCCAATCTGACAGAATGCTTGACTGAATTTTTGGATACATCTGAAAAATTAGTTATTACATCCTATCAGTCTACAGGGGTCACTCCAGTAGGAAAGGAAGCTTTTGGTGGCTTTTAAATATAAACTACAGAACATAAGATTCATTGTTATTTTCTAATTTCTAAAAGTATATATTTTTCTAACATACTGCAGGGTGTCCTGGACTCCTTTGGTTAATGCCAAACATCACAAGCCACAGAAGATAAGTTCTTGGAATCTCTCAAACAATGAATGAAAGCACTTTATAACACCATAAAGACAAAGGCAGAGAGACCTTATAAATATAT
Source organism: Gavialis gangeticus (assembly GCF_001723915.1). Lineage (NCBI taxonomy): Eukaryota > Metazoa > Chordata > Crocodylia > Gavialidae > Gavialis > Gavialis gangeticus. The sequence continues at coordinate 5,213,492 of NW_017729030.1, read as the reverse complement.
AATATGGCCTATCTCTTACAAATAAATGGGAAAGTTATCCTAGAAATGATTTAGCCTCCTAAAGCAGTTTTCTTGGTGGTATTCATAGATTGTAAGGGGCTGGAAGGGACCTTGTAAGATCATCGGATCCAGCCCCCCCATACTAGGCAGAAAAGACAACTGGGGTTGGGTGACCCCAGTGAGGTGACTGTCCAGTCACCTCTTGAAGATTCCCAGGGTAGGTGATTGGACGACCTCTGGAGGGAGTTTATTGCACAGTCTGGACTCCCTGCCTGCAAAGACATTTTTCCGAGTGTTAAGCCTGAAACAGTCTTCCAGGAGTTTGAGGCCAATACTCCTGGTTTTCCCCAAGGGTGGCCTCATGAACAGTTGTTTGCCAAGCCCTTGATGTACTCCCCTGATATAGTGGTAAGCTGCTACCAAGTCCCCTCTCAGTCTTCTCTTTTTTAGGCTGAAGAGGCCCAAGTCCCTCAGCCTTTCCTCAAATGGCTTGCCTTGCAAGTCTCTGATTATACAGGTGGCTCTTCTCTGGACTCTCTCAAGCTTTTCCACATCCCAGTACTCCAGCTATAGTCTCACCAGTGCTGAGTAAAGAAGAAGAATAATCACTTCCTTGGTTTTACTTGAGATGCATTGGTTGATGCATGGCAGAGCATTGTTTGCCCTGCTGGCTACAGTTTTGCACTGATGGCTCATGTTCATCCTATGGTCTATTATTACCCCCAGGCCCCTTTCAGTCATGGTCCTAGTCAAATGGTGCCACCAAGCCTGTAAGTATGTTGGGGATTGTTCATCCCCAGATGAAGCACTTTACACTTTTCAATGTTGAACTTCATCTGGTTCTGATATGCCCAACTTGACAGCCTGTCTAGGTCTGCTTGTATCTGCAGCCTATCTTCAAGTGGGATGATGCTCTCCCATAACTTGGTGTTGTCTGTGAACTTGGCCAGCGAGCTCTTCACCCACATATCCAAATCATTGATAAAGATGTTGAAGAGCACTGGACCAAGCACGGACACCTGAAGGACACCACTGGCCACTTCTCACCAGGACAACACAGATCCATTCATTAGAAATCTCTGGGTCCTACCCTGCAGTCAGCTTCCTACCTGCCTAACTGTTGAGCAGTTAAGCCCACAATCCTCCAATTTTCCCATGACAGCATCATGGGATACCAGATCAAAGGCCTTTTGGAAGTCTAGGTATGTTGACCTACTCACACCTACAATGTTGACCTACTCACTCTTATCCACGTGGTGACTTACCCGGTTGTAGAAGGAGATGAGATTGGTAAGACAAGACATGCCTGCAATGAAGCCATGCTGGCTGTCATTCAGAATCCTACCTTCTGCAAGCTTATTGCACATAGACTCCTTGATGAATTTTTCCAGGATTTTCCTCGGGATAGAAGTTAGGATAATTGGTCTATAGTTGCCCAGGTCCTCTCTCCTGCCCTTCTTGAAGATGGGCACAACATTGGCCCTCTTCCAGTCTTCTGGGACCTCCCCGGAGCACAATATGGTTTGGAAGAGTTTTGCCAGAGGTTCCGCGATGACTTTGGCCAGCTCCTTCAGCACTCTTGGGTGAAGTTCATCTGGTCCTGCTGACTTATGTCTAAGTTTTCTAATTGATCACACACCAGCTCAGCATCAACAGTAGGAAGGCAGTCATTCTCACCATGCCCATTCTGAACCTCATCTAGCATGATGTTCCTCTTAGTCCAGTAAAATATCAAAGCAAAGCAATCGTTCAGGAGTTCAGTTTTCTCCTGAGTATCAGTAACCAGTAGTCCTGAGTTGTTAAGCAGTGGCCTCACACTTTCATTCGTTTTCTTCCTGTTCCCTACATATCTAAAGAAGGACTTTTTATTGTCTTTGATTCCCATTGCTAGCTTAAATTCAGTTGCTGCCTTAGCTTTTCTAATCTTCTCCCTACAAGTGCAGGCCATTGTTGTATAGTTCTCCTTAGGGACTGCCCCAAGCTTCCATTGTTGGTATGCCTCCTTCTTCTTTTTCAAGAGTACCATGATATCCCTATTAGGCCAAGAGGGATTACCAGCCCTTCTGCTACCTTTCTTCTGCATGGGAATAGTCTTCATTTGTACTTCGAGGATTGTGTCCTTGAGGAATGACCACATTTCATGCACTCCTTTTACTTTCAGTTCTTACGGATCTTTCTGACTTTTTTCCTCCCACAGTGGAGGTTCCCTGAGAGGTATAACTTGCAGTGTTTTCCATTGGTTACTGCCACAATTTACTTCTCTATTCCACTGTTTTTAGTGATTGTTTCCCATACAATGAGTGATTTTCCTGGATGCAAAAGAGGCCAGAATGGATTACAGTTCACAACAAAAGGTATAGGATGTTTAAAGTGGCATGTGATGTATAATAACAAATTTTGAGTTATATCTTATTTAAAGAGGGGAGTTATTCATGATTAAGATAGTAGAATCATAGGGATAGAACAGACCATCCAGCATCTTCTTGAAATTTTCCAATGGAGAAGAGTCCACAGCTTCTTAAGTTAGCTTGCACTACTGTCCTACTATTCTTGTAGTTAGGAAAGAAGTTTTTTTCCTCATATTAAGATATTAGCATTTGACAATTACATATCCCTTACAATATGAATGATATGTTCCAGATTCAGGAAAAAAAACAAAACAAAGCAAAAAAAATTAAACTTACTCTTTTGACCTGGATTAAATTGGACAGATCTTCCCTCAAAAACTACAAATTAGTTGTGGGAGTCTTATACACTTCTACTGCCTGTGGGATTATTTTTTTGGCCCTAAAAGCCACCCTAGATGAGCAAGTACCTCAGTTATTTTCTATACTTCTCCTAAATTTCACAAATTGTCTATCAACAAAAGGATGATGCCAAGACCTATTGAGCATTTCCCCCCATTCCCTCACCATTTAAGCCCCAAGTGATTTTATTCCTTTTCAAAGATTTCAAAATAGACAACCTTTTGACAAGAGTCCTTATTTTATACTGCAATCAAGTAAAGCAGAGACAACAGTTGTATAAACTTCCTCCTTTACGCCTCAAGTAGTATTCAGCATGGACCATATCTAACTATGACAAAGCAATTCAGTTTCTATGTAATTTCTATGTTATTTTAGATAATCAATGGGAATGTTACTTCATATTATTTGTGGTAATGTTTTTCATTATGAACTGGGAAATATCAAAATTTATATCAACTTTACTTACTGGTTATTTGCACTGTGGCATTGAGGCACCACAGAAATGGACCGATCTTAAACTGGTGGACTGATTTTAAATTCAGAGGTGAAAGATTTTCTTAGATGTGCAATATGGGAAAAAATTACCAAGTCATCTTGTCTGTTTCCAGAACTCTAATTTATCATATTTTGAAGCAATGCTATATTTTTAGAGAATTTTAATACCTCTTGCAACTCTTGTAATCTATTGTGTAACTGTCCAAATAGGGCTTTATGGAATTATGGTAACCTGTTTAAGAGTGCAGCATATATACTTAAATTATAGTAAAAAAGACAGAGGTTGAATCAATAAAATCTCTGCAGATCTGTGCAGATTGAATAAAAAGCAAGTGAACAGACTTTCACTTTTGATTCTGGAAATGCAGGCACATGCCTGCAGTGGGCCAGGCCCAGGGAGGCGTGCTTTGGGCCTGCAGTGGCTCAGAGCGTGGCTTCCTGCTGGGCTGGTAAAGACAGCTTTGGCCAAGGCCAACCAGCCCATCCTGCAGAGGGGTTTGCAGGGGAGGTGAAAAGCATCCTGAGATGCTGGGGGACTGTGAGTTAACTCAAATCTGGAGGGGATCCTGCACAGAAGTTCAATATTCCAATTTAACCTATGTTAAATTGTTATGCCTGATACTACATCTATTCAGGTTTATCTTAAACTGATTTTGGCTCTTTTGAAAGTGATTTGTGTGTACTGAACTTCTGTTGTGTTACAGATTCGAAGTGGTTTCTGATCACTTATATTGGTTTATATGTAATTTCTGTCCCTTGCCTAGAGGTCTGAAGAGAACCTGTTTATCTAAAGTGGGTACATCTATACATGCAATTTATTTCCAAGTAGACTAATTAGTTCCACAATAAAGCATCACCATCTACATGTGCCCTACAGTATTACGGCACAGTAAAATAATTAACTCTGCTGTAAGATAGTACTTTTGGGGACAGTACTATCTTATGGCAGAGTAGTTAACTGTACCAAAACACATATGTAGACAGTTACTGGGCGAAGGCCAGATTCCTGCCCACTGCCTAGCCACATGGCTCCGTAGGTGCATCACCCTCATGCCATGGCCAGCCCCTCCACTGCCACCTGGAGCTGACTCCCTGTGCCCCCTGCCAAGCCCAGGCCTGCTCTGCCCTGGTTCAAATTGCTGCCATCCCAAGTGCATGTATAGACACTGTACCTGGGAGCAGTATACTCCAGCTCAAACAGCTCCAGAGTTTATTGCTTCACCTTAATTTCACATATAGATGCACCCAGTAATAGCTATTTTTCTCCTACTCTTCTCATTTTTTCATTTTTCTACCATCAAGCTCCATATTACAGTGGCTTGCTTCTTATATAAATCAATACTGTTCTGAAAATAGTGAGCTTGGGTTCTTACTCCAGCAATGCAAGGCACAGCCTCTGCTCCTTAGCATTGGTTCCATCTGGGGAAGGGGGAATTGGGTATTACAGAGACTGCTGTGTTATGGGGTAAGGTTTGGAAGGCTGAACCACCATCCTTGGATATTTCATGATGCTTGCCCATCAATAATAATCCTGTACAGTTGAGAGGATTGCAATAAAACAAACTCAGCTCTTTAGACAAGCACAAGACTGTCACAAAAGGATTCCTGTAAAAGTTGATACCAAAGTAGAAGCACCATCTTTCTGCTTCATCACTCACCACCACAAAAATTTCACTTTTCTTTTTACCTTATGGTTGTATGAGACATGGATTTCCTAATGTTCTCTTTATATCTGTTTTTGTGCTATGTACTGACTCAGCTTGGGAAGTCACCAGGAATGTATGGATATGAAGCAATTGTGAAGGTTTTGTGTTACGTAGGAAAAATCTATGTGCAGAATAATTGCATGGTTGTTAGTTCCATTAATTTACATTTGATATACAGAATTATATTGTTGAGTAGGGAAAGCAAAGTTAGAATTTCTATGAGTGAGGAATTATTAGGTAATGATGGTTGGTTTTTGTACCCCTACATATACTAGCAGCTGGGAGTAATGTTCTCATTTCTTGCACATTAGATAGCAAATTCAATTCACAAGGGATTAGATGCTTAGAAAGTCTAGTGTTTTTAAAGAAGGCCCAGCTTTTCTTTCAGTTAGTAGCCTGTCACAAACTCAACAATGGTCTGGAGGTTCATCGGGGTGTCATGAATGTTTTTGTGTGTGTGTTTTTTGTTGCACTGATATGGCATCTGTGGTCTTGTTAGAAAACCCACATTAGGCTGTTACTTTTCTCTCTGTATAGATTATGTTATGCTGACTTTATATATCTTTATGGTTTTGGATATGTTTTAGTCAAGGAAAGTGAGTGGGTGGAACTGCCAAATCTCCTTTGCTATTGTGAGACTATGGCAAGACAAAATGCCACACATACAGAAGCAGACATTATTAGGCCAGACACCTAAGGAATTATCTGCCTGTACTAGGGAAAACAATTTATCTGTAGAAAGGGCATCTGAGAGAAATGGCCCAGCAGCTAAAGGAATTCCAGGTGCTTCAGGAGGAGACAAGAACTTTTTGGAGGATTTTGGGGACTTGTGAGTAGGGGTGGATCTAGATGGTGTGCACTGGCATGACCCACCCCCCTTTCTGACCACGTGGCAAGAGCAGCAGCTGGGGACTTTTTAAGTACCCAAGAAAAGGTAAGAATACCTTCACTCCTTTCCCCTCTGTGCTCAGATGCATGTCTCCACCAGGGCAAACCTTGTTTTGTTCCTTGGGACAAGTATTGGGACAACCAGGAGAAACTTAGGACTCCAAGTGAACCCTGCAGATGGGTTTGTGACATTCTGCATGGGTTGTAGGCCCTGATTAGCACAAAGAACGGCTGTGAACTTTGTTTAGGCTTAACATTTTAGTAAGTTGGTTAAATGCAGGACATGTTAGAATGCTCTCAGTTTCAACACTTTGATGGGGAAAATGGGCTGTATGCCTGTAGCTTTTGGCTTTTGCTAGGACAGTGTGCTCTTAAGAGTTATTTCATTTGAAGTTAAAGGTTCAAGAGGGGTTCCAGCCACTTGGCTAGAAGATTCTAATATATACTCAGTCTTCTGGCCCTCAGCCATTTGCAATGTGAAGATGATAAATTCAGGCCTTCCACTTGGCAGAAGATGCAAGTATTAGAATATTTTTAAAAATTCAGGTGCATTAGTTAAGTCTGTTTCAGAGAACACTTTGTCTCCCAGGTAACAGTTGTCTCATTCTTACCCATAAAACTCTGGGATCATCTAGAAATTTAAGGGTTTGTTTTTTTAAATGGAAATGTTACTCAGATACTCAAGTGTGTTGTCTATTTCTCTCCTCATTGTGTAGGAATTCTTGTATTAAAATTTCTTATTGTTCGAGAAATAAACAATACCCATATTCCAAAATTTTGTTTTATTTAATGTTCATTGTAAACAAAACTCATTCAATTTCAATGACTAATGTCTGAATTTTACAGTGCAACTGAGAACAAAATATTATGTACTGTTCAGGGGAACAGTGCACCCTGATTTATTCCAGTATCAGTTGTTTATGTGCTTTACCTCTAGCTCAACAATTTTTGTTTGAGGAAGTCACTTGAATCCTGCAACCTACTAGTTAAAATTCTGCTTGGTATGACCCAGTTTTTTACTTTTTCCCCTCTGTTGATTTTTATTATTAGTTTAACAGTATGAAAATGTGGCGCTGATGTTTGGGTCAGCACTTTTATTTTCTTATGTCAATCAGCAAGTTACTGGGTCTTATCAATACAAATATCTGCTGCTGCAAGATAGAAAGAAAGTTGCCTAATAAAGTTCACGCTGGGCTAACGAAGCAGAAACAACTGCTGAAATACCGCCTGGGTGGTGGGTTTGTTAGCTGAATTCAGTAGCATAGAAACCTGTAGCTAATCAGCCTCTTCTTTCCTCCACCAGCAGGTATGACTGTAGTGAGAGGATAATACTCCAGAGGCTTATAATAGTAGGCATAATTAAGTAAAAATAATTTGAGACAAAGTCTCTAAATTTTCCTTATTATTTTTACAAAAATGAAATTCTGATATATCTTTTATAATTTTGGTGTGGTAAGGATAATTTTATTATGCTTTTTAAGTACTATGGCCTTTTAGAGATGCCGTGTAGAATTATATAAAAGATCATAGGAAAGTAGACCTCAAGGCCATGTCTCCATGAGCAGGGGTGTGTGGTTGCCATGGGCAAAAAAGCAGTGGCACAGATTCGTGTTGCTACTTTTTGCTTCAGCATACACCCCTGCACATGGGGCTTATGTGGGGAAAAATGCTCTGGGTGGGGTATGGGAGGCAGGGAAAAGTAGCTTTCCTTGGCATTCTGAGGGCCTCCTTGGGCTCCAGTGGTGGTGATCCGGGTGCACGGACCCTGCCAGCAGCCAGACCAAGGCTCTGGCTGGCCAGGCTCCAGTTTTGGGTGGCATACACTGCTGCCGTATGCGCTGCCCTGCTTTTTTCAAGCATGGGTTTTTTTTGACACTGGGATCTCCTGGAGTCCAAAAAAAACCCCTGCCACACTCCAAATGAGCAGTGCAGAGCACATCCTCATGTGTGGCACGTGTGGTTTGTGGCATTGCAGGCGGGTCTGCAGTGCTGTAAACTGATACTCTCATCTGGATGTGCCCCAAGAGGTCATCTTGTCCACTCCCCATATCAAGGGAGGATTGTCCCTGACTAAACCATCCCAGGGAAGTGCCTGTCCAACCTGCGTTTGAAAACTTCCAGAGATGGAGATTCCACAACTTCTCTAGGTAGGCTGTTCCAATGCTTGAGCAGCCTCACAGCCAGAATCCTAATCTCCTAATTTCCAACCTGCATTTCCTCTGCTGCATCTTGAGGTGCAACTGAGACCAATTGCTGCTAGTCCTGCCCACTACTGCTATAGTCACAATCCTCTTTGTAATTGCCCTTCAGGTATTTGGAGATTATTATCAAATCCCCCCTCAGTTTTCTTTATTCCAGATTAAATATAGTAACCCTAGTTCTGTCAGTTTTCATTCATAAATCATGCTTCCCAGGTATCTTTATGAGATATTTTTTGAAGTACTTCTATAGAGCTGGTTATCAACTTTTACTCTACTCCAGTTCAGCAAAATGTATAATCATATTAAGTCTCATTGACATCATGGGATTTAAGCATTAGTTTAACGAATTCTATATTTCTGTGTGGCTGCTGAATCAGGGTTTAAATTTGTATGAACTGACTGGGAGCATCTAAACGGAGCTGCAACGGCACCATGTTTTAGTACTAACCAGTGCCTGGTTAGATATTGCCACTACGCTGCTGTAGTGGCGCACTAAAATGGGGAAAGTGTGTTGCTATAGCAACATAGCTGCCAACGATGTGTAGACCCACGTGATCGCTACATCACCATAGCACGCTATATGGTGACATAGTGCGTTGCTACACATTGCTGTAGGGCAATGTGTAGATACACCCACTTAATATTAATTCATCCTTACATTCTTTAGATTTTTAGATTCATTTTTTGCAAAAAACAAAACCAAACATTTTTAATTCCTAAGTAGTTTTAACCTACTAAAGCTCTAAAGATCTTCAAGACTAATTTTGACTTTTGTATTAGAATTCTCTTTTATAACTTTATATATAACCCTGTTCTGCCCATATCTGCATAGTTTATGTGTTATTGATACTAGAAGAACCAGTGTGTTGCTGCTGGTTTAAAATTAAACTACTCAGCATAACAATATAACACCTACATCTGTCTGTTTTTTATGTATTCTGAAGTGTAAATAAAATGTTTATATTAAACATCAAATGCATTTCAAAAGGTAATGGACAAATCAGTCTAACACAGTGAAGCTTTTACAAGATGATGTGGTGTTACAGTACAGAGTTTATGTTTAGTGAATGGAAATGTTTACTGAACATAAACATTTAAAGTTTATTAAGAAGAATAGGGCATTGAAAGTGCCTCTTTTAAAAGCTAGAATCTCATCCATGGAGGCTTTTTAACTATTTGGGGAGTTTGGAAAGACACAATGGAGTTAGGAAAGAAAGAGGTTAATTTGTTGATTGCACTGTATGTTTGTTATAGCTATAGAGCCCTGGCACTTATTCAGGAATATTCTCAAGCATGAATCGAAGAATCAGTTCATTAATTTATCTAATTTATCATGTCCAGACTAAAATCCCTTGCTATAGTAGATCCAGCAATGTCATTCTTTTATATAAAATTAGTAATTAATTAGCTGAAGTTAAAGTTGTTCAATATTTCTAATAAAATAACATAGATATTATTATTAACTCTGTCTGTAACCAACTTCTGAGTGGAAAAGAGAGTATTTATAGAAAAGTCCAGCTATGGGGCATCTAAAGTATTGTGAACTGACCTCTTAACAGAAACTTAATGAGTAAAGTTTAACATCTGCACTTCAGAAATAAAAACTTATCAACATGCCTATTAACACAATGAGAAAAAAAACTAATTAAAGTAAATTAGCTTAATGTGCACATGCTGGATAAGACAGATTACTTCTAAAAATCCAAGAAGATAATAGTACCCATATGGGATATGTTTTTGGCATTTTTCATATAAATTGGACAGTTTTAGAGGATAAATATGGTACAAGAGTCCTTACAGGCAATTATGTCTTTACAATGCTGGTGGCTGACATCATAAAAGTATAATTTTAATTGCTATTAATTGCATTAAGTCTACTCTTATTGAATACTTAATGCCATCTTTGACAGTGGTACTAATTTATATACTTTAATGAAGCTTCTTGGTAGAAGTTTGGAATTATAGGGACATTTACACAATGTTTAAAGCAGCACATTTTTTCAGTCAGATAATGCAGGTTAGTAAGGCATTTCTTTTTCTTCTTTTTCCTGTTATCCCTGCATTGTAAAGAAACGTGGCACATTCTGTCACAAGGATTTTCTGAATGTTTCATCTGCATCAGAATTTACTGCATATCTCAACAAATATAGACTGTATTGCCTTCTGACATGCTGCAGACAATGAAGAGAACACTTTATTTAAGGAGAATGTCACCTATACCGAATGGCAATAAATGGTTAAATCACAAAGAGTGATGTGAGGATTACCATGCCATTTGAGACTATACCCCTAGCAAGACATCACCTTGACATTAAATATTCAAATACAAATTCACCCATCGCATAATGTAAATGGAGCTGTTCCCTGGATGATTTTGGCCCTACATATTTACCTCCCAAAATAACAAAAAAATGTAAAGTAACAAAGATAAAGGAATACCTTTTGAACAGATCGAAAGATAAATAGCATTATCAACTTTGCAATTCTGTGCTTACATTCATAGTCATTCCTTTAGTGCCACTAGTTAATGTAGGTCTTTGCTGTTAGTGTGATTTGCATTATTAAATTATGAGAAATTCATTCATCTCAATCAGTGCTAGTTCCAATATTTGTGAATTAGAAATCTGCCTAGTTGCACTAATAGGACAACACATCCATTATTGCTTTTTCAGTCTGTTTTCATGTTCATTTTTATTTTCTTACATAGTCTATTTAAAATGGTAAAGGCATATACTCAAAATAAATTACTGAATGGGGTAGAAATCTGCTTTAAAGAACTCCCAGACCTTTTGTAAATTCTAGACTGTTGCCAGAACTCTGTAAGGAATATTTAACAGAGTGAAAGAACAAAGGAAAAAATAGGCAAAACATACCATTTATTTTTGTCTGAGCTATCAAAGCTCCTTATAATTAAGGTGATGCCCTCTTATGGATCTTGTGATGATGCAGAATGGTTTTAAGTGGTTTTAGACTGAGATTTCCATCCGACACAGTTTCAAAGACATATCAGTGTCAAATATAGCTGCTGGCTATCAGTCACCACTTCTACTCTGTTTTCTATGAATCATGTAAACCAAGCTAAAAGTTTTCAAAAAATACTTGCACACGCTTTACTCTATTCTAAATGTTACCTATTTTCCACTGATCTGGCACTCAAGGCTTAATCCCCCTTCCCCCAAGAAATTTTAGCTATTGGTGGGCAGATAAACAATGACCTTCTTTCAGATAGCAAGTGGAAAGGGGGAAGTGTTTTTCAAGTCCCACAGAGCAGGAAAAAAAAAGTTTGCTATTGGTTCTAATATTTTAGTCTGGAAAATGCATTTAAAACTATTCTTTTTTAAAAGGAAATACAAAGAATGGTTATACTTAATTTTATAGACACATAATTAAAAAAAAAAAAAGAACATGCGCTCTGCCTATACTGCATGCCATGGTTACCTATATGTAGGGACCTACCTAAATTATGTTTTTGCAAATGTTGTGGAAGCCGCGGAAAACAGTGGTGTCTGCAATTGCCGGGAAAGCCAGCATTGGACGTGATTTCCCGTGAGATCAACCAAAAGAAGTGGTAGTGATGTAGACTGACTGAGCATGTCTTCCATCAATCAGTGGCAAGCAGTGGGACTGCTGCAAAATGCCTGAGAAATCAGCTCTGTGTGCTGTGAGTGGGCTGTGAAAAACCCTTTGTCTCACCATGACTTAGGTAGGTTCCTATGTATATGGCACTTGAGGTATGCAATGTCTTGCATTAACTATACAGCTTTTGATTTTTTATTATGTACAGAAAGAGCCCAATCTTTCCTTCCCCAAGTAAGAGGCACTGCAGCTGATGCAAATGAAATTTTTGCTTACATCAGAATGGTAGCATTTGGTCCAGCCAGTCGGTGCCTGGTGGTATAGAACTGGTAAACTGGCTGTGAGACTCTTCCATTTGAAAGAGTGAGGGGGGCAATTCTTCACCTTAATAAGTTTTTTATTTCATTATTTATGAGTCATTTAATAATTCAGTAGAGCTATTTGCATTTAAAGTGTCTCTTACCCATTTGTACAGTATGCTACCCAGATTTGCTTTATTGTCCCCACCAACCCACTCAAAAATCTTCTTAAGATAACCTATACAGAAACAGATGGCCTCGGAATACTATACATTTTTGTATGACAGAACTTTTTTGTACCAGTTGTACCATCTAAGAAAAGTGAAATCTTCAGATTACCTAAACCTAGGATAAGACTTACTTTTCAAGCAGCATGTGAGGAAAAGAAGTTTAACAATAGCTTTCAATTTGCTGAACATTTTTTACATTGTTTGAATAGAAATTTTATTTGAAAAAATGGCTGATTTCTCAAAACAACATTAATCAAATTTAGCAGAAATGGAGCAAGCTGCCTATTATTAAGCTTCCTTTCTTTTCATTCCTGGTTTCCATCTCCCTTTTACTATGATTGGGGAAAAGAAGCCCATCAGTTTTGGAACAGAGCGCAATTTGTCAACCAGCCAATGAAACAAAATAACATAACATGACGATGGGAAAGTGACATAATGTCTCTACAAATACAAAGGATTATTTCTGGATTGAATATCCACTTTCCATTCAGAGCAAATATGAAAGTAACCTAGAAGACCAAAGAATAGCCTGTCCTAAAGTGTCTTCCAACTAGGAGATACGGTTTCCCGGACTTTTCACATTATTTACAAATAATTTCCTATGTCTCAGGACTACTAACTTGCAAACAAGCATTCCATTTAGTATCTCCTCATGCTACACTTCTGAAAACCTGGGAAGAACAGGAAAACTGAAATGCTACACACGCTAAATAAATATATTTTACATCCTGTAAAATTTTGAAGTTTTTAAAAATGTGTCTTTTGACTGCATTGGGAAACGCATATTTCAATAGATAAAAAATGAGAAAAAACATGTCAATGGCCTTTTAAAGCTTTCTTACATTTAAGGTTATTAAAGGACTAGAAATTAGAAGCTCATTTTTAAAATCACCACAGTAAGATAATCAAAACAGTAAATCTTTTGTGTGTTTCGTTTCACAACAAGCATTAACACTGCAATGAGGATATTGCTGGGTGATGGGAACCAAAATCTAAGTTCTATAACACTAAGTTTGTGTCTGGAGATGGATGAATGAGGTCAGGGAAAAGTGACAAATCTCAAAATCTACTACATCACAAACTCTCACCCATTTTTAGAATCCTGTTCAACACCAAGTCTTATTTTTCCTATTTTAATTAGCCTTGCTGCTTTGTCTGTTGCTTTGCTTACCTCCAAGACTAAAATTGTCAGAAATCTCACAAGAGAGCTGGTCTCATGATGATAAGAATGCCAAATTAATTTTGTACTCTAAAGAGTTTTTGATAAGCTTTGGTCAAGCATCCAGACTGATATTCACATGAACATCTGATATCCATACATACAGAGAGCTTTATCCCAGATGCACATGGTTTCCCATGCTGAGGAAAATTTGCTACATATCTATGCTTTTTGATGGGAGAGGAAAAGACCTTGGTGTGCTACAGGAAAATTAAGGGGGAATGTACATGGTCACCAGCTCTGCACAGCATCCTCAGAATAGATGAAATACACATAGACTGCATATTTTTTTCACTGACACTGTCTCAGGGGGTTCTCTTTGAAATGTCTTTCTTCAGGTTTTATCCAGAGTGTGAAGCTATTGAAACAAAATATGCACTCCCAAGGTCCTAATCTCCTCTTATTTACATGGAGTAAATTAGGAATTACTTGCTTGAACGGTCTTGGGTATGCCCATAAACTGCATTGGACTGAGGGCCTGGTGGCAACATGGTGGGGCTACTTGTGGTGGCTCCTTTACAATACCACATTCTTGCAACCTTCAGAGTAAGGTGAGTACAGGGCACCTCAAAGCCCTAGCCACCACTGCCTTGTGGGTATACCCTGGTTGGAGAAAGGCTAAGGGACATCACTCTGACAGAAATGCGTCCTGACAGAAACGTGCAGTCAGCAGGAGTTATTTTTGCTTGCTACAACCATTGGGGCAGCAAATGTCTGGACTCAGTCTGGTCTTTGGATTCTGTCTCAGTGGTCTAAAAGTGGGGGGTGGTAGGTCTTGACCAGCCTCCACTCTTCCATACTCTTGCCTAGGCATATGCATTGAAGGTCTTCGTGTGATGGTCACAGGGATCCGTACAAGAAGACGATTCATCAGTTTCCTAACTAGACCTCTTACACATTTACCATGATCCAGAGGATTGACGGTTGCCTGCTTTCTTGAAGCAAACAGATTTACATTAAAACAGAGAGAGGAGAATCATGACCTAACCTTTTAAATTTAACAGCCGAAGCCAGAAAAAAAATAGTCAAAGTTAAGGCTGAGAAACAAACAAACAAAAAATGGCCCAACATAAAAGTTGGTATAATTTTTGGTTTATTTTGGTTTAAATGTGGTTTATTTTTCAAGCAAAAAACAATGCTATTTAAATAAGAAGAACGAATTTAGGTAGCCAATCAGTTACACTTCCTATGCAAGGGGAAAAAGTAAAGCCTAAGGACTGGGAGGAGGGAAGAGCATGACAAAAAGAGAGAAAATGGTCCCCAGGAGATCTGACAAGATGGGAATGGCACAGGGGAGCTGGTGGAGGATCAAAACACAGTACAGAAAATTGAAAGAGGATTAAAGTGACACCAGGAGGCTTTGTAAGGATCAGAGTAAAATCAAAGGGGAGGAGGTAGGATAGAGGAGTGGAGTAGCCACAGGAACTATTATACTGTCAGTGGAAATGTCCAAAGTGATAAAACCATAGAAAACAGAAAAGGAATTAAATACCAAGATGTGGGTAACCTTAAAAGTCTGCCTGAAACCTAGAAAAATAAAATAAATTCAGATTTCAGGAAGGAGTAGGTCCGTATCTGAGATCCTTCATACCAGTGGGTTATCTTACTCCATTCTTAACACACCTCATTGAGTTTTTGACTTCACTGCCATACACTGTGAGAAGCCAGGATTCACAGAAAGTTCATTACACTGAGAAATTCACTGTGGCTCTGTTTCACAGTACATCTATATCTTTATTTTTCAAATAGACAGAAAAGAGCCAAGAGCAGTTTTTCAGGAAAGAACCTCGATCCCAGTGGATGCAGATCAGTAGACAGAACAGAGATATGTCAAAGGAAAAATAATTGACAAAATGAAAATCTATTTTAAAAATATAATCCTACACAGTTAGAATTTCAGTTTGTTTCTGCACATTTTTTTCTTCTTTTCTTTAAATCAACTAGTAAAAAAGCTTTTGATGGGAATGGAGATTGCTACATGACTTGCTCAGTTCGGGCAATAGAGTTCTTATAATTGCACTTGGACAAATTCTGCCTCCTCTATTCCTGTGAAGGTTTCCAGATGCTGTGGAGGCTGTGTATAGGATCTGTACATAAGTTTGTGGGGCCCATGAATAAGAATGACACTGTCTGCTCAGGATTTACAGATTCTCAATCTCTTGAAGGTCCCTTCCATATATTTGAAAGGAACGGCACTGCAAGGGCCAAAGAAAGGCATAGGCGAGGAATCTACTACTATGGGAATCTAGTAGTCATTGCAGATTGCAAGGTGGGAGAGAGAGGGAGAGAGAGAGAGAGAGAGAAGAGATTGTTGCAACTTTATTCCACTGCCATCCTGCTGCCTTTGGACTAGGGAATGACTATTGGAGAGCACTGGGCAAATACCTGGAGAAAATACCTGGAGAAGAACTGATTTATTCTTATTTCTGTTTCCATGGTGGAAATAAGCCCAAATGTTTATGACTCCCAACCCACTTCTATTTCATACTATTCCTGTTTTCGGATCATTGACTATGATGCCTAAAGTCTATAACATGGATGTTAAATGAACCACAGTTCTACTTTAGATAACTAAATCATTATAATAAAGATTCCTTGACTGAATAGTGCACCAAAATCATGTTTAGGAGGCTATTTATTGGTTTAAAATTACCCCAACCCCCCCATAAACCATGCTTTGGCCACTGTCCTATCTTTAAAGGTCTTTACATAGAAATAGACTATTCTTTATCTGATATCTTAAATCAGTTATCCCTAACAGTAGAAATATAAACAAACAAACAAACCCCACCCTGCAAAGATGCACAGCTTTGAGACACACAAAGTATCTAGCATATAGCTAATAATTTTCCAAATTGTTCACATATAAGGTCTTGTTTCTTGCTTCTCTAATATTCTAAGAATTGCAGATGAAGAGCTACATGGAATATATATTATATTAAGGAGTTAAATGAGATATTTCTTAAAAGGTTAATCAATTTTTTTGATCTACCAGGTTTTAAGAATCCCTTAGAATAATAGTCCAGGACACACTTGGCTCTACTACACCATAACTGACAGCAAGGAGAATTGTAAGCCAAATACAGAAATGAATACCAAAAGTCAATTACTGTCACCAGTAAACCTTACTGAATGTATTTTAATTGCAGGTTCCAGTTCGTATAAAAACCTTAATAATATTTAAATTGGGCCATTAGTGTCATTGAGTATATGGCTATAAAAATAAACAGATAAAATATCTGACTGGTCCACTGGGTTTCTAACAGGATTAAGAATCCACAGGGAAATAGAGCTGATTGGTTGAGTTCTAATTTTCTGCAAAAAACCAAAACATTTATTTTGTTTAAGTATGACAAAACATTATGAAAGTGTACCTAATAATGCAGCTAAGACAATATTCAAAGTAATCATACAAGTTTAATAATGCTCTAAAAATATTGCACATGACTCAATCAACATATTTTCACCAATATTATTTTCTTATGTATTTATTACATTAACTAGGCATCAGCTAGGTCCAATTCCAGCAAGATGAGCCAAAGCAGAATAGAATTTCATAAGATAAAATGAAATTTGATTTTATAATATAAATTAAACTGACCAACCCTCATATTAGCAAATATTTTCAAGAAGGAATCAGATTATAATTATGCTGAATCTTGACATAAAATATCTTGTTTTTCTTAAGAATAACAATTGTATTTTATGTAATCCAAACCAAACATTTCACAGAATAAGAGGAAGAAAAATATCACCCAGCCATCTACATCATTTTAAAAATAGAAGAATGATGGATACTTTAAAAATTAAAAAACCCCAAGAATTATTTAAGAAAAAAGTGCTATCAAAGACAATGGGTATGCATTTATTAATCCTGCTTGAAAAACCAAAGAGGATCTAAATGTATCCAGATATATATAGAGGGGGAAAAAATATTCCTCATTGTCATCCACCCAAAACCATTGATTTCAGTGAGCCATATCTCTTGGTTTGGCTTAATCTTTTTTTATCCAATCATTTCTTTTTGTGAAACGTGTAGGAATGTTCACTCTTCTTCTGGCCCTGCTTCCCGTTATAACTTCTACTTCTATTCCTCAGCCTTCTTCCTTCAGATCCTCCTTTTGCCTATCTGTGTACTGTTCCTATCCCTGCAGCCTACCCTTGTGTACTCTTGTGTTCTGCCTTTGCCTCCTTTTTTGTTCCCTACACTTGTCTTCTTTTGTCCCTGTTCCTAAAGCTTCTTCTCTGCTCTTTTTGTCAGAGATGTAACTTATTGTCACTGGTGCAGCTACTAGTTGCCTCCTCAGCCTTCCCCTCAGTGCTCATGCCTACAGCCAGAGTGACCACATCATGATCAGTAGGAAGAGCTGCTGTTTCTGCAGCCCTCAGGTATGGATGTAAATCCAGCAGAGCTGTGGGGATGTGTGAAGGGAAGATAAAATGCCCGTGAAACTTATGTGCAGTGCATGCTAGGCAGGGATTGTCTACATTGCATCAGCAGTGGGTTCCAGGAAGGATGGGACTAATTATGCCCAATCCACCTCAGTTCACTGAAGCACTCCAGGGTGAGAAGTTCACCAAAGAAGCTTCTCTAAGCTCTTATTCAATGCCAAGTCTCAAGCCTTGTTTCTGGCAGGCCCAAGAATGGTTGTGGAGGATGACTCTGGAGTAGCTTTCCTGGAGAACTTCTGGAGCTATAATATAAGAGCAGACTTGGTAGACAGGGTATGGGTGAGGCTTTGACACGGTACAGCAAGCCTAGATTTTGTCAAAATTTCTCTGTATATTAGTCCACTAAACTACATTTCTAGCTTCCTTTTCCTTCTCCAGTTTCCTGTTGACTATAGTACTTTCTTTCTAGGTGCCAGAAACTTGCTAGATATACAGCTGTGAAATTCACCCTGACCAGTGAGCAGCACAAGGACAATGTCTTCACTACTTAAGACCCACTTCAACCCTCAAAACGGGGTGTGATTAAGTGGTGCTGTAAAATTTTGTGCTGGTTCACTGCCCAGTAGTGAATGTAATCTGTATAAGAGACCCAGAGCTAGACTAAAAGAAAACCATTCAAATCAGAGGTGTTTCATTACAGATTTGACTTTTGAAGGATCCATAGGAACAAAACCTTGTGATAGATACTGTTGTCTTCACTTCTAACCTTCTAATTTGTAACAGTTCTAATCTTGATGTGACAGAAAAATGGGAAGTACAAGAGGACGCCAGCCTGGCTTGACAGCAATCTCTTTAAATGAGTTGAAACTCTAAAAAGCATCTTGTAAAAGGTGGTCATAGTACTAGGGAAGACTATAAGAGTATTGCAAGGGCATGCAGGTAGGTCAAGGCAAGATTTTAGATGCAACTAGCAAGAGACATAAAATGTAACAAAAAGGGATTCCACAAGTGTGTTAAGAATAAGAGGAAGACTGAAGAAACCGTAATTATTTTTGGAATGCAGAAGGCAATCTAATTAAGGATAATACCGAGAAGGCTAAAGTATTGAAAGCCTTTTTTACTTCAGTCTTCACAAATAGGGGCAACTCCCAGAAAATGAGTGCAGTTGGCAATAAAGATAGAGAAGGAGACAAAACAGCCCAGAATAGTAGAAGAACAGGATAGGGCTTATTTAGGGAAGCTAGATGACTTTAAGTCGGCAAAGCAGGATGGGATGCATCCTAGAGTACTGAAGGAATTGGCAGAGCTAATTACAGAACCATTAGCTATCCTATTTGAGAACTTGTGGAGGTCAGGTGAGGTTCTGGATGATTAGAAAAGGACAAATATAGGGCCCATCTTTAAGAAAGGTAAGAAGGAGTATCCGGGGAATTACAAATCAGTCACCCTGACCTTGATATGTGGAAAGATCATGGAACAAGTTCTCAAAGAATTTACTGTGAAGCACCCAGAGGAGAATAAAGTGATCAGGAACAGCCAATATGGGTTCACTAAAAGCACATTATACCTGACCAACCTGAGTTTCTTCTATGATAAAGTAACAGGCTCTGTGGATGGCAGGAAGATGGATGTGATATACCTGACTTCAGCAAGGCTTTTGACATCATCTCTGATGACATTCTCATTAACAAGCTAGGGAAATACAGATTAGAAAAATGTACTGCAAGGTGGTTGGATCATCGTGCTTAATGAGTAGTCGTCAATAGCTCAGTGTCAAGTTAGGTGGAGATATCAAGTAGAGCTCCCCAGGTGTCTGTCCTGCCTCCATTAATGCACATCTTCATTAATGATTTGGATGCTGGGATTGAGAGCACACTTAGCAAATTTGGGGATGACATCATGTTGGGTACACTCTGAAGTTGCAGACACTCTGAAGGGTAGGGCTAGGATCCAGAAAGACCTGGATAGACAGGATAAATGGTTTACGATCAACCAGATGAAATTCAACAAGAACAAGTGTAAAGTCCTGCATTTGGGATGGAATAAGTTCATGCACAAATACAGACTGGGGGATGACTGACTAGGCTGTAATACTGGAGAAGAACCTCGGGGTTACAGAGGATCAGTGTGTTCCTGTAAAGAAAACCCAACAGCATATTGGGTTGTTTTAGCAGAAGTGTCATTTACAAATCAAAGGAAGTGATGCTTCCACTCTATTCAGCTTTGGTGAGGCCTTACCTGGAATACTGTGTTCAGTTGTAGACCCCACATTGTAAGAAGGTTGTGGACAGATTGGAAACTCTAGTGTAGATTAGGGGCCTGGGAAGCAAGATTTGAGGGAAATCTGAAAGAATTAGGGCTATATAGTTTGAAGAAGAGATTGAGGGGGGATTTGGTAATAGTCTTAAATAGGACTGTGTGAAACAGCACCGTTTCGTTTCGACTTCCGTTTCACCATTTCAAAGGGACAGTGTTTTGCTTAGCTGTTTTGAAGCACTGCTCTGTTTTGTTTTGTCAAAACTGCTTCACTGTTTCGATGCTGTTTCAACGTGTTTCGAAGATTCACCCATAGGCTGTAATGGAGAATCACAAAAATGCCTATAACTTTGTCATTTCTTGCTTGATTCAGTTGAAAATTGCAGGGATGGTAGCCCCTTTCAAGGAGGTAGGTTCAGGGGTTTCTGGGAAACTGAACTTCAAAACTGTTCAAAGCAAAACTCATATCACTTGCTGGCAGTGGCAGCACGCTGTCATCCTGCATGCAGATCTGGGGGCCTGTTCCCCCTGGGAGGGCTGCAGAGCTGTACCGGACTCCTCCCAGGAGGCACAGGCCCCTGGATCTGAATGCGGGATGACAGCATGGTGTCGCTGCTGGCTGGGGCCAGTGCCACTATCCAAGTCTGCCCAGCGAGTGGCAGGCTGCCTGCTGAAACCCGGCATGCAGATCAGGAGCCTGTGCCCCCTGGGAAGAGCTGGGGAAATGATCAGTGAGCTGAGGGAAGCAATCAGAGAGCTGAGGAATCGAATCCGGAGCTAGATGTCAATATCAGAGCAGTCCTTCCCCCCACTTTTCCCTCCCTTTCCTTAGTTTCTGTTTAGCTCCAAGCAAGCCAGGTTCAAAACTCAAAATGTTTTGAAATTTTTAAAATGTTTCGAGTGCCCTCATTTCATTTCGAAGCTGTTTGGAAGCCTTTCGTTTTGTTTCAGTTTCGCTGTTTTGAGCTCAAAACGTGTTGAAGCAGCTTCGAAATGAAACACCTGTAAAAATTTCACACAGCCCTAGTCTTCAAATATCTGGAGGGCTATCACTGATAGGATGGAGATTGGCTTTTTCTGCCTGTAAGGGACAGAAGTAGGAGCAATGACTTCAAGCTGCAGCAGAGGAAATTTAGATTGGAGATTAGGTAGAACTTTCTGACTATGGAAAAGGTCAAACATTGGAATGGGCTATGTGCAGAAATTGTGGAATCTCCATCTTTGAAAATTTTCAAGAGCAGGTTGGACAGACATTTGGCTGAAACAGTTTAGTCAGGGATGATCCTGCCTGATGATCTTGTGAGATCCCTTCTAGCCTTACTTCTCTATAATCCTATGAACATATCATTGTTCCCTAGTACTCATCATTTAGGTTATACAGGGTGCATCTACATGAGATGCTTTACTGCACAGTAGAGAAGTTTACTGTGCAGTAAGCGTATACGTCTACATGTGTACACACTTGCTGCACAGTAAACTGCTCTAATCATGAGTAAGTCTGCTACCTGAAAATGCAAGTAGCAAATTTCTTGCTATTAGTTACTATGTAGTAGTGCTCATGTAGATGCTTGACTGGAAGCAAATGTGCTCCTGGCCAGTTGGGCAGTAGAGGATGGATGTTTGCTTTCTGTCCCCAGGAGCTGCCTGCTGACAGGGTGGACTATGTCCCTCTGCCCTGGCAGTAAGGAGCTCCCAGCCCCCCAGTTCCAAGACTGTGATCAGGGAGCTGGGAGATCCTTGTCTCCTAGCACGAGTTCTGTGGTCATGGGGTCAGGGCTGGGAAATCCTTATTTCCCGGTACCAGTTCTGTGGTCATGGTACTTGGGCTGGGAGATCCTTGTCCCCCAGTGCCAGCTCTGTGGTCATGGGGCCTGCATTGGGAGATCTTTATCTCCAAGCCTGAGCTCTGCAGTCATAGGGTTTGGGCAGGAAGATTATTTTCTAGCTGCTAGCTGCCCCACTGCCCAATTGGGGCAGGGGTCTGGGACTGGGGCCAGGAGCTCCCTGCTGCTGGGGAGGGGAACATTGTTCCTGCCTGAGCTCTGGTGGCAGAGCCTGCCCTGGCAGCAGGCAGCTCCCAGGGGCAGGAAGCAAACATTCGCACCCTGCTGCCCAGCTGACCAGAAGCACATTCGTTCCGAGTGAACATCAAGCCTATAACTTCTGGTTCAGCTAGAACATACTGTATTTCCTCAATTCCAAGATCAGGCTTTTTCCACATTTAACATAGGGAAAAAAAACCCTCATCTTGAAATTGTGTATGATGTGACAGGGGGCAGGAGGTTGCTGCTTCTTTGGCTCCAACCACAAACCTAGGTTGGGGCCAGAGCTACAGGTGCTGCCTGACCCTGTGCCACATCTGCATAAGATGACACATAAGCGTTGACAGTGGGGGGCACAACTCGGTTTTGCTGATGCCCCTGCTGCTCCTAGGCACTAGCTCTGGCTGGGCTGCAGTCCTGTGCCCTGCTGTTGGTGCAGAAATCATGCTGCTGCTGCCACCCACACTGCTGCTAGGACCTGGATCTAGTCAGGCTGCAGTCCTGTGCCCTACATAGTGCAGAAGTCTGGGGACGTACATGCCCCCCCAAATATCACTAATGCACAATTGCACCCCATGCCTATCACCCACACAGCCTTGGGTCCCTGTTTCACCCCTGTTCCCATGCTTCTTGTCTCCTTCCCATGTCAATTCTGTCCCCCTGCAGCCTTTGGCCTCTACCTCCTCCCACACATTTCCCCCCTGGCCCACAGCCTCTGTCTTTGCGGGGTATGTGGGAGAAATTGTGTGTAATAGTGGATTTAATTTTCATTATAATTGGCATTGAAGGGTTTAAAGTGTAAAACATGCTGGTAGAGGTAAGCAGGCAGCTGGTAAATGTGGAAGGGGGTACATAATAAGAAAAAGTTTGAGAACCTCTGCATAATTATTTAATTCTAGTTAACTGCTTAAAATTAAGCAAAGATAAATTGAGTATATTTTGTCTTGGACTTCACTGTTTGAAGTCTAAAGAAAGATAAACACGTTTGAGTTTCTTATGCTGCTGAGTTTCATCTTAAGACTATAAAAGAACAGTAAAGAGAGCTCCCAATTAGTTAAGTTTAGAATAACTTTGGAAAAGCAAAGATTCCAGTGATATCTTTCAGACACCATCTAATCTCCACAAGTTGTTGTAAAAGCCAAATAAAATCAACCTGTCATCAATTCTAGCTCTCTCTGCTTTAAGGGGAAAAGATGTGCTTCCTGTGGTCTCTTAAGAAATGACTGCTTCTAAGAGAAACAATATATGTGGAACCTACAATATAGCTGACTGAATATCCCCTTGTATTTCTATCTGTCAGGATGTCAACATACTGAGTATAATAAACAATGCACAGATAAAGACCCACGGTGACCTGCTGTATGTTTATGCTTCGGCACCTCAATTCTGCTATTATCCCCCTAAGAGGCAGTATCAAAGTATATGTCAAACCTATAACCTCCCAAATTTAATTTTATCTACCTGGAACCTCAGGACTTTCCTGCAGAAGCTGTATATCTACACCCAACAATCAGGATAAAAGAAAAAAAACTTTTGGATACAGACTTAAAACTTTAGCTCCCTGTGGTTTAACCTAAAAGACAATATATCTGCTTAACATCAAGCAGTTTTTAGAACTCTCCTTGAGAATTTTTCCTTTTTCCATGATTCATGGTATACCCTTTATCTGCTCACACTATGTATCTTTTAAAGTTCAGATTTTTAAGTCATTTTTCTAATAGAGCAAAAGGCATGCTAACTAATAACTGAAATAAAAATAAACCTGTTAAAAGAATACATTTGTGCCTTCAGACTGTGCATTTGTAGTTATACCTTTTAAATGGATGTTGGATAAAACAAATTCTGCAAACAGATATCCCACATAACAAAGAACAAGGCACATAGTCTCAGAGACATTTTAAAAGTAAAAAATAAAAAAACCCCAGTATTGCATCAATTCGTGTAAATATGATAGAATTTAACTACAAAGCTAGTTACTAAAGGGATCTTCTTTTAACTGTTGCCTTAATTTTGTGTGTCAGTTCAAGCAAATTTCCAGACACCACCAACTCCCCTCCCTGACTTCAATAACTATAATTCAGTGCAACCTTCTTCTATCACCTGCCAAATCCAAACCATGAAGTAGTACAGTCACTGCCCATCTGCAGCAGCATCTGGTGAGGGAAAACAGCAACATTTTCCTTGCCATGCACTCAGAGGGCACATCTACAAGTGCATTAAGGCTCTTTTCCTAATGCGCATTAAATTTAATACTTCCAATGTGAGGTAGTAAATAAATGTGCATTAGGCTACCTTAATGTGCAGTAACAAATGCACATTGTTTTAAAGTGACACTCAATGTACAGTAGCCTATTTTACTGAACATTAGCATAATAGCAGTTTTTTACATGACGCTTTAATATGCAGTAAAATAGGCTGATGCACATTAAAGTGCAATTGTAGATGCGCCCAGAGTATCCAGCCTATAACAGCAAAGCCTCTTAGGAGAAACAGAACAACAGGAGACTGATATGTTGTTACTAGCAGATGTTGAAAATCATCACAAAGCGAAGGATAACGGGTTCTGCTCCTAATGTGGCTTACAGTGAAGCAGATCTGGGTTCAGCTCTCAGTTTCTTCACAGAGTACCTTCATCATAATTAACATATCTTTTAATTACTTTTCTAGGTACCAACTGTAAAATAAAGATAACTTCCTACTTGACAAGTTATTATGGAAGTCCATGGGATTCCTGGGACTGTCGTAGAATCATAACCGCCGTGCTAGAAGGGTTCTCTGGAGGTCGTCTAGTCCAAGCCCTGCTCAAGACAGGATCAACCCTATCTGAATTATCCTAGACAAGCATTTGTCTTACCTGTTATTAAAAACTTTGGGAATAACTCAGACACACAACTAACAGGTATAATGCTGGAAGCATCAAAAACACCCTTTAATTTACCACAGGTAAAGCAGGGGGACAAGGGCAAACACTATGAGTCATATATAACAAGCATGACTTGGTGGAGCGGGCACATAAAAACATTTCAGTTTGTCCAGAGTGAGGACATTGGACCTCCATTGCACATCACGGATATGAAGCAGCATTATGCATACAAAGACCAGGAGTTTTATAGAAATCTTCAGGACCTAGGAGAAGACAGGATGAGGTGCTGAGCTTCTGGAAAAAAATAAGTCTCTGTTATTTTTTTAAATTGAGATGGTTGTGTTGGAGGACTATCTTTACTAAGGTCCGTCCATACTGCTAACTCTCCTGCCAAGGACAGATATGAAATCTCTAGGAGTATGTCTTCAGGTTCAGTGTTTTTGGTTCTTGATAAATACTTTGACTCTTAAGATGAAACTTTGCTCACTACTCCTTTTTTTTGCGCCTTCTCTGTATCGATCCCAGGATTTATTGCTGTAGGTTCTGAGCATCTTGAGAAGGATTATGAGAATGTGACCTTGTCTTTCAGATGCAGAAGTGGCTACAATTATCCATGTCTCTTTCTCTTCAAGTTCTGACAACTGGAAGGCATCTGTGGTGTAGGCCTTATGATCATTCAGAAACTGAAAGTGGTAAATGTCCCACATGACTTTGTGACCCTGTAGTATATGAAATGTGCCAGCACTGAAGGGTTAATTGGTTCTGTGTCAAAGCTTATTTTGCTTGCATATGTTAATTTTCATGTTTTCCTTCTGAATGTTTTTCCTGTATCTATGTTTACTCTCTGACCTGTGGCTAATGCATGTTTTCTAGCTGAGAGCTAGCTGAGTCTCTGCTGGTACTTGTCATATGTTGACAATATTCAATAGTGCATGCACTATTCAAACAACTTCAAACAGATAAGAGAGGGGAATGCATCAGTATTCAGAGTTTATCAGCAGAACACCAATCTTTGTACAGACATCAGGAGTAAGAAAGTTAGTGGAAAGAAAAGCAATGATACTCTGCTTTGCAGACACATTAGTGACAAAAGAGAAGGCTGCAATAAGCAATTTCCTCAAACTGAATGGGTATCAAATAAAAATTCCAAAAAGAGCCATCAAACCCAAACAGGCAAACAAAACAATGAGGCCTGCAACTAGATGTATGTCAAAGATAACTAGTGTGAAGTTTTGAAGGATGGTAAAAATAACCCTCAAGCTTCTGTTGGACATAGTGAATCTAATTTGGGTGGTCAAAGTCAAATTTTGTCCACACCCCTGATAAAGGCCAATCATCCCACCTAACCAAGGTAGTTGGACCTCTAAAACTGCTCATCACTCTGCTTCAGATAAATTAGAGTTACTACTCACCACGTTCATCTCCAGTGGCCATCTTCCTATATTCTTTAGCTATCACAAGTGTGTTAACAGATACTTACAGCTTCTTTACAATCTCTGAGAGAATGTTTTACATATCATGGTCTTATAAGTTTCTTTATATCTAAACCATGCTTCCAATGTCCTTGTATTACTTACTTTATGCCCCCAAACGTATTTTCAAATGTGTTGTTTAAGGCAACTGGATCTGATTCTCCTCTACCTTACACCTTGAACAATTACACCTATGCCAGTGGATGTAAAAGTCTACCAAATCCAAATAATTTTACATTGGTACAAATGGCAATAGAACATACAAGAAAGTTCAGAATCTCTGTTTCTCAAATTTTGGTTCAGAACAATATTCTGTTTTATTCATCTCCACTTCCACTCAGCCAATCTCCTATGAAAATGCTATCCAAAAATATAATGAACCATTGACCAAGAAAAAGTACTGAAAGTTTCATGCTAAAACATACTCTTCATGGTTATGATTTTTTAAAACAATGTCACTGATAAATATTAGTTCTTTAAAATTGATTTTGATATTCTTTGAAAATTAAGGGCCAGTGTGTATTTGTGTTTCTTAGAAACAGTGCAGAAAAGGAAACACAGCACATATGTTTAGGAAAAGGTGCTCTTATTTTAATTCTGAAACTCTCTATTACATTCAAGATCTTGTTTTCACTTCAGTATGGAAAAAAACCATGCTGTATCAAGAAAAAAAATAAATTTTTAAGAAGTACTCAGAGAAAAAAAATCAATGCATGTCTAAGCATCCTGTGAAGGAACAGATTCCACTGTCTGAAGCATTAGAACATATCAAGAACAGAGGATTTATCAAATAAGCAGGAAGTGGCTGATTAAGATTTAACTTTGAAAAAAGAAACATCACCATAGCACAAAAAAGAATATCCATTTGGTGGTAGAGAGATCATTACTGATGTATTTGGATTTTTGATGTGTCAGTTTATTCATTCTGCCTTGCCTCGAGTCCGTGAAATAGTAAGATGCTCAGAACAAGAATACTGGCATTTAAATTAGAGATGAGATGAACTTGGCAAGAAGTCAGTGCCTCACAGTTCAAGGACAGCAGTGGTGTCTTTATGTGTTCTCTACTCTGCCTTTTGGCTTTATTTTGGAAGCTGATAACAAGCATCTAATTCTTTTTTTTACGATGATACATCACAAGGCACTCTTTACACTAGGTTATTTGATTCTATGTGATAGAAAGTGATGTACTCTAAGCTCTACAGCTGGACTCTATTTGGCATAAATATGACATATTATGTCCCAACCACATTCCTACTTATAATCCTTTCAAAGCAGGGAGACAAATTCTCTTGGGAGATGCCCACTGCCAGCAACACATGCACTGAAATTGCTGGCACCACACAGTTAACAATTATATTACGGTTCTTTGTTTACTAAAACGGGTGGTGAGATGCAGAGATTATAGCCACTCAACCAGATATTACAATATGGATCAAAATGTTAAGTCTAGTTTCTGTTTTTGTTGATTTTAATAAGCAAGAATTTTGGCTCTAGCTTACTTAAATTTTCATTTTTTTTCTATCATCACTAGATATATGTTAAGGTTACTGCCAACTGAACAGAGAAAGTTGTGGGAAGAAAAGCTTTCTTGCCTAAATGGATCATTTCTGACCCCTATCCTGGCAACTCCCACTCAGTGTAAGATGACCCCTCATTTTGCTTTTAGATGGGAGAGCTTCACACAGGATGACAAGAACTGCATGCTGGATATGAGCCAGATTCTCCCAAAGGCAGTACTGCCTCCTGGAAAGGGCTGGAGCTTTACACAGCTTGTAATAACTGCTGCTGTGATGGAGAAAGTAAATATTTTATTTTTAAAGATTAATACTGTTGTAAATTAAAAAAAAAAACAACTTGATAATATTACGTTCTAATTTCTAAGACCATAAACATTTGACATTTGTGTTTGGCATACATTGGATCTGGATCCTAAGCTAAATGAAATCAGTGGGAGATTTGACATGGATTTTAACTCAGTGGAAATAGCCACTACCTTTTTTTTATGTTTTGACCTTTTCTTACTTACCTGCTCTTCCTCTTTCTATCACAAAAAAACTAAGCTACATTTTACAGGAATTAAACCAGTAATGTCAACTCTTTTGGTTTATTTAGGATTAGATTGTGCCAAGTCTTAAGTCAGCTGCACAAGGGAATTGGGATACACATATACCTCACTGCCCCATGTAACCACGATAGGGCTACCTGGATAATGGGTCTCAATCTTCAGCACAACCTTTGCTCCAACTCAGTGGATAAGGAAGGAGCAGGATGGAGATGGGAACAGATAGAGTCATGCCTTGTAAAGGGCTGAGGCAGCATCTTAAAATTGCACACACAAGCAATGGGAAAAAAAAGGAACTGTGGAGCTGTGCATCTGTGGCACCATGCCTTCTGGGGTGATGCAGTGGCAGCGAATATAAGCCCCAAATGCCCTGCTCAGCCAGGGCAGGACCCCAATGAAGCTCAGAGTAGTTATATTACACCTTTTCTCCAAACCTTTTACAAATATTTACTTTCTCCATTAATGTCACCATCATTAAATATGACAAGGAAACCACAGCAAATTATTCCAAAAAAGAATGATTTACAATCATTCTAAATATAGGTATATAGTATATTAGAACTTCTTCTCTATAAGATACTAATATAATCTTTAAAAATATCTGCATTGCCCTTTTCACAGTTGGAAACACTGAGCACCTAATTCTAAAGTTGCTGAATATAGTTTTCATTTCTAATTCTATTTGCAGATCAACTTTTAATTTGGAGGCAAATATCAGAAATTTGATATATCAAAACCATGAGCCATCAGAACCATGAAAATAAATCCCTGAAAAGCAGCACAAACCTACTTCATTGTTTAAACACCCAAAAAGAAAACATAGGCATTTAAACACAGGCAAATAAACAAACCTACTCTATTGCAACAATAAGGCATCAAGACAAACTAAATTTAAAAGAATCTACAATAAAGGCAGACATTAATTAGGTTATGTTTAAAAATACCTTGTATTCTCACTTGCTCTGAATTCCTATTATACATAAGTCAGTCTGGTTCACACTTGCTCTTCTGCCCTGCTTACAACGGGCACCAGAGTGTGGACAAAAGTTGACAGCAAGAGTCACTTCAAAGAAAACGCACAGTTGATCCAATTATTTTAAAATAGTGGGTGACTGAGGGTAATTGCTTACATACACATGGCTAATTTGGATCTCAGGGCTCTGGAATGCCCTGTCCTAGTAAGCCCCTCTGCAGCCTTGGGCTAGATCACACTGCTAGAATCATATTCATTGGCAAGGTGTTAGCATTAACAAGATGCTTGAAAACCTGTCGCAGAACTGTGTGAGCACCAGGTGGTACTTTGCCTGACCATTTCCCCTATGTTGAGAAATTTAAAAAATATTGGGGGCAGAACAGAGTGGAGAGAAAGAAAAATGCTTGATGAAGCAATACAGTGGTTAAAAAAAATTGTAATTTATCAACCCCAGTTTACAAGTCCTGATACAAACTGCTGCTGAACAATAATCACAGTAAGGCAGACCAATTATATAGAAACTTATGCCTTCTGTTAAGGCTACAGTTTGTATAAACTTATAGATGTTGGGAGACTTCCCCACTGTTTTGCCAAACATCAACCCTCTTTACTTAAAGACACCACTATTTCCCTAGGCAAACTGAGTTTCCATGCTCAGTTGATTCTGAGCCTGTTTTGAGGAAAGGCTGCCAAGTGTGTCAAAATGTGCAGGGATTTTGTAATGTACATAGCATTTCCAGAGGACGGAGTTGAGATCACCAGACTCAATCCATTTGTGACTTGACTTGGATTTAAAGTGCATCTTCAGAAACGGTCAGCAGTCATAAAAATGCACTGAATTACTTTACTTTGGGATCAGTTGTTCCCTCTCCCTTGACCTCCTGGGCATGTGTTGCTAAAATCCTTCTGAGCAATTTTGAAAATGCGTTCTATTGTTAGAATATTCATTAAGTTAGTATAAAGGCAAAACAGTGCTCCGAAGTGGCGGTGCCATTTTAAGCAATTTGTTCTACTTGTCATTCTCTAAGACAACAGCTTTCCCTATAAAATTAATACTAAATAGAGGGAAAGAGTACAAGAAAAACAGAAAATGTGGTCAAATTGCTTTTTAATTCCTCCTTTTCTGCTTAAGCTGGTGTCAAGGATAAAACAAAATGTAACTACGGACTGTGCAGCAAATGTTTAGGAAATGATGTCTAACAATCAAGTGAAGAAAAATATGTCATTAGTTTTTCATGTAAATATCTTGCCCTTGAACTTTATTTGACTCATTATCACTAGCTTTCAATATAAAAAATTCATGAGTTCTGAATTTCAGTGAAGGAAAAAGCTGAGAATTCATCAAGGATTTTTTTTTTTTTTTTTTAGTATAAAGAACAATAACTTACCTACCAGTAACTGTGATTCTTTGAGAAGTTGTCACAGCAGATTCAGCAGTAGGTGTACATATGCTTCACACGCACAAGATTAGCAGCTTCTGAATAGTCGCATCTAATATGACACTTGTGTACCCTGTACCTCATTGATACTCCCCCCACAAGGGCATAAAGAGTGGAGCATGGCCCTCCCTCAATTCAAAGTAGCTGAAACTTCCAAAAGCAGGGCTGGAGTATAGATCATGGGACTCACACTGACATTGCAAAGAACTGTTATCACTACAGGATAAGTAACCACTTTTTTCTTCTTCAAGCACGTACCAGCATGGCTCTCACAACAGATGACTGGCAAGACAGGAACTCTTCTGGATAACAGAATGAGGATTATCAGATATCCACCAAACAGGGACAGTAGAACTGCTCTCCTGAGCTTGGCATCTGTGCTAGTAGTGAAGTGAAATGCATAATACTTGAGAACAATTGCTCTATATTACCCTTTTGAGGATCCCAGAAACTTGGAAGTGGAGGATCTTGCCTGAGCTCTTGTTGTTAAGGACCCTTGATTTTTGATGGGAGAGCTACTCCAGCTGCAATGATACTGGGCACCAGCCAAAGTATAATTTATGATTTCTGGTTACAGTTATGAAATTGCTGTATCATTGGATACCACCGTGTATATGGA
Source organism: Gavialis gangeticus (assembly GCF_001723915.1). NCBI lineage: Eukaryota > Metazoa > Chordata > Crocodylia > Gavialidae > Gavialis > Gavialis gangeticus. The sequence goes on along the minus strand of NW_017729030.1, from coordinate 5,182,013 downwards.
GTCAGATTTGTGCTGTCCTGGCTTTGTCATGAATTTCCCAGACAAGATACTATGGAGAGTATTTAAACGATGATGGCTTCCATTCAAGTGAAAGCACCTTAGGGCAATGGGAGGGCTAAACTCTAGGGAAGCCAATCCAGACACATTGCCTGTATGGGGGGAGCTGGAGCCGTGAGATTTCTCCAGTAGCAAAACAAAGAAGTGACCTTTGTATGCTGAGTCTTAAACACCATATAGCTTAAGAGACCTACTCTCTGTGACTCAGAGCAAGAGAGAAGTTGGGCAAAGAAAAGGAGGAGATGGCATGCTTTCATAGCAGGTGGGGCTAGTTTAACTAGAAGGAGCAGATCAAGAAATAAACAATTAGCTACACAGGAGTATGAAGCGCCATGATACAAACTAGAAATAACGTGCAGGAGGAGAACCTTTAAGGTTTCTAAACAAAAGCTCAAGGTGGATTCAAGATTAGTAAGAAAAGTGAGACAGGGAAGTGAATATAATAAGCTTTTATTATTGTGACTGCATCTATTATTTCCTCTCCTAATAATTGTAAGCAAAATTGGTTTTTGAACACTTACAAAGCCAGAATGTCTCCGCTTTCACTGTCACGTATCTAGAAAAGATGAATTGTAAACCCCAAGTTTTGGAGCTCTGGGAAGTATGTGCTGCTTTGGAGTCTAGAGCCATGTGTAGACAAAACGGGCCGTAAATGGAAGTGGTGGGCTTTTAAAAATACCGCTTCAATTTAGGGTAGATTAAACCCCTGTGTCATGCACACACCTGACTTACCTGCCTCTCTGGCAGCAGGGAGGGGAGGGCAAGCTGCTGGTGGGCAGAGCAGTCCCTGGGCTGGGGGGGGCAGTGCTTTCCTCTGCAGCAGCGGTGGCCCTCCCCACAGGCAGCACCCGCCCACAGGCACATAGCTTAGGCGGTCTGGGGGGGCACCGCAGTTATGGAGGGAAGCACCAGGCCCCTGAACAGCTCAGATAGGCAGGCAGACTCCAGGGGGAAAAAAAAGAGATGAGGCTCGCTGCTTTCCTTGGGCGGAGCCTGCCTTCCTGGGTTGCTACCAGGCTGCCTGCAGGGCTTCCCACAGAGCCCCTGAGCTGCATGGAGCCCGGTGCTTTGCTCT
>NW_017729030.1:5176372-5180736 GCF_001723915.1 Gavialis gangeticus | reverse complement strand
CACCATTAAAGTGGTGCAAAAACATTTAGCCCACTTTAAAGTGTCATGTGCACATGCCTCTCTTTTCATCTACACATGACTTTGGTGCTGGCACTGCTACTGACTGGGGTTGAAGCAGCTGGACTGTAATATCCCATCGCAGTAAAGATAAAACTGGGAGAGAACCTGTGCCCAGAGAGGCGAGAGAAAGAGCCAGCACTGCAGCTTCTTCAGATCAGGACAGAATTAACAACTCCTGGGCACAGTGAGGTAGAGCTCAAACACAGCAGTTCAGACACTGCAGCTCTATTAGGATTGTGTGACACCAACCATTTGGCAACATAATGAGATTAATTTGTTATTATTCATGGATATGCCCTTTATGATGAGATAACCCATTCCTTAGAATGGTTGGTTATAGCCAGAAAGAAATGGGTCTTTTTGTGACCATATAATTGAAGTAAGGTTCTGGAAATACTTTTTTCTCCCAAAGTAAAGAGGAAGTTTGGAATGGAGACAAGCCTGCTAACTGACTCAGATAAAGTCCTGAACCTTATTGGGAGCATATTTAGCATGAAGTATGAGTACCACCTGAAACACGATCAGCCACAAGCACCCAGAGCCCACACATTCTCCTGCCTGAAGTGAGTGAATGTAGAACGACTGTCTTCAGAATAAGAGGAGGTGAGGAAGGAACAACCTGAAAGGGCATCTTGGGAAGTATTACATGTCTTAAGATGATGATGTTGAGGTTCTAGGAAAGAACAGGTTCTCTGATGAGTGAATAAGTCTTTAACAGGCCCTTGACAAATTTCTTGACAAATTTAATGTGAAGAATTATTTTTAAACTTTAAGGGGAACATCAGGTTGGATACTGTCTTGCTGAAATGGGCACTAAGAAGGAGCTGAGGAAGGCTCACATGGAAACAACAGGAAGATGTGCATGAGAAAGGCATCCATCAGGGAGTCTGCATTCAAAGGCCCTCTGGAACTGAATGTCTACCACTTCTTGTTCTGATTTATGGCTAAAGGTGTCCTTCAGGGCTGACTTTTTGACAGGCCACTTGTGGTTGTTGGAGAACTGCCTGTCCAGTTGATCTGCTAAAGTGTTCTGCAGACTGAAACGATACAGAATCATTGTTGATTTGGTTCAGGGTCCAATAGTTACAGAGGTGATTGGTGTCCTGACAGAATAGGAATGATTGTATTTCTTTCTTGTTGTCTTACTGCATACTTATATTGTAGATCCCTGAAGAAGAGGAAGGGAATCTGTTTACCAAACAGATGTCACTTAGAACTAGGACATTCATATAGAGAAAAGCTTCTCAAGGAGACAATGATCCCTGACTTTTAAAGTAATGTAGATGAGTTCCTCCTCCCACCTCACTGTGGAAAGGAGCCACATCTCAACAGTCTTGATAAGCAGAAGTATTAAGAAGGGTCCTTGATTGCACAAGTGATGAGGATCTTCCTGTTGTTTAAAAAGGAAAGGACTCCTTGCGGGACCATGAACATCAATTCCATATGATGTTCAGAGGATAGGTATGCTGATTTCACCTCTGCTTTCAGAGAGCATATGTGATATGCTATGCAACAAATGCATAACTTCCCACGAACTTAGAAAGCAAGAGATGTTCTCATTGATTTTCTTCATTAGCTTGAATTTGATTGATGACTCTTGTAATTATTTGGAATGTCTATTGTGAAAGGTAAACTCTCACTGACCCGGCATCTGACCACACGCCCACAAACTCCATGCACAGAGTTGGTCAGTCTGCTGAGGGGCAAGATCAGCCGCAATGAACACTGTTTGTTAAAGAACCTGATGTCACACTGGAAGGTATGGATATATGCTAACATATGGATAGCCACTCAAAGCAGCAGATGTGACTACTCTTCAACATATTTCTTTCTCCTCCTTCCTTTCTCCCTACTTCTAAAGAAAAAAAAGTACAACCAATGTAACTAAGAAACTTATGTCAAATCCTCACCAGATCCATTAGTTAGTACGATACATCCACATCCCCTACTATTTGTCTGTTAGTGTAGACTGTAAGCCCTTAGGGGATGGCTGACTCTTTTCCGTTTTTTTTTCAGGCCCAGAATGATGAGGTCCCCAGTTCTGACAGGACCCTTCACTGTTACCAACATAGCAATAAATTGGTGTTATTTGTATCAGAATAATTTGTTAAAACAACTGCTTCAGTACCTATAAACCTTAAGAAATATTCCCTTGAATGCAGATGACATTTTTAATATAACCTAGACAAATTTCATGGAGCAAACTGAAAAAGTTGCATGGGAGCAACCCTCCATCCATTTGCTCATTAGCAATTACAAACTAGAAATTATTCAAATATTCAAAATTATTCATAATTATTTTAAACTAGAAAAGGAAAGCTGTACTTTCATTTAAATGCACATCACTAGCACTTATCCAGCCCTCCCTCGCTGTCTGTATTTGGGCCAACTTTAGATTACAATATTTCATTTTATCAACACATCATTAGCATGGAGGTGGTCTCTTCCCTACTGAAAAGCAAACGGAAGTTTGGGAAATGTTCATTTTCAGATCTAAATGCCATGCACATAAAGAGGCAGATGTATTTTTAATAACATTTTTAGCACTAATTTGTCTAAACCAAGCCATATGGTCAAAAGCCGATCATCTCAAATAATGAGCTATCATTAAATTTATCTTTGAATTCACTTGATCCTTTCTTATATTAATCTCCTTAGGAGTGGACAATAAATGATATAGCTGCACATGCTGGGAAAGGTGGACTAGAACAATCACTAGACCCTTTGAGTCAAGAAAGAATGTGTGACTGGATTTATAAATGAGGGACAGCATGGTTTTCATTTTTCATTTTTCCCACAGTGCTAAACACTATCCTCCTTATCACTGAGGAATGTAACCTCTGTGCTAGTACAATGTAAATTCAGAAAAAAAGTAATGGAGCTGAGTTCAGTAGAGTTTGTTTATGTTTCCCAAGGAAGCAAGTCAATTTTTATTTCTTTTGAAAAATGTCAGAATATGATAGGTGAAAAAGCAGTTAATAATTAGATAAAGTGGTAGGATAATCCCTGAAGAACCAATACATTGTATAAAAGATCTAGAAATCCAGCAAAATCTGATGATAAGTTAGAATCGCAGCTGGGTTTTGAACCCATACAGAGTATTAAAGCTGGAATGATTAGTGCACAGAGCCACTACATTAGCTTTGGCTATCATTCTTCATCAACATCCACATTTTTAGATAATATACCACCACTGGACTTATTTTCAATGGTTTCCCAGAGAGCAATTTTTACTGTCAGATGTTAATAAACTAGTGTCAGCGTAGTCATATGATTTAGATGTGCTTGGATTGTTAGGATGTTAGGGGTGGTTCATCACTATTGTAAATTACTGTAGTTCAGAGCGATGATAAATGTTGAGAGTCTGCTGATGTATGAGGACATTTAAATTAAGTTGCACTAACATATTTTTGTCTGCTTCAACAAGAAAGAAATTAGGAATCAAGTGTAATTAAAAGTTAAATATTTTGACATACATAAAAGCAATTCTGTGATATTGCTTTGTTCTTAATTTTTTACAAAACTAAACTGCACACATTTCAGTGGGACTTGACCTTAATTAATCCTGCACTTTGTGATCCACTCTCTTTCTGAAATAGTCTTATCAAAAAGAATGCAAACTATGGACAAAGATAACAATTGGTCATTAACTTGTGTGTGTGATGTTGGCTGTAGTCCACAGACACTGAATTCAAAATCCTTTGTACATAGCAATGTCGGGGGTTTAGTGCAATATGGCAAGGAGACAAAATAAACTAAAAAGAGCAGCATCTTTACACTGTCTACACAAGGTTACAAAACAGCAAACAGTGTAGTTAAATGTTTATCTTGCAGCCTTCATTTTGGTGCACAGTTCCTTGTGTGACAGTTTACACAGGATTTAGGAGGTTTTGACAGTATAAACAGAAGAATAAAGTACATCTATTATGAACCATGATGTACAGTATACATTATTTAGAAGGCTATTTTCTCAATTGTCTTTTAAAAGGGATCTGGCAATATTTCTTTTATTTAGATATATCAGTACAAATAAATGCAAAATATACCTTTGTTCAATTTTTTTTCTATAGATTTATAGAAAGGAGGCCACAGGAAACAACCCTGATTTGATGCACAGTGTATCTACAAGGGATGCTTACAGATAGATTGAGTTTGCTTTCCATCCTACCTTCACTCCTTTTCCCTCTGTATCTCTGTGTTTGAGGTTTCTCCTTGGGATGTGCCTGGCTTTTCAGCAATATTGGTCATTACCAAGAGGAAGCGGCACTGGGACATTTATAAAACAGCTCTGAAGAGATGAAGGC
>NW_017729030.1:5174373-5176361 GCF_001723915.1 Gavialis gangeticus | reverse complement strand
ACTGGGACATTTATAAAACAGCTCTGAAGAGATGAAGGCTCTGCTCTTTTCCTTTTGCTAACAACATGAGTTCTCCTATTCAGCTTCTCCTAGCACTGTCCAAGAATGTACACTTTCACTATATTAATCAAAGTGATCAGCTAGGCTTTCTTGTATAATTACTGCTTGTCTTGATCTTTATTCATATAATCAGGGTGAATTTGATTCCAATAACTGGAAATGGATAGTGATTGCATCTTCTGCATGGCATGTTGTCCCAGCTAATGAATTAATTTTCCATTCCCTTAGAAATTTAGTGTAGGTTTTTTATTGTACCATTTAGTATATCATTTCTTTCACTCTAGGAAGACTACTGGCTGGAACACAAATTGGAAGGTGTGGCATCATGTATGCTGAGTTGATGATTGGGTTTGCTGCTCATTTGCTTTTCTTTCCTAGCACTGTCTCCCTCCCTCATCTTTCTTTCTCTCTCCCCTCTACCTTGTCTTCCATATTCTAATTTCTTTCTCTTTTTTATACTCTGCTTTCTGCAGGTCCTTTCACCTGCATCTGATTAAATGAACTTGGGTTCACAAAAGCTTGTGCTCTCTCTCTCTATTTTATTAAGTCTACAAAGGTGCACACCTACCCTGCCTTCTTACCCCTAGTTAAGAACATTAAATGAGCCAGCTCCCCAGCTCTAGATTGTCTAGGATGTGAGCTTTTAAAAAAAGTGCTAATTTTTTTTCTTTCTTTTTTAAAGATAGCACAGGTACTTGATCAGGCTTTCTACATTATATGTCAATAACAAGAAAACGTTGACCATCTAATACTAACCGTGTGCACTGTTTGAATATTGACTGAATAGAGAAAAAAAGAGTCACCTAAACTGGAATACTAGTAGTGCCTTCATCATACAAAAGATGCAGCCTAACTTTACTTAAGCTATAAGATCTGATGTGAAAAGTTATCAGGATTGTTCTCCTGTGTTACAGTACACATAATTTTGTTTAAACTTAAATAAAAAATTACTAATGGACATAACAGTAAACTTCCAATAGGTACATATTTGCATTAACTGCTAAGAGATCACATATAGCTTGCAATCTTTTTCCTAATCCCCACACCTTGTCACTTATGATTACTTCTTTCCTACACCCTAGTTATGATGCATGAAAACATCATTAGGCTGCTGTCATGAATTTTATCTTCCACACACTGCTTTTATATCACTTGAGAAGACAGGTAGAGAATTTTTCCCATTTGTTAATCTACTTGAAATAAAGCAACAAAATACCTTCACTAGATTTCATAATACACTTGAAATGGAGTGCTTATGCTAGTGCTATCAGAGAAGGCTAGCATTCATGAAAACCAAGAATGCACTCCTTGTATAAATGATGAGAAAGAAAGAAAGGTCCCAATTTAGAAATACTGTGTGATTCTGTCTTATAGAAAAACTGTAGAAATGGGTTAACTAAAAACTTCAGTTGTACAGATCACATCCATAATTACTTTCCTAGCTTAAAGGCTTGTTCTGCTCAAAAGTAGAGCTGTGACTACTATAGAATAAACTACTCTGAGATTTTAATGGGTCACCTTTTGTTGATAGATTAAAATGCCCATACAAGACAGTGAAATCTGGTTTTCCACTAACACCGTCCACTCATTAAATTACATTTCCCCAACAGAGAGTGTAAGTAGCTAAGGACTAGTGGCCATTTCTGTATCTGATAGACTGAATGGGTGACAGAGAATTTGTTATATTTAACTATTTATTCTGTAGCTTTTGCAGGGGTTGGGAAAAGGGAGCTCCCTCACCTTGAACCCCCTCCCTCCCAGCTACCCTAGCTGGGGTATTGGGGGGAACTGCTGTCAAGAGTCTCTGTTCTTCATAGGATCATAAGAAAGTATGACTGGAGGGGACCTCACAAAGTCATCTAGTCTAGCCCCCTGCTCAAGGCAGGATTTCTGAATAAACCATCCCAGTGAAGCGTCTGTCTAACTTG
>NW_017729030.1:5157860-5169373 GCF_001723915.1 Gavialis gangeticus | reverse complement strand
CTGTAGCTTTTGCAGGGGTTGGGAAAAGGGAGCTCCCTCACCTTGAACCCCCTCCCTCCCAGCTACCCTAGCTGGGGTATTGGGGGGAACTGCTGTCAAGAGTCTCTGTTCTTCATAGGATCATAAGAAAGTATGACTGGAGGGGACCTCACAAAGTCATCTAGTCTAGCCCCCTGCTCAAGGCAGGATTTCTGAATAAACCATCCCAGTGAAGCGTCTGTCTAACTTGCTTTTGAAATCTTCCAAGGATGGAGATTCTACAATTTCTCTAGGTACCCTGTTCCAGTGCTTGACTACCTTCATAATCAGAAAGCTCCTCCTAATCTTCAATCTAAATTTTCCCTGCTAAAGCTTGAGGGTATTGCTTCTAGTCCTGTCTCCTACGGTCATGGAGAAAAGCCCATTTCTATCCTCTCTCTAATTGCCCATCAGGTATCTGAAGACTGTTATCAAATCCCTTCTCATTCTTTTCCAGACTCCAGATTTCTCTTTTCTGTATGCTTGTATGAAGTTGAGCATTTGGGTTTTATGAAGCCACATTTCATAAAAATGGCTGCACAAATTGGTTGGCCTGTAGTTGGCAAGTAGAGCAACTAGTGCAGTAGTAAGGGGCGAGCAAGTGGAATGACTGCCCCAGGTGCTGAAGTGTGGGGGAGCCAACAGGCACTGCGCAGCCTGGGCAAGGCGTGGGATGGAACCAAGAGTGGCTTGTCCAGTGTGGGGGCATGGGGACGGGGGGAGGGCGGCTCCCACCCAGGGAAGCATAGGGGGCCACATGCCCTCTGGATCTGTGCATGGGGTAAGGGTGGACTGCTGCTGCAGATTTGCCCTGGATGCCAAACTTCCTTGCTACAGTACTGAGATCGACATTAGACTAACAATGAGGAGGTAATGTACTAAGGCACCAAATAGGGTACAAACTCAGACTCAACACACTGTGAACAGATTAAGACAACATGACAAAGAAAGTCAAGACAAAACATTCTTCATTTACTTATATACCAATGGTAAATGTCTGGACAACATGCAAGAGGAATTTGAAATTCTCATGTGCAAAAAATAAATACCAGATTTGCTCACATACCACATATACCTTTCCTTCCAAAATTTACCCTCCAAAATTTGTATATATTAAGTGGGAAGTTGATTTTTACACTGAAATAAAAGCAGTGGGGAATAGAAGCATGGAGACGCTGTGTTCATATGGCTGCCGAAATGGCTGCTGCTTCTCTCTGGACTAGAAGGTAGCAAGAACAGTTTAGTGTTAAGTCTACCACAAGTGCTGCTGAATTGGCAATAGTTTTTGGCTGAGGAGTCGCTGAGCTGGTTGAGGGTGAGTGAGCTGCTGCATGCAGTCAGCTCTCTGGCATGACTCTGGGAAAACAAACAAACAACTTTTTTTTTTTTTAAACATTCTGTCTTTCAAACCAAGGTGCATGTCTTATTTGAGGGTGTGTTATATGTGAGAATATGTCATTACAATTGGATTTGCTGAAACCTGATGTGATGTTTTACATGGTTAGAATGTTAAAAATCACTAGTAATAGCCACTCTGGGAAGGACAGAATGGCTGAAACTGGTGGGATATTGGTGATGTGTAGGGGGTGCACGCGGGTGCAAGTGCACCCTCTGAGCTTGGCAGCACACCCCTTGCAAAAAGGCGCTGCCAACACTGCCAGTGGTGCCTGCGGGCGGTCACCACCTCCCCCTAACCCTTGCCGCCGACACGGCCGACAGCATCTGTGTGCAGTCCCCAGTTGCTGCTGGGGTTGGCGCTTGCCACTCCCCCACTCCACTGCTGAGAACACCGTGGCTGCCTGAGCCACCACTCCACTATTCACCGCTGCCATGCTCCCACTGCCAAGAGCACTGCTGCCGCTTGTGGGAGCTCGCTGTGCCCCCACCCCCAGCCTCCAGAGACACAAGAGAGTTCATGTGGTGGAAAATAGCACTCAATATTAAAGTTTCCATTACTTATTTAGTTTTACTCAGAAGTGTAGGAACTTGACTACATACTGATCAACAGGATAGCAGAGCTCAGGAGTTTGTTACAGACCACATCAAACCACAGAATAGGGTAAGTTATACCTTAAATGCACATCTGTAATGTGAAAAGAAAAACTGTTATACAGGTTACTTTACTTTGGGATATATATAAAGAAGGCCTCATGCAGCCAGTAATAAAAAGTACTTAGATTTCTTTTTAAATTTACAGATAATTTTCTAACATAAAAGATACTGTGCTCAACATGAGTTAACTATTTTGGATACCATTTTGAATAACTCTCATTATGATGAATAATACTCATTATGATGAATAAAGAAGAATTAATTACTGAACAGGAAACTGGTGATTGCCTAGAAACTAATGATCATGACCTGATTACACTCAATAGGAAGACAGGACCAACCAATAATGCATACATGCTGTGCCTCTAAAGGACTAAATTCCCAAGAATGAGAGAAATTATGAACAATGATTGGAAGGAAAAGACATAGAGAAGTCTGAACAAAAATTGGGAATTATTTTAAACGAGTTTAACAGGTGACCAAAAACATTATTCATCAATCATGTAATAGGAAAACTGGCTGAAATCCTAACATTCTTCACAGGCATAGTGAAGGCAGCAATAAAAATATCAACACAAATTAAATATCAATATATTAACAAATGGAATCCAAGAGAGATGTAATTGATATAATTGGGAGCCTCTGAGGCATGTTAATTCAATAAGGGAAGCTGAAGACATTAAGGAAAAAAATCCATGGCTGGCAGAGCTATGGGCAGTAAGGAGTTATTTAAGTCTTTGGGGAAGAAATAAAAACTTATCAATGATACAAGCTAGTTTCTAGATGAAGATGGTAACTTCTTTTTTAAAGCTGCAGATAGATACAGAGGAGTGTTCAGTAAAAATTTGTTGCTGATTTGCAAAGAAGCAGGATGAGGTATTCATATCATGTAAAGGCGATAATGTATTTTCCAGCCCATCAATAACCAAAGAGGATGTTGGAAAAAGTCAAGTAGGGATAAACAGCAGACCCAGATAACTTGTATCTAATAGTTTTAAAATAACTGACTTGGGAGATTTCTGGCTCACTTATGCTAATTTTTAATTTGTGCTATGAGGGAGATTCTAGGCAAATAAGAGCGCTAATACTTAAAAAAAAGTGTGGGGGGGGTATTCAAATATTTTAAAGAGGGAAAGTGGGATGCCACACATAGCTTTAGGGTGATTAGTCTGATACCAATCCTGGACACAATTACAGAAAAAGCTAGTCATGACAATTTGTGGGAAAGTGATCTCATTAACCTGACTTCATTCTCTGACAAGATTACAAGTTTAGTTGATAAAAATGACTATGTAGATGTAATAGATGTAGTATTGCATAATATTCTGATTAAAAATAGCTTTTCATAATCTGAAGTGAACACTGTTTAACCGGATTAGGAAACAGCTAACTGACAGATCTCAAAAAAATGGTTATCAGTAGGCTTGCCAGGATTCCTTTTTTATTGATGACATTGATAAAGAGTGTTTTTCACTTGGCACTCAGAGAAATTTATAAAAGGGGATGTAGTTTATAGAAAGGGGCTGTAAAAAAAAAATCCGGGACAGGGGTATGGAAATCCAGGGCAAGGGGCACCGTGTACACATGTGTACACACACACACACACACACACACACACAGCAGCTGCTGTTAAAGCTTTTAACAGTATACTGTCATTGCTAAACTGTCTGCCCCTCGCAAGGCCTAATTTCATGCAATCCTAAAAATTGTAAATGATAAAAATTAACAACATTTGAAAAAAAATAAAGTTTGATGTTAGCTGTCAAAATTATGAGAAAATAAAAATTAAATTCTGCCAAGCCTAGTTATCAGTGAGGAATCACTATCATTCCTAAGGGGCTATTGCAGAGAAGAGCAGAAGGGCTACTAGTCATCAACATTTTTATCATTGAATAAAAGTAAAAATAAAAATCACAACCAATAAAGTGTGCATGTGACACAAGGACGGATTAAATGGTAACTAACTAATGAGAAAACAGAGAGTTATCTAGAATAAACTGAACTTCTTGGTGACTTGACCCATTCAAATAAAATCTCTTTTAATACAGCCAAAAAGCAAAGTTAAACATCCAGGAAGAAGAAATACAGGTGTACTTAGAAAATGGGAGACTGGGCCTGGAAAGCAGCAATTTGGGGGTCACAGTAAAACAAGCAACTCAACCTGTATCACTTTGGTAAATGCCTAATACAATCATTGTATGTGTAAACAGGGGCATAGTTAGTATGAACACAGCAAAAATTTTACCTGCATATGCAGCTGTGGCGAGACAGATACCAGAATGCCAATAATAGTTCTGCAATTCATATTTTAAAAAGGAAGTTGAAAAACTGGAGAGGCTGTAAATATTCACTGTATTGGTTTGGAAGTTTTGATTCAGCTTTGGGTTATTTGACCCTTTTGCTTAACCTTTCTTGTGTAGTTTAGGTCCATTTGTAAATGAAAAAAGTTGAACCATTGTGTTTCACTAGGAAATTATTTCCTGTATCCAAACCAAAATACTGCATTTAGAAGATGTCAGCAGGGAATATTTTGACATTTTGAAATTTTACCATTTGTTGAACCATTCACAAAATGTAACTAAAATTTGTGAATGGCTTCATTCCCTGCTTGACTACATTTTTTGGAAAATGTATTGTTTGTTGAAACAGTTTTGTCCGGACATACTTAACAGTTCAAATAGCACAGAACAATTTCTCATCACTCCACAGGCTGAAATATGTTCACATAAATCATTTGTCAAGCAATTTCATATAACAAGCACATTTGTAAAAATCAAAGATGCTAATTGACCACTAGCAACGGTTCACTAAGCTCTAGTTGCTGACACCTCATGATATGCCCTTAATATAAGGAAATGCAAACTGGCGCTCCAAATGCACAAAAGGTGTATTTATTATATATCCTTGATCTTCTATATTCTTGCCATTTTATGTCTTCAACTTTTATTTTATATTATTGGCAACCTTCTAATGTCAGCTCATAATACTACTAATGGATTATGTCAGTGTTCTTACGTCAGTGTCTTCTCACAAGCCTTGATAATTTTTCACATTTTTAAAGATGCCTTTAGTTTTTATATACGGTTTGCACTTTTTCCCCCTGAATTGTTATATTCTGTTATGTTTATTTTTAACTTGTTAAAAACTTGGGATTTGTCTTCCAATTCAGATCAGGGACTTTAATTTAAAACTTAACATAATAAAATTACAACTGCATCTTAACCACATTTTTGCCAGTAATCATCAGGCTCAAAAACTATTTATTTTTTTATAATGCTAGCACAGGGTGGCAGACAGAATTGTGATTTGTTTAGACCCCTGAGAGGCTGCAAGACTCCTGGGAGAAAAGAAAGTGAGAATTACTACTGGATACCCAGAACTGGAAAGTCCGTTTGAAGCCACTCTTCCTGCACCCCCACCCGCCCTGTCTTTTTCTGGGAACATCAACTGACTTTATCAGTTAATATAGACTGACCCATTGTGCCATGAAGTCACCCAGATCTTAATCCTAAAACAGTCATTTGCAGTTCAGATTTGGGTTCTGATAACAGTCTAATTCAGACACTGAGGGCAAACAGATGCACAACAGTAACTTTGAAAGGGTCATTTCTGGATTTAGGGAAAGACATATATTTTTGGACAGACTCCTGCTTCTTTATTTTGTTAGCTACAATTTAACTGTAGCATGAACATTCATAAATTCCCTGGCCAGAATTCTGCAGGTGTGTGCAGGAGCACATGCATACATCTCAACAAAACAGAATAGCAGCAAAATAAAACATACCATAAAAAACACACAGACAAAAAGTTATTTGAAAGCAAAGCAACCCAAAGAGACCAGGAATATTTCAAAAGTACAAGTTATAAACCAGATAATCCAACATAATCCAGGAAAACAGTGATCAGTCGGACGTAAAAAACCCCCTGGAAAACGGACCTATTTTGTCTCATTTTGTAACACACAGTGACCTGACAAGGAGTACTGCATGTGAAAGCTGGCTAGATACCATCATAAATCATTTTCATCAGCACAATAATCTCAAATTGATCTCTACAGTGTATAGGGTTAAAATGATCCACCCTAGAATTAATTACATTTGAGAGTCTCTTGAATGGTGGAATCAATTAGGGCCATGCTATATACATCTGATGATAAAAGATTTTTAAAAAAAGATGAAAATAAGTCCATGTCTTGGCACATGCTCCATATTCAGTTTTGTAAAGCATAGCAAATATATTAAAAGGGATACTAGCTAAATGAAATGAGCTTCTCCAGAGAGCAAGTCATTATAACACAACAAATCCTACTCAGTAAAAGTAATAAAGAATTTTAAGATACTTACAACTTCAATAAGAAATTATTGGATTCCATAACATGGAACAGCACAAAGGAAAGAGAGAGGAGAACTTCCCTGAAGCCCTTTGGCAATGGGCTAACTGTAATCTAGTGTATTTTCTGCTCCACTTTCCCTAACCTGTCAAAAACGTTTTGAGTTGGGATAGGGGAGACTTGTGTTAGAGGCTCTAAGAGAAAAGGATGAACACACCAGCAGATTTAATGGGAATCATCTTCTCATAACACACTTAATTTAAATCCACTGGATTTTCTGTCAGAATATCTGCATGGGAACTAATACACCTTCTGCTGGGAGGGAAACCTATTAGAACAGTAACATTAGTCATTGGCTACATTGATTCTAAAGCTACCCAGAGCTTATGTTGGGGAGGGCAGCATGTGGATCAAATAAATAAATAAGTAAATAATGGGGAAGCGCCACAGAGGGTAAGCTTTACAAGTATGACCCAGAACCCCTTTGGTTATTATTTCTAACTGACCAGGGTGAAAACTGCTTCACAATCAGAATAAATGATAGTATATCCCTGCCACAGACATTCTAATCTGTATTAGGAATAATGGGGTTAGAGCATGGAAAAGAAGTGCCACAAAAGCTGTAACCTTTGGATTGGGTTTGGCTTGCACTCATTAATTCCTAGTGGTGCCTGCAGATGTGCAGGATGCCTGCTCTGATGCACTGTAATTACAATGTGTCAGAGCAGACTCGATTAATCGCATCTGCTAGAGTGTGCTAATAAGCATGCTCCAGAAGCACTGACGTCTCATGTATACAGCATCCCTGCACTTCAAAAAGGCGGTGGGGGTGCTTTAACTAAAGCTCATTGAATAAGCTTTAGTTAAAGCACCCACACTGCCATTTTGAAGCACGGGATGCTGAATACACAAGAAGCTGTGGGCACTTTAATTGAAGTGGCTCCCAAGAGCGGCTCCAATTAAAGTGCCCTTCCCTGCTAGCCCTGGAGCATATGTAAAATGCCCTAGATGTCTTCAATTTTTTTTTTTGTCAAGAGAGTTAAAATTCTATAATTAGAAACTGAAAATTCAGTTTAAATGTAAATCCTTGATCAACTCTGCTCTTTTCACAGGATCACCGAACTCTTTCCTTAGGGAGGATAGTGCAGTCTAACTCTCCAAAGTTCTTGAGGTTTAGGAACAGTTTTTCTTGTGGTTTTCTTGCTGAAAAGAGTCATTTCCATTCAAACACCACAACACTTCTTGTGGTACATGATAATGTGGAAAGAGAAGGACTTTTGTAATGACTCCTTGAATGTCCTCCAAAAAGGGATGTGTGGTGAGCCTGGGTGGTATTTATCCCTTCCTTTCAAAACATTGGGAATACCTCTTAATGAACATCAGGCATTTGAAGTTCTGGGAAAGAGTGTCATTTCATGCTATCTGGGATGTTACTGATAAAATCATTTTTCATCTGAAAATGTTGTAGATTTGTGGGGAGCCCTGCAGGCTGTAACTGTGCATGCATAGTAGGACCTGATCCTGGCATACAGGGGTGGCACAAGGCCACTGGAGCCTGATCCTGACTGGGCAGGAGTGGTGCAGAGCCTCTGCAGCCTGATCCTGGTCAGGCAGAGGCAGCACTGGAGTGCCTGTACACTGCAGGGTGCCTGTACATGAGCGCAGAGGTTGTTCCGATGTGCTGTACAGGTTTCCCTCGATTTATGCAGGTTCTTTATATGCGGATTCACTCTTATGTGATGAGCATATTTAGACCCATAATTCATTATATGTGAGGTAAATTCACCCTTATGCAATATGTGAGGGGAAAGGGCTGTGGCCCCACTCACCCCAGCTCCAGCTGCAGAGGCCGATTCCAGCTGCCTGCAGCTGCTGGGCTTCAGTGTGCTCCACTTGGTCCCCGCAGCTGGGCTCACCCCAGCTCCTGGGCTGTGCCATGCCGTGGTGCAGGCATCTGGTGTTGGTTGCTCCTGGGGCCGCTCTAGCACGGGCCGGGGTGAGTGCGGACAAGTGGAGCCCTGGGCGGCACGGGGCAGGGCACTCACCCCAGCCCCGGCTGCAGCAGACCCGGGAGCAGCCGACACCAGGTGCCTGCATCAGGGCACGGTGCAGCCCAGGACCAGAGATGAGTGGGGGCAGGCAGAGCACAGTGCAACCCACTGGCCACTCCCAGGGCTGCTGCAGCTTTATGCAAATTCAATTTATGTGCCTTTCTCTGGGAATGCATGTACCACATAAATCAAGGGAAACGTGTAATTACATCATGATTAATTGAGTCTGCTGGAGTGTGATAGTTACCATGCACCAGCAGCCTCCCACATCTCATATATCAGCATCCCAATATCTAAAAATGGCAGCAGGGGCACTTGACCTAAAGCTTGTTGCCCCAACCACTATTTTTAAATGTGGGGACGCTGAGGTGTTTTAATTAGCATTTACTGGTAGTGGAGTAAGCAGTAGGGGTCAGGTGGTGGTGGGGGTGATGGGAGGTAGGCATCTGGAGAGCAGGTAGTGGCAATGGCAGTGGGGGACAGTCAGTAGGTGGGCACGTGATAGCGGGCAAGCAGTGGGGGAGACATTGGAGGGCAGACAGCTTGCCCTTGCCATCTGTCCCCGTCACACTTACCCTTTCTTGTTTCTGACCCCCACACCCTCTACCCCCCACCTGCTCCTGCATGGCCTCAGGCCTCTGCTGCCCTTAGCCCCATCTCCCCCATCTCTCCCCTGCAGCTTCCACCACCCCTCCTCCCTGTCTCACCCTCTCCTGAACCCATTGCTGTAGGGGTGTGTCCTTAGGCTGTGTGGGGACTAGCATACCCAGGGCCATGCTATTTCAAACCTCTGCCCCCTGTTCTGTTCCTACTGCAGCCTGGGGCATAAAGCATGGCCCCAGCCCAGCCCTGTAGCAGTGTGGAAGAGCTGTAACCACTGCTATGGGGCTGGGCTAGGGTTGTGCTCTTTGCTCCAGGTTGAAGCAGGGACAGAGCCTGATTATGTCAAAACAAGGGTAATGGGCAGAGGGAGACGTTTAGGGCAGGCAGAAGCAACATAGGGGGAAGATAGGGGAAGGGGGGCAAGGAGGAGAGATGCGGCAAAATCCAAGTCTGTGGGCAGGAGGCGGCATGGGGTGCAGAGGCAGCAGCAGCAGCAGCTATGGCTGTGGCTGCAACTTGGGCCATAACAGCTGCCTGCTGCCTTGTACTCAGTTCCAAGATGAGAGGCCCTTCCACATGTTAAATGGGGAAAAATCCTTATCTTGGAATCCAGTAAATATGGTAGATATATTTTGAGGATAACAAGGAATTTTCTATTCAAGAATTTGCTGAGCCTGCAAGCTCTGCTGAGAAGTTGGCTGCACCCACACACTCTACTGCGTGTGCATTAGATCCGAGAAATGAAGCGATGTAGCTGCTATAAGGAGAAGCTGAGTGTGCATCTACAGCTGCTCTCAGACTGTCTCAAGTGTGCTTATTGGCACACACTCAGGGCTGCTCTAAAGCCACTAAATTGCCTAATTCAAACAGGATTTGGGTAGGCAGAGTAGGAGTGAGTGTACTTGTTGGCATGTCTCCTGAGCTTGGCACGCAGACAGTGGAAACACGCCCTAAATCTAAGCCCTACCAATAGGACAACATAAGTAATCCCTCGAAGGGATTACTTCTCACACCTGTTCTTGTAAAAGGTCGGCTCCCATTGCTTTTAATCTGGTCAGTCCACATGGTTGATTTCCTTTGTGGGAGTGAATGATGAAACCCTATGTATTTGTGAGTCCTGGGCTCTTCCCCCACAACCCCCTTCCCTCCCCTCCCAATTAAGGGCAATAGTCCCTTTTACTGGCAACACTACTACACCTAACTTCCACTAAATATTAAGAATTACCCAAGCATGTTATCAAATTAGGCAGTTAATTCAAAGCTACTTTTTATTAATGCTCTATTATAGATTTTTTAAAGAAAGTTGAGCTTAAGGGAAAGAAGCAAGCTTTTTTAAGTTTTTTTCTTTTTTTTTTACATAACATAGATGGACTGGAGGCAAACAATACTACTAATTATAATAATCAGCTGCTCTGGAGAATCCCTTAAGGGTTAAAGATTAATTTAAATAGTGCCTATAAAATAAGTATATGACTAATCGTAAACATTTGAAAACACAAAAAACCACAGGTCCAATTCTGCCCTTTGTTAAGCTTGGTCAACATCAAGGAAATCACTAAGATGCAAAAAATGTTAAAGACCGAATTCCTTAGGAAAATCAAGTATTAGATGCTGGTCATTTCATAAACCTCCCTGTATCCCATGTCTTAGGGATACAGGGATTGTCCAATTCCATTTTTATTTGAATTTCTGTCTCTTTACCCCAAGTCGTGAACATTAATGTATTTAGCTCCAGAGGTCCCTGCTTCAGTCACTACTGTTGAACAAGATGGCAGCCTTCATATAAGTTCTGGCTTATTCAGTGCACTGTAACATACTTTCATTCTAACTATGCATGTAAAATACTTTATTCAAACTACTTATGCTTTAAGTAGTATTTTTTTAAATGCTCATAATTCTGCTATACCAAAAAGAGATGCCAAGCCTCACAGTAACAAGGTGTAAGGCCAATTTAACCTGTCCTCTGAAGATTGCCTTTGTAGACAAGGAATTATAAATGACATCCAACTGCTATATTAGCTCTGTTCACCTATACTTTCTGATCACAGCACAGAGGATTTTCTTAGGAGAAAGGATGCATTGCCACGGCGTTCCTGTACTACATTAATCTTTGGCTTCCTGAGTAGTCCAATTCTTGGATCTATGGACATGCAAGCAGATGTTATATTAGAGGTTGACTCACACCCCATCAGCTAAAGGATCAGGGAAATGCAGAGGAGTTAAAAAATTCATCTCTGCTATAACAGAGAATTTAACCTAAGGTGATTAAGTAATTTAAATAAAAAACCTGGAAACAGAATCGCCTACAAATGCATTTCAGGGTGCATACAGTCCTGGTCTAGATTTACGTTGCTTACATTTAGCTGTGCTAGTATAGATCAGGCATGGCATGTGCAGTCATTCGCTGCTCCCAGAAGCCACATGGGGACACTGGTGTCAGTAATTTAGGGTGGGCGGGG